>NC_137930.1:15167727-15497491 GCF_963969265.1 Rhamphochromis sp. 'chilingali'
ATTATTTTGTTTTGATGCCTTTTTTGTGACTTTTCTTCTTAAATTTGTTTTCATCAGAGACAGACATGTTCTTCCTGGCAGTTAGCATGGTGGGGACAGATTTTTCTATGATTTGCCAACTGTTTCCACACAGAGCTCGATCAGAGATAAAGGTCAGCGATAAATACAAGTATGCATGGTAAGAAAAAAAGAGTTTAAAGTTGAACTAAATACACAGAACTGCAATTTTGAATTTGATCTTTCAGAACAAATTCAAGAAAGAAGAACGAGAGAATGTTTGGAGGATTGACAAAGCTATCAGTAAGTATTTAGTAATAATCTTCAAATGTAATTATTCACGTATGTCATTTAAAGGTTATATTTAATTGAAAATGGTAAAAAGACAATATATCAAATTTCAAAAAAAGAACGAATATAATATTAATTAGTAACATAACTAGAGAGAGAGGAGATTATGCAGCATAGTGGGAAATACACACGCGCACAAAGTTCTGTGTTTTTGTTTAGTTAATTATAGAATCCCAAGTGTTCACAGTATTGTATGTTTTTCCCTTTTTTCCCTTCACATTTTACACAGTTGCCAAACGTTTTGGAATCAAAATAACCGAATGATTAACGTTCTGTGTGTACATTCTTAAATTTAATTTAAGTTGGCTGATGATTGTTTTGTAGGAGAGAGGCGCAAACTGGACATAGAGTACTTCTCTAAGCTGTTAGAAAAGATTTTGGAATATCAGAGAAGTAAGAAGAAACTGAGATCAGTGGCTGAGAAGAAATCGTCCCAAAAGGGCAAGAGAAAGACAAAAGGTAAGATACAGTGGGGCAAAAAAGTATTTAGTCAGCCACCGATTGTGCAAGTTCCCCCACCTAAAATGATGACAGAGGTCAGTAATTTGCACCAGAGGTACACTTCAACTGTGAGAGACAGAATGTGAAAAAAAAATCCATGAATCCACATGGTAGGATTTGTAAAGAATTTATTCGTAAATCAGGGTGGAAAATAAGTATTTGGTCAATAACAAAAATACAACTCAATACTTTGTAACATAACCTTTGTTGGCAATAACAGAGGTCAAACGTTTACTATAGGTCTTTACCAGGTTTGCACACACAGTAGCTGGTATTTTGGCCCATTCCTCCATGCAGATCTTCTCGAGAGCAGTGATGTTTTGGGGCTGTCGCCGAGCAACACGGACTTTCAACTCCCGCCACAGATTTTCTATGGGGTTGAGGTCTGGAGACTGGCTAGGCCACTCCAGGACTTTCAAATGCTTCTTACGGAGCCACTCCTTTGTTGCCCGGGCGGTGTGTTTTGGATCATTGTCATGTTGGAAGACCCAGCCTCGTTTCATCTTCAAAGTTCTCACTGATGGAAGGAGGTTTTGGCTCAAAATCTCACGATACATGGCCCCATTCATTCTGTCCTTAACACGGATCAGTCGTCCTGTCCCCTTGGCAGAAAAACAGCCCCATAGCATGATGTTTCCACCCCCATGCTTCACAGTAGGTATGGTGTTCTTGGGATGCAACTCAGTATTCTTCTTCCTCCAAACACGACGAGTTGAGTTTATACCAAAAAGTTCTACTTTGGTTTCATCTGACCACATGACATTCTCCCAATCCTCTGCTGTATCATCCATGTGCTCTCTGGCAAACTTCAGACGGGCCTGGACATGCACTGGCTTCAGCAGCGGAACACGTCTGGCACTGCGGGATTTGATTCCCTGCCGTTGTAGTGTGTTACTGATGGTGACCTTTGTTACTTTGGTCCCAGCTCTCTGCAGGTCATTCACCAGGTCCCCCTGTGTGGTTCTGGGATCTTTGCTCACCGTTCTCATGATCATTTTGACCCCACGGGATGAGATCTTGCGTGGAGCCCCAGATCGAGGGAGATTATCAGTGGTCTTGTATGTCTTCCATTTTCTGATGATTGCTCCCACAGTTGATTTTTTCACACCAAGCTGCTTGCCTATTGTAGATTCACTTTTCCCAGTCTGGTGCAGGTCTACAATACTTTTCCTGGTGTCCTTCGAAAGCTCTTTGGTCTTGGCCATGGCGAAGTTTGGAGTCTGACTGTTTGAGGCTGTGGACAGGTGTCTTTTATACAGATGATGAGTTCAAATAGGTGCCATTCATACAGGTAACGAGTGGGGGACAGAAAAGCTTCTTACAGAAGACGTTACAGGTCTGTGAGAGCCAGAGATTTTCCTTGTTTGAGGTGACCAAATACTTATTTTCCACCCTAATTTACGAATAAATTCTTTACAAATCCTACCATGTGAATTCATGGATTTTTTTTTCACATTCGGTCTCTCACAGTTGAAGTGTACCTCTGGTGCAAATTACTGACCTCTGTCATCATTTTAAGTGGGGGAACTTGCACAATCGGTGGCTGACTAAATACTTTTTTGCCCCACTGTACGTCAACGTGATTTCTTTTCTCGTGTGATCATTGTAGGCTGTATGTGAATATTTGGGAATTCTCCTTTAGCTTTTCCCAATTCAAAAGTCTGTGCTCTTATTCCTTCTACAGCCAAAAAATCGGGAAGGAAACTGAGTGATGTGGAGGAGGAAGATGAGGAGGATGAGGATGGGAAAGAGATCCTGGGGTTGGAAGAGGAGGAAGAGGAAGGGGAGAAAGAGAATGAGGATCTCTGTAATGATGGAGAAATTCCTGTTTCTGACGCTAAGACAAAAAGAGGCAAAAGAAAGAACAGACAAGTTGCTCTGGATGAGGAACCAAATGACAAGAGAACCAAACGAGTGAGCACTGAGCAAGGTACAGGGACTGTGAGCGGTTTTGTTGTTACAAAACATGTAGGTATGTGGTGATTTCGTGGTAGCTACCTTTTGTCTAACTGTTTTTGTTTTTTTAAATATTTCCTGAAAATTAAGGGTAATAACTTCCCCCCCCCCCCCCAAATCAGTACTCGTTTCCCCATGTTTTCTTGGCTTTTGTTAAAGTGCCACGCCATTTTTATTTTGCTTTTAAATTCTCAGATGAGGACGGCGTATGCGAAGATCCTGAGGCAGAGCTTCCTGACAACCACAAAGACTCAGACACGTAATGACACTAAAATCATATTGCTGTGAATATTATTATTTTTGTACATATCTCTGCGATTAAAATCAGTTTCTTTCAAATGTTTAGGTCAGAGAAAACTCAAAATGCAAATACAGCTAAGGACACTGCAATCAAGCCAGCTAAACTCTCACGAGGCAGAGCATCAAAACCACTACTGCCTTTAGGCCGCAAATGGAGTAAAAAGCCTTCACCTTGTACAACAGCTAAAAGTACTTCATTGGATGAAGAAGATGAGAGTGTAAGTGGTTGAACTTGTAATAAGGTTATTTCACTTTCTGTTTATAAGCCTTGAAACCTTTTTATGAATACTGGCTTTGCTTTACTGAAACTTACTGTAGGTAAATAAAGATGCATCATCTTTAAGCCAAGCCAGCAGGGAGCCAGTCGGTGATGATATTTCCTCAGAAGGGGAGGAGGAGGATGCCATAGTTAAACCTCCAAGACCTACCAGGTACATGAATGTAATTTACTGAAAAACTCCCATTCTGACCGTGTATCCACTGTATCCAGCGCTTAACAAATTTGTTAGACCACCTTTCATAAAAATAAGAAAACACAAATATTTTAGAAATCTCTCATAAACTTTTTTAAAATTAAATATTTGTTCAGCATATTTGTCCAGGAGTGAAGGATTTCAAACTGAATTCATGTTTGTATTCCCAGATTTCAGCCGGCACACTAGACTTTTTTTGAGAAATTAGCAATTAATCAAAACAGTTAATCAATTAATTCAATCAAACAAATGTTTCTGTTCACAAAGCAAGCAAATAGCTGTAATTTGACATCTTAATAAAAAAATAATAATGTGCTTTACTATTTTTTTTCAGCATTTTTGTAAAGATGGTAAATTTGAAAATTGATGAATTACAATAAAAATTATTCCTTGGCATTTAAAAAAATGACTTTGATTAAAGAGTTTAGACATACTGATGGATTCACCATTACAGAAACATATGAAAATGTTTTTTGTAATTATCAATACTGTTAATACAGGGTTTCTTGTCATCTAACATTGTCTGGTGGGCTGATAGATTTAAGAACAATATTCCTATTGATCATGAATAAAGTGTTTTTATTAGTGTTTCATTTTGTTTTGTAGATGTGGTAGAGTGCCTAAACCCATCAAGCCCTTGACTTATCCAGCCAAAGATGAAGTACACTCCTCTGCATCTGAAACTACACCAGCCTCAGCAGCTGGGTCCACTGCATCTGCTGCTAAACCAAAATCCCAACAGGCAGCCAAGAAGAGAATCCTACCACAGCATGATTTGGCCCCAAAATCCAAAAAGTGTAAACTTGTCACTCTCACAGCTTCTCAGACAGAATTTAGTGACGAGGACAGTCATCAATGGCAGGATGAAGAAGTGGAGGAGGTGGAACTCGCAGGTAGCCCCAGTAAAGACAGCAGTGCACCTGCGTTTGTGCCTGCCGGCCTGCACACTCCTCGTCCTGAGATTAAAGAAGTGGATGAGACAATTGCTGAGGTATGATAAACATTTTCTCCATCACATGCCTCACTAAAACACCAATCATTCTTTTTATTTTGAAATAATTCCCATGACAAACATTTTTATGTTTTGCTTTACTTTTTATTTGCGCATGGTTTTACATTCCAATCTTCCTCTGACTCCTCCTATGCCACCTGTAGCTTGATATCTTGGCCACTATGCCTGATGTTTTGGGCATTTCCCAAGATGCACTTTGCCCCGATTCTGCTTGTGAGCAGGCACAACATGAGACAGGGTCAGCTGAACCATGTGAACATCAGTTGGACCTGTTGATTGTAAGTGACCTATGCTTAAGAAGTAGTACCAAGTTAATTAAATCATTAACCCCAATAACAGATCTGGGGTTAATGATTATCATTCCAGAGCACTAATCTTGAAAACACAATTTTATCTATTATTAAAGGCTCAAAACTGAGTAAGTTCAACCTTTTATTTTTTTCTGCAGTGTCTTTCCATTTTTGTTTTGAATACATGTATTCAGTATGTGGTTGAATTACTTACACAGCAATCAGGCAAAACATTATGGCCACAGACAGGTGAAATAAATAACATTCATTATCTCATCATTGCACCTGTTACTGGGTGGGTTAGTGAACATTTTGTCCTCAAAGTAAAAAAAAAATTGAGGGCAAAATGTAAAAAGATTTGAGTTTGACAAGACTCTTTTGGGACTTTCTCGGTCTGCAGTATTAGTCAATGAAGGAAGAATGGTGAACCAGCGATAGGGTCCTGATAGGCTCACTGCTGCATGTGGGGAACGTGCATCAGTGAGCCTTGGCCACCAATGACCAAGGCTGGCTTGTGTGGTCCGATCCAACAGATGAGCTAGAGTATCTCATATCAACAAGTTAATGCTGGTTCTAATTGAAAGGTGTCAGAACAAACAGTGCATCACAGTGTATGGAGGTGCATACCACAGACAAGCCAGGGTTCACATACTGACCCCTGTCCTTCACCGAAAGTGCCACTTGAGGTGGCCTGGTCCAAATAATCACATTTTTTTTTAATGTCACGTGGTTGGGTGCATTTGCGCCTCTTACTTAGGGAACACCAGGATGTGCTATGGGGGGAAGGCAAGCCGCCAGTGGCAGTGTGATGTTTTGAGCAATACTCTGCTGGGAAACCTTGCGTCCTGCCAACCATATGGATGTCACTTTGTCATGCACCACCTCCCTAAGCACTGTTTCAGACCACCTTCATTTGGCCTCATTTGGAATGATAATGCGCCCCGCCACAAAACTAAAATGGTTCAGGAATGGTTCAAGGAGCACAACAAGGAGTTTGAGGTGTTGACTGACTCCCAGATTCCCCAGACTGCAGTCCAATTAAGCAGCTGTGGAATGTACTGGACAAACAAGTCTGATCCATGGACAGCCCAAATTTGCAACTTATAGGACTTAAAAGTTGCTAATATCTTGGTGCCAGATACCACAGTACAGCTAGAGACGTTCTATTGGAGTCCAAGCCTCGACAGACCAGGGCTGTTTTAGCAGCAAAAGCAGGATTAACACAATATTAGGCCTGTGGTTATAATGTTATGCCTGATCGATGAAAATTATAACATGCATAAATAACAATGTGGTTTGTAGTAAACCAGTTCAGTGATCAATAAGATTAGAAAGGTGCCTAAAATGTCATCTTTATTTGCTATACAGTCAACTGTAGATGTACATATCTGTACAGATGTGTACAGATGTAGAAAAGATATTGTAAATGAAGCAGTGTACTGTACTTCATGTTTTTGTAAAACAGCTTTTGTGAATAGAAAGGAGAGCTTTTGGTGTTATTTATGATATGTGTGTTTGCTTTGCAGGATGTTATAGAATTTATTTCTTCAGAACATGCAGAAGGTATGTTGAAGATGTTTTATGATTATTTGCTTATGAATTTTATATATAGTTTTAGATTTAAAGTTCATATTTTTTGTTTGTCTTTTTATTTCAGTATCTGAAGATCAGAGCTACAACGAGGCTGCTCAAACCCTGCTGACCATCGGAAACCTGAGTCACGTCTCTCAGTCGGAACAGAATCAAGTAGACATACGAGATCATGTAACAGGTTAGAAAGACAGAAAAGAGTCCTTATAATGGACAGTTTCATTTGTTGTTAGACTGAGCAACAGTCAATGTAAAATGTGCCATTATATTTAACTGCAGGGACGGCATCAGCTGATGTGAATGAAACCACCCACCTAGAAAAAGGGCTTGTTTCCGATGCTGCTGTACAGGAAGAAAGTGCCACTCCTTCCGTGTCTGCATTTGATCATGATGTCACACAGACATCGGCGACTGTGGCCACTGTGGAACAACAAGTTAGCAAAACAGTCAGTGATGAAATGGCAGTTAAAACCAGTGATGAGCCACATCCAGAGAGTTCAAACAAAAATACTCTACAAACTAAGAGAGGTCACTTTTCCAAAATAAAACCTAAACCTAACCTTAGCCGAGTCTCCAGGACTGTACAATCCAAATCCCAACCAGATATATCTGCAGCAAGGACAGCTGAAGAAAGCCACAGAGAATCTGCTAACATTAAAGACTGTTCTCCAGCATTGCTAAAAGCTGACATTTCCTCTACTGAAGTTAAACTAACAGCAAAGCCATCTGAGAGTCAACCAGATATTGTTGGGGTTGAATCAGTTGCAGAAATCCAGTTCCAGAGTCACAGCTTTTCTGAATCTACATTTGAACCACATAGGGATCAGGCCACGAGAGAGACAAAGTCATTATCTGAGCCCACAGATGAAAAACTTGCTTCCCATGTTGAACCATTTGAGACTGGTTTTAAGGATCCGCCAAACTCTGACTCACTCATCACAGAGGTTGAAGAGGAGTTATGTTCAATTGTGTCCCCAGCCAAGGAGAGCAGTGATAAACCTACGGGTGAAACACACGCAGGAGAATTATCTGTCACTGAAAAAGGAGAAAGTGAAGTCTCAAATACTTGCCAATCTAGAAGGAGTCGATTACCAAAATTCAAACCCAAGCCAAATCTGCTACAGACATCAAGAACTGCAAGATCTAAATCCCAAACCACAAAGCAGCCTGAAGAGAGAGACCCCATCCCAACGCAAGACCCCAAATCTCGCAAACAATCAAGATGCTTAACCACAGAGGATGAACAACCACGATCATCATGCTCTGCTTCTCCTGAAAAACATGTAGAAAGTGTAGATACTCTTTTACCAACAACCACAGATGGTAGACTGGACTTAGGTGCAGTAATAACGGATTGCGGTCCCTCACAATGCCAGAACTTGGAATCTGAGTTTGATCTCAAAGGGAATCAAGTCACTAATGACACAAAGTCGTCATCTGAGCCCACAGAGGAAAAAGTTCAGTCCTGTGTTGAAACAGCCAAGAGTGTTTTCAATAATTCAGCAACATCAGACTTGGCGATCTCAAAAGTTGAACAGGAGCCATGCATAGAATCAGAACCAGGTCAAGAGAGCGCCGAGAAACCTCCTTCATGTGTTTCACATCCAGAAGATTTACCTGTCAGGCAAAAAGAAGTGAACAAAGACACAACTCCTTCACCATCTACAAGGAGTCGAATGCAAAAGGTCAAACCTAAACCAAATTTAGCACAGTCCTCAAGAATTTCAAGGTTTAAACCTCAAACTGTAAAATCGGTTTTAGAGAAGGACTTAAGCCCAACTTCAAACATGAGATCACCTGAAAAAACAACAGCAAAGGTGGAACCACAACTAGTATGCACCCTGTCCTCCGAAAAACTGAGTGAAAACGCTGACCCTGCTTCAGTTTTAAAACCATCAATAAATATAGTTTCTACACCTACACTCTCGGAGGAGCTATCAACAAATGAGGAGTCTAGTTTAACAAATGTTAGACTAGACTTGGGTGCAGCAACTTCAGATCAGAGTGCCTCAGAAAACGTGAACCTCTCTGCATCACAATTTGAACCCAGCAGGGATCAGGTCAGCAGCGAGACAAAGTCAGCATCTGATCCAGAAAAAAATATGCCTTGTATTACCACATCTGTGAGTAGTTGTAAAAATGTGGTAGCACCTGACTCAGCAGTCACAGTCTCACAAGCTGGGGAAGCAGGTGATGCAGAATCAGCCTCACCCCAAGAGAGCAGCGTCCACCAGGCTGTTCTTGTTGCACCTGTTCAAGAGTCACCGCTTAATCAAGAAAAGAGTGAAGCTGCTTCTCAGTTGAGGAGTCGTCGATTGCAAAAAATCAAACCCAAACCAAACCTGCCACAAACACCAAGAACTATGCAGTCAAACTTGCAATCCACAAAAGACCCTGTTATACACACGCAGGTTGTGGAAAAACCCTGTAGCCAGACTTGTGTGTCTGAATCAAGTGACTACAGAATGAAAGATGCAGAAGCCCAGCCATCTTGCAGTCCTACCTCTCCAGAAAAATCAAATGAATTTAAAAGTCCTGATGCTTATTCAGTTTCTGAACCATCACTGGAATCTGGCTCTTCTAATAAATGCCGAGAGGAAATATCTTCATCAGAGAGGGAAAAGACAGATGCTGTATGTGGCCCAATGTCAAGCGCAGTGAGCTTGGAACAAAATATCCCACAAAGATTGCGGCGGTTTCCCAAGGTCAAACCGAAACCCAATTTGGGATCATCCTCTAGAATTACACAGACAAAACTACAGCCAGCTGATATCAGTAAATCTGCAGAACATGTTGATACAATCTCAAATATAGCACCAGCACAAGACCCTGGGGACAATAATGATGCACAGAAATCTGTGAAATTGCCAGAGAAAAACCTAACATCAGGACATTGTTCAATAAATGTAGAAGTCTGTTCAGTAACATCTCAACCTGTAGACTCGGAGAAAGCACTGGGCACCTTAGACAGTAAGGATCCCCATCCAAATGATCCCAGCTCTCCTCTTGGATGTTTGGCACAAGTTAATGAACAACAAAGTGAACATGACCATCATTCAAGTAATTCTGAAGTCCCTCTGGTTCCTGTGAACCAAGTGTCTTCTACCCAGGTAAGCTCAATAATGACTCTGTTTTGTCTGGTCTTTAATCCTTTTACAAGCTTTGCAATCAAATCTGTTAATGTTGTGTCAAGACTTGCTAATTAATACAAGTTAATATTATATATCCATTTCTAACAGGGGTAGTTAGAGGTATTCTCCGGTAGTCAGTAGTTTTAAAGTGAAAAAGTCTCTCTTGAGTTTCCTTAAATGTTTCTCTAATTCTCCTAATCCTAGAATACATCAACATTAAGTACAAACGACATCCAAAGTTTTCCAATATTTCAAGAGAGTAAGTCAATCATATATTATGTTCCAGTCATATCACTTAAGTTTTGTGTAAACTTTATATAATGTTCTTCTTGATTTGATTATTTATTTATTGGTTTTTTTCTTTTTTTAAATTTCAGTGCTGCCAGAGAAGGTGCCTTCAGATCCCGACGAACCATTTTTCATCCTCTCTCTGACTGAGATCCCGCTGTCCTCATCAGGGGAGGTGGTGAACAGTGCAACTGAGAACCCCTCTTGTCTTTCTGTAGCAGAGTCATCAATACCTCAACCAAGGTTTGTCTGCTTTTAATCAATTAGCTGTGTGAGCAAGCATGTAGTCTGTTTAGTTTGGTGTCTAATTCTGTGCCTTTCTTCATCCTTTAGTGGTGTTTCTGGAGAGAGTGTGGCAGCGGCAGGAGAGGGGTCTCTGTCTAATGTCCCCATGCCCATGTTCAAAGAGATAAAGAGTGTGACAGGCCTCATCAGTGTGGAAGAGACTGTGCTGAACCCATCTACACTGATTGTAAGTAAAGCTCTAAAGAAGAACTGTTGGCGGTCAGAATGTGATTTTTTTTATTTTTTTAAATCTTTTTCACATGCTGTGTTTTTCCATCCATCAGGATCATAACATTCAGAAAACAGTGGATCCACAGGGTAGAGTGACTGCATTATTCTGTCACTTTCAAGCTACTGATTGTCATGCTGATTCATGCTGTGTAACTTTAATTTTGTGCTTTAATTGAGCAGAACATACTACAGACAATCCACCAAAGTTTCCAGATGCCGTGGACAATAATGAGCCCGAAGCAGCACTTAACAAGCAGAGACAAACAAGTATTGGAAGAAGAGGTATGCAGAGGATAAATACATACTCACCAAATGCACTTTAAAAAATGTGTGAACATTTTTCTAATGTGAACATTAAATGTTGCTTTTTCACCCTGTATGAATCTTTCAACCAGCCAAACTGCAAGTTAAACCTAATGCAGCGAGGAGAAAACAAACCAGCAAGACCAAGTCAATGAAAGCAGCGGAGTCAGCGCCTACCCAAACAAACACCACCCAGGAGCCAAAAGCCAGTGATGCTGTCATGGAAGCACAAAGGGGAAGCTGCAGCCGTGATGAGGAGATTGTGACAGATGGAAAAGGCACTACAAGCAGCTTAGAAGCTCAAACTTCACAGAGGCGTGTGAGGTGGGTGAAGAACGGTTTCATTTTGAAAAAATTCACATTGGCTTCTATCAATTATTGAGAAACGTTTAATTTTTCCTAATATCTAACAGAAAACCCAAAGGCTCTCTTTCCTCGCTTTCTGTAACAAAGAAAACCAGCCTTCCACAAAATCTTCCACCTAGCAAACCAGTTTCCAAGCGATCTAAGCTTAAAACGCCACTGACTGAAGGACAACAGTCTTTGCTAGAGCCTGTAGCCTCCACATCACATGATGTCCCTTCCACACAAAGCTTGACACAGACACTAAAAGAAACCCGTCCAGCATCGATTACACTGCTAACACAAACAGCAGTGAACATCAGAGAGACCTGTGATCAAAGTCCCAGGAGCCCAGATCCTAGCACTTCACAGTGCACAGAGGTAAGAAAGCTACAGGTGGATTGAAGCTGTTTTTCCATTCAGTGTAATTCATACACGCTCACATGGAGATGTGCTCTGTTTTGTTCCTTCTTAGCAGGATGACTGTGTGGACAGCTGTGCTCTTGAAGAGGAGCCCACCAGTGTGTCTCAGTACTTCTTAACCAACATTTTCACAGAAGTGGATGAGGGGTAAAAGCCACCTACGTAGTTGGATTAAGAAGTGGAATTTGTTGGCTTTTCAAATTTTTATTTCTGTAAATAATAATTTATAACTGAAAAGTTGTTGTTGTTGTTTTTGCTTTTAGTTTTAATTCTTTCTTCACCATACTGATGAATGCAGTTTCACATTTGCAAACATTTACTAGAGTATCAGTTTGTTGAAACAACATTTTAAACCTCCGTTAGTTTAAATATTAAAGCACTGTACAAATGGATAACAACATTTGTGACTCATAGTTTGACTGAAGTGGTGGCAGCTTTTGCTGAATTTTTCATAAAAAATACTTCAAACCTCAGATGTCTTACCTATTTTTTTTTCTTCCTTTTGATACAACTGTGAATTTGTAAATACTGTACATGGTAGCAACTTCTTTTTTTTATATATATATATTTTTTGTCCGTTCTTGATTAATTTTCAGATGACTTTGACCTCAGGAAGAAAAACACAGTTCGGTAGATTAAGACCATGTACAGTTGTACATTTCAGTGTAAAGCCTTTTTTAATGTCTCTTCTGTGTACTTTAGAAATGTAACATATGTGGAAAATAAAGACAGAAATTCTGTTTAAAAAAAAAAAAAGGAACCCATTCAAAACAGAATAATCAAACTATCAAAGAGTTTCTGCTGTATGTTAATATGTTTATATATAGTGTTGAAATAGTGACTGTACCACACAGTTATGCACCGTTTGACTTCTTGTTTCATAAAAACACATTGTGTTTTCTACCCTAAGGGTTACATTGGCTCACTGAAAGTGAAAGATGTAATTCTGTAAGATCTGAATAAAAAGTATTACACCTAGATTTGTCTTGTCTTAATGTACATGCATGCTAGTTTGCTGTTGAAAATGGGTTTACAGCCTGCTGATGAAACAAAAAAGCAAATGATAACAAAGATGCTTAAGAATGAGTTAGGACCTAACTGTAAGCTAACATGTTGAGCATCACTTCCCTTACAACTGCTGATCCAGGCACCTTGTACTAACTAGATAATGACAAGTTGCTAAACCCAAGTAATCATAATTTGTGGCATTAAAACTGCTAATCATGTATTATATGTTACCCCAACATGTGCTGCTGATTAGTTCTCATTACTCAAGTACCACTTCACCATTACTTACCAGTTCTTTGTAAATTTTAACAAGAGTGAAGCCCTGCACACTACTTCAGGATCACCTCATTGCTATGCAGTAATTCTCCCTAGTTTGCCACAAAGGTAGCCGAAAATGTGTTTAACCCTTGGGGATCCCTAAAAAAGACATCCACCTTGGTCCCTAATGGACATAAATGTCCATTCCCCAAAAAGTGCAATAAAAATCTTATGTATTAATATTTTTTTCCACTTTAAATTGGTCAGTCTTTTAATTGACAAGCCCTGGTTTATTTTGAGTGTCGCCATTAATTTCATGATAATCTATAACAGGTTGGCAAATATGTCATGTAGTTTTGGATACTGGATGCATATTTACAATGTTCCCTTGTTTATTGTTGTTCCCCAACGGTATCATTGTTCTGAACAAAAATAGTTCTCTTATATTTTATGGTTTGCCCGTGTTTGAATTGCTCTATATTTAGGTGTTTGTGGTACTTATGCTGGAGCTGATGGCTAAAAGACTAAAACGTTTGAGACTTTAATCCCTCATGCTGCAACCTCTTGTAGGGAGGCTTAAGACTGTTTTGATCTCTCTGTTGAGCAACTGACTGCTCCGTCTGCAGGTCCACTCTTAACGCCGTTTCACTCAGCTATGAGATTATCAGTTCGCTCAGTGTACTTCCTGACTCAGCGGTGGTGGAACAGTCCTCTTACGTCCTGCACACAAGGAAGATGAATAATAATACGCAGGTTAGTAAAACCATATTATTTTTATATTGACTGACTTTTAGATTAATGTAAATAGTGATTTGATACATTACTTTTGATGATATCTAAAAATCTAGGTGTAAAATGTAACCTTAATTGTTAACTTCATAGATCTATAAATATCTGAACAAGGAATGATGTCCATGCATAACAGACAGCCTATCAAAAAAACCAAAACAATTTTAAATGGTATTTTTAGCACCTTGTTGCAAAAACTCATCAGAATGCCAAAACTATTTAGCTAGCATGGTGTGAAGTATGACCTCAAAGAAATTGAGGAAACTGGACCAGCTGAGCATAAAAGAAGATGTTGCAGGCCTAAAAACTATCTACAGCAGAAAACAGCATTCATTAAGAAAGGGGGAATAAAATAAAGCAAAGACTTGACACAGGACCTGAGACATGCAGGTGGCCCTTCAGATGATCCATCTACTGCTCACTGAAACTTAATCAGAAATAAAGAGTAAGAATCACCAATTCTTAAGGAAGAGAATACAGGAAGAAAAGCCGTAGCTATGCCAAACAATGCAAAAACTGGCCTGTGACATTGACATTTTTAGTTAGTTTAGTTTACAAAAACAAATAATGATATGCTGTCAGTCATGGATTGGCCTCCTCTGAACCCAGACTTCAAGATCCTTGAAGCAGTGTGGGATCATCTTGATACAGAACAAAAAGCAGCCCACATCCAAAGAAAAGCTTTGATTGTTCTTCAAGAAGCCCGGAGAGCTATTCCTGAAGACAAAGACGTTACAAGAACGCTTGTCTAAGAGAACCGAGGCTGTGATCAAGGATAAAAGTGGTCATACCGAATACTGGCTTTCAAGCTCAATAAAATAACACAAACTATGATTTTGCCTTTATAATATATTTCAATTAATGTTTGCAAGTTTCAATTAATTGCTTAACCTATTTCCCATTTTCCATGCACACATTTGCCACTGTACTATATGTGAAAGAAAAATTAAATTACTAAAACATATTTCTAGATCTGGGAGAAAAACAACTCTAAAACTAGAGTTTGTTTAATTATTTGAGCTCTGTTCATAGTGAATTACACATACCAACAAGGCTTAGACTCAGAAAACATGACTGAATTATGCAACAGTCCTCTGATCATTAAAGCTGTACTTCACCTCAAATGATGACTTGTTAATCACTTCAGAGGAGTGTGAATAAGAGTTCTTTGTCAAACAGGTCTGATAGTTAACAGCAGTAAGTACATAATGATTGGAAATTTACTATTGATAGTCATGCTTCCTGATGTGTGTCTACTCACGTGCACTTTAGATCTTTATGTTGTAATGCCCACATTGTGGAGTAATAAACCAGTACTCTCAAACAGAGAAAAGCTCATTAGGAAATGTGCTTCTAAGTGGATGGTGCATAAAGAATTCCTTGAAGGAATTCAATCTGCTGCACATGCACTTTGTGCTTGAAACACACTACTATATTTATACTTCTCAAAAACATCCTTGTTAACACAAACCTTTAACAAGAACCTTGGCACTGCTTATATATCCAAGGATTAAAGTGATGCACCAACATCTTCTGAGCTCTTATGTAACAGCTGGTAATTAAAGTCAATAGCACAAAATCTTCGACAATGTACATAAGATCATAGTTCTAAAATGATGTAAGATGTAGCCCTTTGAATTCTGATATCATTGTCTTTTCTTTTACACAAATCTGTGGCAGGATACTGCAGTGCTTCAGCACATTGAGAGGGAGGTACGCATGCGTGAAGGAGCTTGCAAGCTACTGGCAGCATGTTCCCAAAGAGAGCAGGCCCTGGAGGCCTCCAAGAGCCTCCTAACCTGCAATACCCGCATTCTGGCCTTGCTCAGCCAACTACAGAGGATGAGGAAAGTACAAATCCTACAAAGTGTGGGATGCAGGTCAGATAATTGAACTATATACTGAGGATGATGTAAATATACACTTGTATCATAGAATAGAAACAAATCATGTTTCTGCAAAAATCCATGCCTCTAGCTAGCAATTAGAGTTCAGCTAAGCTGACTGTTTAAATGGACCCCAACCCCAAACCTAACCTTATTCTGTGTGGTTGATTGACATACTACGTGATTTACTGCAGGCCATCTGACGATCTGGTGCCATGTACAGGAAAAGTAGCACTTTCAGGTGTGTTTTAAAAGATTTCTAAAAGTACTTCAACTAGCCTTTTACATTTCTAACACCATGATGTGCACTCTCTAGACCTGCGAATCCCCCTCATGTGGAAAGACTCAGAGTACTTCAAAAACAAAGGAGGTAAGTCAAAATGAAAAAGAGCATGTGATAGCATCTGGTGCATTTTTTGGTTTACACTATGTGCACTAAATCCCTATGTACTGGCTAAACACACAAAATATTCTTCATTCCCAATATATAACAAGTGTTTACCTAAAGTTCTTACTTTCAGAACTACATCGCTGTGCCGTATTCTGCCTGATCCAGTGTGGCACAGAGATCCATGACACTGACCTGGTGATGGTAGACAGGACACTAACTGACATCTGTTTTGAAGACACTATAATATTGTGAGTCAAGTGTTTTTTATTTCAGTTTGAAAGCTAAGTTTCTGCTTTCTCATCCTCCTTAAAAACACATTCGCAAGCTTTTGTTGAAAAAAAAAAAGTAAATGCATTTTCTCTGTGTGAGCAGCAACGAGGTAAGTCCAGGGTTTCAGCTTCGCGTTGAGCTGTACAGCAGTTGCGTGGTCGATGAATTCTCCCCTGGGGCCATAGGATCCTGGAGAGTGAGCCGTCTGGGGGGCTCTTTGGGATGCTCCTCTGGGAAAAAGATCCGTGCTGCATTCGAGTCTGCAGCTGTTTGCGGATCCATTTCCAGTGGAGATGTAAGATCCGGAAGCGTGCCACCAACATTATCACCTGACCTGTTGGCACTGTGAGTATGACACTATAAGGAAACATTTTATGGTGTCGCTTGGAAAAAAAAAGCAACAACAAAAAAAAGAATGATTGTGCAAAGTTCTTTCTTTCTCAAGGGGACCTAAGTACAACCTTTTGGCTCACACAACCCTGAGAATTGAGCATGTCCGGGAAGGTTTCAAAACGCACGATTTATCACTTTCAGCGACAGGTGAGTCTCCTGTCCTGTCATTTCCTCTCCTCTCTCCTCCTTAAAATCTAAATATACATAAATAATGAATCTTTTTAAAATTCCTAATCCTTTTAAATGTTTTGCCAGAGGATAATCCATTCTGGTTGCCTTTGTACGGAAGTATGTGTTGTTGCTTAGTTGCTCAGCCTCTGTGCATGATTCAGCCAGTGATAAGTGGCCAAATCAAAATCAAGGTGACAGAATTTTTTTTTTTAATTGTTCAATATTGTTATTCATTTATCATTATTATTCACATTATGACTTTTCTCACTGCTCTTGCTCAGCTCAGCTCAGAAGAGGACTGTAATTATTCTGAAACTGTCTATGGTGTCCTCAAGAGGCAAGCCCTTCTCTGTTATCAAAGTCAAGAAGGCCTGGAGTCTGAGGACAATCCCTTGCTTGAGATTCCAATCACAAAGGTTGGTTCTAAACAAGCAAAGTCTGATGAATAAAGGCAGTGATTCATTTAGCATTTTGCCAGTGTTGATTATAATTACACACCAAGGCCACTAGAGTGCACTGACGAATTATTTAGTGGAGAGGAAAAGTGTTGTAAGGGTGAGGAGACTGAAATATTTTGCACAGTTCAAAACAGCTTTTTTAAAATTATATAGATAGCTCTAATTAAAATCAGTCATGTATGTTCAAAGCTAGAGATAAAAAAAAAAAGATAGCATCTCCTTGAATCCCCTCTTATTTCTACCCTTTTAAAACCAAAAATAATTTTCTGTTTCGGCAGGGAACAACACTGAGATTACGAGCTCTTTTTAAAAAGATGTTGGTGTATCAGAATCACCACTGTTGCAAGGATAGACTCACCACAAGACAGACTAGGTTCAACTGAAGAAAATCTGAACTGCAAACACTTGAGTATAGATTTTCTCTTTACGTGTGAGATTTTCAGGGAGCCTTGTTTTTGAGAAGCTCAATTTTAACATGTGATACAATTAAATGGTGACTTTGTGTTGTGGGTATGCTCAGAGCAGCATACCCACAACACGAAGCTTGGCAGCTTTTGCAGGTGAGCATCATGGAAACATACCATGGAATTTCTCTCTATTAGCTAACAATGACCATTCAGCCTTTTTAATGCAGTATGGAATGCAGTGATGAGCAGTTTATTGCCTGTGATGAAGCCATTTAGGTAATACAAAAGGTATTTCAGTAGATCAGCTGTAGCGTTGAGGCTACCTGCAGTGTCTCAGCTTATTCTTTGTTTTTCCTCCCAGGATACCGTTGTCTGTATGTCTGACAGAGATCCTGCCAATTGCCAGAAAATATACATCAATACACAACGTCAAGGGGAGGACATAACTTATGTGCTTACCACATACACACTTGAAGACACACAGCACTGGAGGAAGGCCCTCTGTCAGCACATCTATAGCATGAGTGAGGCCTGAATGAACTCTTTGTTTCTTTTGCTTGTTTTTTTGTTTTTTTAAGTTCTTTGGGCTTTACAAGCACGGACAGTCAAATCCCTGGCATGACCTACCAGCAGAACTTCTTACACAATCTTTACACAGAGTGACGCTGGATTTGCAAGGGAGACGTTACAGGGATGTTTGGTCTGTCCTGTTTTTACTTCAACGAAATTATGAGTACGTTTATACAAGAACAGGGTGTGCACCAAACTAAACCAACAAGTGTGAACACTCTTTGAACAAAGAAAGTTCACACTTCTGCCAAGCTTGCATAATCCCCCAAAATACGATATCAAACTTGCAGGATGATTGTAATGAAATGTTTTGGAGGTGTGCATGCACCAAAAAGCACATGTGCAGCACAGTTCACAAGCCCATAGACATCTGAAACTGATCACACGATTTGTTGTTCTGTTGCAACTTTGGATTTTTTATGATGCTTTTTTGAAACATAAGGAGTTTAAAAACAAAAAAGACAGCATTTATATCTTCATTAAACAAAGAAGGTGCAACCGGTAGGTGAAATAACCTCATATCACAATCTGTTTATTAGTATTCACGTGTATCTCGGCTGTAAGAACTTCTGGTTTCAATTGGATGTACGGAAAAAGTGACGATATGATTTCATTAACTTTTATCGTCTTTGGGCGGAGCCACGGTAGTTGTTTTCCCCACTTTTTTTTTCAGTCTGCATACATAAGATAGTTGATAGTTGCTTGCAGTATCGTGTTGAGGCCTGATTACTGAGAATGTTGTAGGTTTTCATGCCTAGTGCTAAGTTATAGCAGGGCTTTGCCAAAACGTAAAAGTATTATTCTAAGATGCACAATCTTGTTTTTGATAAGGTTCCAGGAGCACAAAAAGAAAATCAAATCAGAAAGTAGCAGCGTGGAAATCAAGTAACTCATAATTAGCTTCATTCTAACTTCATTCTTATTTTTGGGCGATGCTTTTTAGCTTTTATTTTGATAGGACAATGGTGAGAAGGCAGGAAAGCTGGGAGAAAGACTAAATGGCTGCTTCAAGGCAAAGCCAGGCCTCTGCATTTAAGCTGGTGGTTAACTAACACATTACAAGGTTTGCTGTATCAGTGGGTGCAGATTCATACAGTAAATATGCAACACATACAGTATGCCACCTCCTCATATTTCTTTGCATGACTGACAAAGAAAATACAGATTAACATAGTTGCAGTCACACCTGTGTTTTAATACAATAGAGCTAGACAAACAAAGTGAAATTGAATCAAACTCAGTCTCCATTCTTATGAATGGGTGGAGGCTACATATCAGGTTTACAGTCAGGTCAATAAATATTGGGACATCGACACAATTCTAACATTTTGGGCTCTATACACCACCACAATGGATTTCAAATGAAACGAACAAGATGTGCTTTAACTGCGGATTGTCAGCTTTTATTTGAGGGTATTTACATCCAAATAAGGTGTAGGAATTACAACAGTTTGCATATGTGCCTCCCACTTGTTAAGGGACCAACAGTAATGGGACAATTGGCTTCTCAGCTGTTCCTTGGCCAGGTGTGTGTTATTCCCTCATTATCCCAATTACAATGAGCAGATAAAAGGTCCAGAGTTCATTTCAAGTGAGCTATTTGCTTTTGGAATCTGTTGCTGTCAACTGTCAAGATGAGATCCAAAGAGCTGTCACTATTAGTGAAGCAAGCCATGATTATGCTGAAAAAACAAAACAAACCCATCAGAAAGATAGCATAAACATTAGGAATGGCCAAAACAACTGTTTGGAACATTCTCAAAAAGAAGGAACGCACTGGTGAGCTCAGCAACACCAAAAGACCAGGAAACAACTGCAGTGGATGACCGAAGAATCCTTTCCCTGGTGAAGAAAACACCCTTCACAACAGTTGGCCAGATCAAGAGCATTCTCCAGGAGGTAGGTGCATGTGTGTCAACGTCAACGTCAACAATCAAGAGAAGACTCCACCATTGTGAATACGGAGGGTTCACCACACGATGTAAACCTTTGGTGAGCCCCAAAAACAGGAAGGCTAGATTAGAGTTTGCCAAACGACATCTAAAAAAGTCTTCGCAGTTCTGGAACAACATCCTATGGACAGATGAGACCAAGATCAACTTGTACCAGAGTGATGGGAAGACAAGAGTATGGAGAACGAAAGGAACTGCTCACGATCCTAAGCATACCACCTCATCAGTGAAGCATGGTGGTGTAAGTGTCATGGCATGGGCGTGTATGGCTGCCAGTAGAACTGGTTCTTTTGTATTTATAGATGATGTGACTGTTGACAAAAGCAGCACGATGAATTCTGAAGTGTTTCAGGCAATAAAATCTGCTCATATTCAGCCAAATGCTTCAGAACTCATTGTACGGCGCTTCACAGTGCAGATGGACAATGACTTAAAGCATACTGCAAAAGCAACCAACGTTTTTGAAGAAAAAGAAGTGGACTGTTTTGTAATGGCCAAGTCAATTGCCTGACCTGAATCCGATTGAGCATCCATTTCACTTGCTGAAGACAAAACTGAAGGGAAAATGCCTCAAGAACAAGCAGGAACAGAAGACGGTTGCAGTAGAGACCTGGCAGAGATCACCAGGGATGAAACGCAGTGTCTGGTGATGCCTATGTGTTCCAGACTTCAGGCTTTAATTGACTGCAAAGGATTTGCAACCAAGTATTAAAAAGTGAAAGTTTGATTTATGGTTCATATTTTGTCCCATTACTTTTGGTCCCTTAACAAGTGGGAGGCACATATGCAAACTGTTGTAATTCCTACACCTTATTTGGATGTAAATACCCTCAAATAAAAGCTGACAGTCTGCAGTTAAAGCACATCTTGTTCGTTTCATTTGAAATCCATTGTGGTGGTGTATAGAGCCAAAAATGTTAGAATTGTGTCGATGTCCCAATATTTATGGACCCGACTGTACATAGCATTATTCTATATAACATGCTGATACCTGCTACCTACCTGCATTTATTAATGCTGTTCATAGAATCAGATATATTTGCGTGACATTTTTTGTACTTTGTGTTATGGAGAAAAAATCTCTCTTATGTTGAACTGAAATCTGATAAGGTGTTTCAGTTTGTTTCTTATCTGGAAAAAAAGGGAAAAAATGCAATAACATATTTATCTATACATGGGGACGAGTGTAAGGGTTATCTACTGCATCAACATATCGTTCCACCTGTATCCACAATGCTGCAAGTGACATTATAGAAAGTCAAGAGACCAGCTGACGTGTATTTGTAATATTGTACATCGTGAGATGTTTAACGCTTTACGCTGGTATTTCCCAAACGGGTGCCCACGGTGAATCGGGATAGATTTTACACCAAATGCCCTTCTTGACATAACCCTCTGATTTATCTTGTCTCTCTTCCTGGTGTCAAACTGAAAGGGTTTTGTTCACGTGCAAAGTGAGTGCGCTATCTGAGTTTATAGACACCGTTTGGTATGTGACTCTTCACACATCAGTAGACAGAGGAAGCATCAAACAGTTCACATACTTTGTTGTATTATTTCATTTTAGACTGCCATCAGTGTACACTCAATAACCTATATTTAAACTTAAAAGACAACTAAATTCTTCTGCATATAATTAGAAGCCAAAACAGAGATGCAACATTGAACTCCACACGCGATCAGGTGATTTTCCATGAGATGTGTCTAGGGCTTAATTGGATTAAATGACGAGGCCTGGAGTCACCCGGGTTCTTTCTAGAGGTGTCCATGTGGCCTTGTTCACAGATTAACCAAGCAGGGAGGGTCATCAGCACATTTATTTGACTAATCCCACATACACAGGGAGAGTCCTGTCTGTCTTTCTTTGGAAAGGTCATGCATGTAGAAATCATGATCATTAAAAAAGGTGTGTTTCTAAATAAAAATACATTCTGCATACCTCAGGGCTATTACTGTTAATCTTCATTGTAATCTTCTTTTAATAAGGCAACTGCAGAACATGTTGCTGCAATGATATTGTGAGTAGGAGAATGTGACATTACGTCACTTGTTGATGTGAACAAGGGAGTTCTTGTTTGTCAGTGATCTGTCAGTGTGGATTTATTTATAAATTTTATCGAGTTTTGAAAGAAAGTATTCAGAGAACCATCATGTGGGCTGCAACGTGCAAAAAAAAGATGCAATGACAGAGCACCTTGTACATCTAATATGTAATTGTGATTAAATTACATATTATTATGTTAAACAATCATGAACATAATAAATAATGTTAAATAGGGAAAATAAGCATAAGCTTATTTAATTCGAATTGCACACAGACAGTGTGCACACAAGCCAAATCTGAGTGCAACACCGTCATGAAAAAAAGGCCTCTTTGTCTAGATAAGCTTGATTGATGATGCCTTGCAGTTTTAAGAGTTTTTGTTTTTTTAGTGGCTTCAGTCTGCGCTGCCTCTTGTCCAGCAGGTAAATCAAGACCGTGTCATCAGATGAGAATGTCTTTCAATGCTCAAGAATACTGAAATTACTGTACAATGTAAATCTGGTTTAATATTGGTCAATACTGAAATATTGCTTTTTAGCCAATGCAAACAATTATACTACTGATATGCTTTTAAACACCCATTCAGGGCAATAACAAACATGCTTGCCAGCTAATTTCAAAATAATTTGACAAGATAATTGCTGATGTCAATTTTGGATTGAATTCTTTTCTATTCATCTGCTACATAATTGTATAATATTTGTATTATTATTTTTGCAGGCCATTGGAAACAGTGCTGTGACAACCTCATGAAGATACAAATGCCGAGCTCCAGGAAATCAGTAATGACGAAGCAGGGATCTCTATACCATGAAATAGGTAGAGTAACATGCGCAATGACTGAGTGATGCCAGCTTATGCCACAGCCCCAGAGATGGTGTTCAACTAAAATCTTAAACTATCTTACCAGTCATTTGGTTTGCCTGACTTGGCCAAGGACAGTCTCATTCTCAAGTGTTTCACTTCCTGGTTAAACAACAACAACAAAAAAGTAACTGATTTTAATTTCTACATCTGACAGCTTTAATTTTTTATCATTGGATGTTTATTTTAAATTGACTTTAAAACAACCCGAAGAGGAGACATGGGCGCATCCTCCCGCAGGCCCACCACCCGCAGGAGGCGCCATAGGGGTCGGGTGCATTGTGTGCCGGGTGGCGGCCAGGAGCGGAGGCCCTGGCGGACTGACCCCCGGCTGCCAAGACTGGCAATAGGGACATCGAATGTCACCTCTCTGGTGGGGAAGGAGCCTGAGTTAGTGCGTGAGGTTGAGAGGTACCGGCTAGATATAGTCGGGCTCACCTCTACGCATGGCTTGGGCTCTGGAATCAGTCTCCTGGAGAGGGGCTGGACTCTGTTTCAGTCTGGAGTTGCCCCTGGTGAGAGGCGGCGGGCTGGGGTGGGTATTCTAATATCCCCTCGGCTTGCTGCCGGTACGTTGGGGTTTTTCTCGGTGGATGAGAGGGTTTGTTCCCTGCGCCTTAGGGTCGGGGAACGGGTCCCGACAGTCATCTGCGCTTATGCGCTGAGTGGCAGTTCGGAGTACCCAGCCTTCTTAGAGTCCCTGGGGGGGGGGGGGGGGGGGGGGGGGGGGGGGGTGCTGGAAGGTGCTCCACCTGGAGACTCTGTTGTCCTGCTGGGAGACTTCAATGCTCACGTGGGTAACGACAGCGAGACCTGGAGGGGCGTGATTGGGAGGAACGGCCTCCCTGATCTGAACCTGAGCGGTGCTTTGTTATTGGACTTCTGTGCTAATCACAGTTTGGCCATAACGAACACCCTGTTCGAACATAAGCGTGTCCATAAGTGCACGTGGCACCAGGACGCTCTAGGCCGTAGGTCGATGAACGATTTTGTAATCGTATCACCAGACCTGCGACCATATGTTCTGGACACTTGGGTAAAGAGAGGGGTTGAGCTGTCAACTGATCACCACCTGGTGGTGAGTTGGATCAGGTGGCGGGGGAGGACGCTGGACAGACCTGGTGCACCTAAACACGTAGTGAGGGTGTGCTGGGAACGTCTAGCAGACGCCCCAGTCCGCGACAACTTCGGCAGAGCTTCAACAGCATTCCGAGGGAGACTGGGGACATTGAGTCCGAATGGACCATGTTCAGCATCTCCATTGCCGAAGTTGCTGCATTGAGCTGCGGCCGCAAGGTGGTTGGTGCCTGCCGTGGTGGTAATCCCCGAACCAAATGGTGGACACCAGAGGTGAAGGGAGCCACCAGGATGAAGAAGGAGCCCTATCGGGCTTGGTTAGCCTGTGGGACTCCGGAGGCAGCCGACAGGTATCGACAGGCCAAGCGGAATGCGGCTCGGGCAGTGGCTGAAGCAAAAACTCGGGTGTGGGAGGAGTTCGGAGAGGCCATGGAAAAAGACTTTCGGACTGCCTCGAAGAGATTCTGGCAAACCGTCAGGCGTCTCAGGAGGGGAAAGCGGTGCTCTACCTGCACTGTGTATAGTGCTGGCGGAGCGCTGCTGACGTCGACTGAGAAAATTGTCAGGCGGTGGAAGGAATACTTCGAGGACCTCCTTAATCCCACTGACACGTCTTCTGAGGAGGAAGCAGAGTCTGGGGATGAGGGGAATGACCTGCCAATTTCTGGGGGTGAGGTCACTGAGGCAGTTAAACAACTCCTTGGTGGCAGAGCCCCTGGTGTTGATGAGGTCCGCCTGAGTTCCTGAAGGCTCTGGACGTTGTAGGGCTGTCCTGGTTGACATGCCTCTGCAATGTTGCGTGGAGATCAAGGGCAGTACCTGTGGACTGGCAGACCGGGGTGGTGGTCCCCATCTTTAAGAAGGGGGACCGGAGGGTGTGTTCCAACTACAGGGGGATCACACTCTTCAGCCTCCCTGGGAAAGTCTATGCCAGGGTTCTGGAAAGGAGAGTTCGTCCGCTAGACGAACCTCGGATACAGGAGGAACAATGCGGTTTTCGTCCTGGTCGCGGAACACTGGACCAGCTCTTTATCCTCTCGAGGATACTTGAGGGTGCATGGGAGTTTGCCTAACCAGTCTACATGTGTTCGCATTGCCAGCAATACAGCAATAGGTCGGACTCGTTCCCGGTGGGTGATGGTCTCCGCCAGGGCTGCCCTTTGTCTCCAGTTCTGTTCATAATTTTTATGGACAGGATTTCTAGGCGCAGCCAAGTGGCGGAGGGCTTTCGCTTTGGTGGCCTCAGAATCTCATCTCTGATTTTTGCGGATGATGTGGTTCTGTTGGCTTCATCGGGTGAGGGCCTCCAGCTCGGACTGGAACGGTTCGCAGCCGAGTGTGAAGCAGCGGGAATGAGGATCAGCACCTCCAAATCTGAGGCCATGGTTCTCAGCCGGAAAAGGGTGGAGTGCCCACTCCGGGTCGGGGATGAGTTCCTGCCCCAAGTGGAGGAGTTCAAGTATCTCGGGGTCTTGTTCGCGAGTGATGGGAGAAGGGAGCCGGAGATCGACAGACGGATTGGGGCTGCAGCTGCAGTAATGCGGACGCTGCACCGGTCCGTTGTGGTGAAGAGGGAGCTGAGTGTAAAAGCGAAGCTCTCAACTTACCGGTCGATCTACGTCCCTACCCTCACCTATGGCCACGAGCTGTGGGTAGTGACCGAAAGAACGAGATCGCAGATACAAGCGGCAGAAATGAGCTTCCTCCAAAGGGTGGCTGGCCTCTCCCTTAGAGATAGGGTGAGAAGTTCGGCCATCCGGGAGGGGCTCAGAGTAGAGCCGCTGCTGCTCCACATCGAAAGGAGCCAGCTGAGGTGGTTCGGGAATCTGACAAGGATGCCCCCTGGGCGCCTCCTGGGTGAGGTGTTCCAGGCATGTCCCACCGGGAGGAGGCCCTGGGGCAGACCCAGGACACGTTGGAGAGATTATATCTCTTGACTGGCCTGGGAACGCCTGGGTGTTCCCCCGGATAAGCTGGAGGAGGTGGCTGGGGAGAGGGAGGTCTGGGCCTCTTTGCTTAGGCTGCTGCCCCCGCAACCCAGCCTCGGATAAAGCGGATGAAGATGGATGGATGGATGGATGGATGGACTTTAAAACAGACTTTTTCACTTTGACTTAATATCAAAAACAGATTGAAGCTACATTTACTGAATCTGTTTGACCACATGGCATAAGAGGAATTTAGCAGTAGCCTGATCTGGTATTACCTGGTTGCACATCCTCAGATGCTGAACTCCATAAGCATTTAGACTTATATTTCTACACCCTGATGTATGAATTAAGTATGCACTGTTCCTTACCAGTGTTTGGTTTGTTGCCAACTTACAGGTGAAATATTTGTCTCTAATATCGCTAGCGTTGATATTTTTGTTGCGACTGGCTAGAGTTGAGGATCCACTCCAATCTGATCTATTTCTGACTTTGGTTCGCTACTATTTGTGAAGAGCATATTCAGAGGGTTGTTTGAGGTTAAAAAACAATGATGTTGCATAAGAGTGATGCAAAACAAATAAGCTTAGTAGCTCAGCCCAAGCCAAATGCCACTGGCATATAACACCTACACTATATTGTCAAAAGTATTCACTTGTCTGTCATTACACGCATATGAATATGATTCTTAATCCATAGGGTTTATTATAATATCAGTCCACCCTTTTCCAGCTATAACCTTTCTTTGTGCACTGGTGCGCAGTCATGTTGGAACAAGAAGGAGCCATCCCCAAACTGCTCCCATAAAGTTGGGAGCATGAAGTTTTCCAAATGTCTTGGTATGGTGAAGCATTAAAAGTTCCTTTCTCTAACTGATGTAATGGTGGCAAAGAGAGAAAGTGACGTAAGATTTGCGCATGCGTGGTACCCTATTGGTACCACGCAATCTATGGAGTCCCTTGTGGGGCTCCATAGATTTGTGGTAATTTTAAAAAGTTTACATTTCTTAGGCTTTCTTGTCTGAAGTCATTTAAAAAACCAGCGGCCAACAGCGCTGTACACAACAGTAGACTGGTGGGTAATAAGCAGTGTTGGGCAAGTTACTTTGAAAAAGTAATTTATTATAGTTACTAGTTACTTCTTCAAAAAAAGTAACTGAGTTAGTAACTGAGTTACTAGATTCTAAAAGTAATTAATTACTAGAAAAGTAACTATTGCGTTACTTAAAAAAAAAGTTTAACCCTCTGGGGTCCAGGGTATAATTGTCCATTTTTGATTACTTTTGATTTTCCCGCTACATTTCACCTTTAAGTGCGCCCCAGGGCAGCTGTGGCTACAATGTAGCTTGCCATCATCAGTGTGTGAATGGGTGAATGACTGAATATAGTGTAAAGCGCTTTGGGGTCCTCCGGGTACCCCTGCCCCCAGAGGGGCAAACCGTACCTGGATCCAGGAGATGCAACCCTTCTCTCTGGGGTGGAGGAAAGCAGACCACCTCCTTATCTGCAGTAGCAGGGAGGCCCCGCCCACTCATATGTAGTGTTGCTGCGTGTTGTTGTAAAGTGCATTTAAAACAAAGGGAGGGCATGGTGCTTCTTGCCAGAGAGCAGCACGGCTCTTCCCGAAAACCCTGACACACACAACAAAACTATTGACTATACTACACACTAACTACACAAGATTTGCACTAAACGTTGCAAATCTCTCACTTCTCAAAACACCGCTGTCACTCCTAAAACTTCCCCTCTTCTTAAACAACTAAATGCTGTGAGCTGTCGGCTTTCAGACCCGACGGCGTGTGTCCGCGTCCATTTCACTTGAAGGCACATAGGGTGAGAAAGCTGACATCTCACTGATTCTGATGCGTCGGCGGGTCCGCGCTTTGTGTCTACCTCTTTTTGCAGAATCCATTTACCTGTTCTGTTTTGCTGTTTTAGCTGTTTGATGGTGTTTGAAATAGTTTTCTGAGCTTTAACCTGAGATTCTTCTGTTTATGGCAAAATACATGTATATTTAAAAATCGATGCAGGATTTTAATGAATCAATATCGCTTTATTAAAGCTAAAATCAATTTTAATCAATAAATAGATTATTGAAACCCACTCCTAGTAGCAATGTCTCTGTGAATGGTACTCATGGCCATTGATCAATGGTCTTTGATCAATGGACTTCGATCAGTAGTTGTTAATCAATGGTCATAAGAATTTGCATCAAGGAACTGACCTCCCAGCACATTGTTCATTCGGTGGTGCTAGTTTCAGTCATTGTGCAATGTACTCTTTATAAGGTTGGTCACTTGGATGAGTGACAATACGTTTCTCCCACTGAAAACACTTTCTCCAGATGAACTAATCAACCTTTTGGGATTTACAAAATGATCATACTATATTGAATAAGACTGTGACTATAAAAGGTGTTAATGGATTTAAATCAAGTAAGAAGAGAATCATTTACACATAGAAATCTATTCATTCATCTCTTTTTTGCAACCAGAGAAGTCGCCCTGTGCTGGTAATTAGAAAGCATGCACGTTTAAGAGACTTTGACTTCATTTTACAGACTGTGAGATTACTTCTATCTTTTATATACAGACACATAATTAGGTGGATCACATGGCTGCCTAAAATAGAAGAAGTGTGATCGATTTAAAAGGGTATAAGGACCGATGAGACTACGCAACCTGTGTAAACCCAGTGATTTTTTTAAGTGATTTACAGATCATGTCGAATTACCAGGGAAACACTATTTTCCTCAATCAGAAGGGAGATGTGCTGTAGAGTACGCACTAGGGAACAGTTTTTTTTGTCTGTCTCTCCATAACAGGAATTCAGACAGTCTTCATCTGTAAAAAGCTGGAGAAACACCTTGACAAACGAGTTTGAGTAAATAGCAGGATGTAAAAGACAAATAATACTACGGAACAATGACACAAAAGAACAAACCAGATACTGTTGACGTGAATAGCTGCATTATCTCAGACACCTGCTGACAAACATGTCAGTCAGACCAAATGACAACATGTCATAAATGAAGCACCTTAAATACGGGTGTGTTTAAATAACAAAATATTCTCTTCGAAACTACGTCCCTATCACTAAAACAAGTCACACAGAAAGAAAATGTCTCTAAAAGGAAAAAGAAAATGCTGTTCAGTCTTTTAATTCCTTCTAGTTGACTACTTATCAGTTTGAAACATCTCCAGTAAGAAATTGAGTTAAGATAATCAGCCAAGAGTTTTACAACTGAAAAATTTCAAATGATTGTTTCCTTTGTTCCTTCTATTTTTTTTCTTTCTTCAATATTTTCAGCGACACCCTCCTCGCCCAGAAAGCAAACTGAGGTTCCAGATTTATCTACTGATATCAGCTCTTTGCTCTCTACATACTACAAGGAAAGGTAGGTTTTCTACACCTCTGCGCGTGCAGTCTTTTTAAAGCCTGCCAAATACACCTGTATGTATTTGCCAGCAGGATTTGCTTTCTCTTCAGTCATATTAAATAGTAAATCCACTCCTAATGCTCACCACCACACGCATAATCACTTGTTGTATTATGACATTCCAGCACAGCTTACCTCGTAACTACAAGCAATGAAACATTACACTTTGCAATTAATATTTGTTATGACCGTGGTAAGTTTTCCGTAGGCAAGGCCCAGGACTTAGGTATATTTTGTGGGGCAGATGTGGCTACAATATAGCTAACAATATACCTAACTGTAAGTGGAAACTTACAGTCACAAGTTGCACATTAAACCTATTTGAGTGTCAAGTTTATTCTCTGTCATATAAAAAGCATGCACAAAGTTGTGTATAGCAGGCCACAATTGTGTCTTTCTCTGTCATCTTTCTAAAGGACATTGTTCCAGCTGTACTGCGCTTTGGTTAAATGCAATGCACGAGAAGAAAGTTTCCAAACAAGTCTTTGTCTCACTTTACTGTCATTAACGTAAACATTTAACATGCTAACTGAGGCCTGTAGAGCCTGAGATGTAGCTCTTGTGTTCTGAGCATTGCACAGTCTGACCTTGCGGTGAATTTGCTGGGATGTCTGCTCCTGGGAAGATTGGCAACTGTCTTGGATTTCTTGAACTCTTCGAGTTGGGAATAATATATTACTGTAAGAATAATTAAAATGAAAGGTGTGATTTTCATACTGTACTGAAGCTTACAGCAAACATGCACATAGACAAAGCGTGCAAAAATTCAGTGGCATACAGGTCACAATTGGGTCTTTCGTGCGCTCGTCGACGTCAGCAGGGACAGGAATTAACACAGAAATGCAGGTCAGGCTTAAGCAAGATGAATACCTCTTAAAGTTATACAAGCATTGTCTTTTGTAATCTGGACTGTTTTTCAAACACTAGCTGATAATTTAACTTCTTAGCAAACAAAACTTACAAGTTCAAGTGTGCACATAATAGACCTTGTCAAAAGGAACATACTGTGTTCAGGAATGTGGTGATTTGTGTACAGAGCTAAGGCCAGAGATCAGTCAAAAGATGTCTCAGAGAACAGGTTTTACAGTTTGATAGTTGATATATGCGAGGTAACAACCGGAGAAGACAACTAGACAGGCTTTCACAGTGCTGGCTTTGTTTAGTTTTCAGATACTTTGTGTTTGTGGTTCAACCGTGTTTCTTTTAACAGAATTCCATAGTGAGTCAGACTGTTACACTGCATGCATAGCTGTGGGATAGAGAATATAAAACTACCTGACAGATTTCCAACTTTGCATTAAGAGAAAGATGCTTGGCAGAGAGGTTATAAACTCACATCTCAAAAAATAATACAATTTTGGACTCGAGGCCTTTAAATGGCCAAAGACAAATTCTGCAATTCTGAAATATTCTGCACCTAATGAGGTTGCATAACAATTTAATCAGTTAGGTAATAGACATAAGGTAGATGTATCTTTTTTAAATAACAAAACACAAAAAAGAATGGTATTTTCTATATATTAATTTATTCTTCTTTGTTCTTTCAAAGATACTTTATACAAAGTATAAACATGTGCAAAGTGCAGGCATTTTTTATTTGCACCACTGAAACCCATTTTAATATACTTGAGCAGAATTATTATTTCTTTAACTTATTTTGTGGCGTATCGTAAATATGTAACATTCATGTCATTGTTTAAAAGAATTAATTTGGATTTTTGTAATACATATTAACCTGTACTGCATTACGATCACAATAATACAAATATACAACTTTAGTGATTTGTGTGCAAATTTGTGCATTGCGTTGAAAATACACAACAAGTTAACCTAAAAGAACTCGGTGGATGTAGTAGAAATTTTAATGGCTTGTTAACCGGACCCCACGCTGCACCCCTTTAAAGTTTGATCAGTTTGATCAGAATTCGTTCAAATCTTTTTGAGCTGTCGTTCTTACAAACAGAATGACATGCACACAAACTATACCAAAAATGTAACAGACAAACACACACACACAAAAAAAACCAAAAAAACCCCCCACTTGGACTTACTTGGAAAACAAGACAAACTGACATCCTTGTGACAGTAATCTAGCAAATAACCTGCGCTTATTCTTGTAAGTGAAGCAACCATATCCTCATACCAGCAGATCATCTGATAAGAAACTTGCAGTTGGAGTTGTGGTTTCAAGACCCATTTGTTGAAATCACTTCAGCTGCCAAGAGGGTGTGATGCTTTGGTACATAATGGAAATATTAATGGGTGAGGGAGAGGGAGGATGATTTTTCATGTCAATTTATCATCCAGACACCTATATTACCCAACAGAGATAAGGTGCATTAGATGGCAACTGTTTTGTTTTCTTTGATTGATTCTTTTTTTTGTGTTGTCCCATTTTTTTACAGTTATTGATCACCCTGCCAAGTACACTGGGAAAGAGCGAAACACACTTCTCAGCAGCCCAATTCTGGTTACCTTGCCCGGTCAAGGAGTTGGAGAAGGACATGATAATTGGTGGTCTTTCATGATTTGGAAGGTCACCAGAATTACTCAACTGTGCTTACTTTTTCATGCTACTCCTGAATGAATCCAAACTGTTTATCCAACAACAATAGCTAGCAATTTTTGGAGTCAAGGTGATATAATGAGATTCCACTCTAATTTTGATTCCATTTACCTTGGCCCCTTATCTTTAGTTACTGTGATAAACATGAAAATATCCATTTATTAGGCACCCACTGGGATAAAATCATGTCTCACTAATTTGAGTATCATGTGCAGCAACATGTGCATTTATATTTTCACCTGGTTTTATTGTTACACAAGAAGACATGCGTTAAATTTTAGTTGTACTAATGTGGATTAACAATAGCATTCTGCTATTATAGAAAATAGCAGAAGTAGTCTGGCATATTTCTACTGAGTCATAAGGCAAATACTCTAGGAGGAAAATCTTTTTACTGTAAATCAAGAGCACACCTTGCATTGTCTACAGATATTTTTCACTGATGTTATGCTTGTTTTGGCCACACCTCTTGGAAGTATATAAAACTCTACACTTCCAGTCAACATCCTGTGGAACGAGAAAAAGGTAATTAGTATTCGTGGAGAAAGCAGGTAGGAATCAGAGAAGGGTTTCTCAGAAGTTTGTCACTGGGTGTGCCTTAATGCTAAAGAGGACGTGTGAGAATGCAATAAGCGATTAGCGCTAATCTAATCTGTTATCTGGAGATGCCAAGGATGCACAGAATCCTTCGAGGCCTCACGTCATGATCAGGAATTGCTAAAATCTTATCTTATGTTAAGTATTGTGTTTTAGTATTTTGTTTTCGTCTTGCTTTGTGAAAAAAGAAACTTGAAAATTCATGGATGACAAAAACAATTACATATTGTTAAAAAATATAATTTTGATTACAGAGCTTGAGCATACTGGTAGATAACAATTAGAGATAAGACATTATTTTGGTAATGTTTATTTATGGCAATTGTGACATGAACCTTACACTGGATGGTGGTCTAATAAATTTGTTGAGCTCTGTATGTTATCATAAAGAACTTTTAAACAATTTGTAAATGTAAAGCTAAAAATACACTGTGTGCTTTATTTGAATTAATACAAATTTCCTTATAAATTATGAATCTGAAAGTGAACTTTTGAGATAACTTAGTTTGTTCTTGATGCCAGTGCACACGTTTGAGGATGTGAAGCACAGTGCGTTCCACTCTTTAAATAGAATATGTGTAACACGGAAGCACTAAATTACATTTGGCTCGAGGGTTTCCTGGGCTAGTACTCCTGTCAACAGCTTTTACATAAGAAAAAAGCTATTTTTGATCAACCTGTCCAGGGTGTACTCTGCCTCTTGGCCTATGACAGCTGGGCTAGTCTCTGACCCTGGGTAATTGGAAGAAAATGGATAAATGGATAGACAACACGCGAGTATTATATGATTATTTTAACCCATACAAAGGCCCGGGTTAAGCAATACTGTGCTGTGTAGTGACAGTCAAATTCCTGTCTGAACATGTCACATGTCTCTCAGGCACCGTTGGGTTTTTTCTTTTTTCAAGCATTTTGAAATGTCAAAAATGCATTTAGGGGAAATAAAAAGAAAAAAACAAAACAAACCAAGGAAACATTAGGATCAACTTTGATCTACTCAGTATTGTTCCCACTGTTAAGCACTGTTCAAAAAAAATAATAAAATAAAATAAAATTTAATCATAATAGATTTCGCAGCACTTTTGTGATGTTAATTAGCAATTTGCACGTAATAAATTAACGTCTAAGTTTACTGCAGTGGGAGTGTCGCTTCTTTCTCAATGTGGTTGTCAAACCTTAAAATTCCACGCTTTCAATCAAAGAGTAGTAATTACATAAATAAAAATTAAAAGAGATACTGAGCTGCCTATGTATCATTCAGGCATGACAAATAAAAACAATGCTCACTAAAGGACAACTGACGTATCTTCTTTTCACTAAAGTGAAAACACGTCTTTTATTCTACTGCAACTATGAAAATAAAAGGAACAAGTAAATGTCACATTTGGATAGTGAAGTTCAGATATAGCATCATGCTTTAAAAACAAGTGAAAAAAGAGGATTAAGAGAAATGATTCACAAAATGAAAGGATAAAATAGTGTTCACTACATGTAAATGTGTAGAGCGTTGCAGTTATAGCTTACACATCTTTCAAAAATAAAACTGTCTCCAGATGGGAAAGGTTTACAAAAAGAATTTATTGTTTCAACAGATTAATTTCACAATATAACTGGTGTAAAACAAAGCCTCTATTAACAAATAGAAAAAATAATCTACTTCATGTGCTTTAAACAAGATTGCACAACAATGAGACTGAAGTGTTAAATGCAATCAACATTTCAGTGCAGAACACAAAAATAGCGCAGATTATCTTTAAATCAAGCAGATTTGAATGGTTGCTTGTATTCCTTTTTTGTGTTCAGCTGATACAAATTGATTGGAAATTAACCTGAAGTATATTCAAAATATAGAGCTATAATATGAGCATGAGCCAGCTTTAACATGGTGTTGGTGTGTTTGTGGTATTGTCTTAACTGGTCTCTACAATGAGTTTGAGATGATTTTTTTCAGCTTCATGACTTCTTCAGTGGTGAGCTGAAAGAGAGGAGCAGAGCTGGAATTGACCATGAGCATAGCTGAAGGCTCCGTCTCCGCCTGCTGCTTCCCTCCCTGGACACCTGCGTAGAATTTATAAGAAAAGTCTTGGTGAGTCCTGGGGGGACTAGGGTCGCTCTCCACTTCAATGGATGACTGGGTCTCTCTCTTATGGGCACCCCAGAAATTGGGTGACTTGGAGTTGTATGACTTATTAATATCCTGCTGATCTTCTGACAAGACATCCTGGTTTACTGCATTTTTCAAAATGGCACCTGAAGGCAAAGGCTTGTAACTCATGAATTGGTTTTGGATTTTATTGTTGTGACTGAGGTTTGGCACATTTCTGAATGTTAGATCGTCAGCAGAACTCTGGCGTTGGGGATTTGTGTGAAATGTCAGTTTGGTAGGGAAAGTGTTTGCGTTAGGCCAATTCCTTTCTGCAGGGTGTCCTTCCTGAGTAGGCTGAGGAACCTTACTTTCATGCATCATTGCTGAGGACTTGCACATCTTGAGCAATTTATGAAACACTGACAGGGGTAACTCAATTTCCATTTTGCCATCCTTCTCTTGAGGGAGACTGGACAGTATTTGGCTAAGATTGAGCCCCATCACTTCTGGAATCACTTTTGTCTCTTCTTTTGGCGTGACTGCAAGGTCTGTGTTTGGAGAACAGGGTTTTTGTGCCACTGCAGCAGCCTCTGTTCCCAGTGGCAGAGCAGAGTCATATATGGGTCTGCTTGAGGGTGCCGTAATATCGACATCAATAACTTGTTCCTCCTGTGCTTTCATGGTATAAGGAGAGGGTGCAACTCCATCACTTGACTCCCCATCTTGTGTCTCAGAGCCTTCATTTGTCAGAGCCCCAGTATGATGATGGGCATATAGTGTGGATGGTTTGTTCAAAAACTTTGGGTTCTTGCTGGCTGAAGGTGGAGCAAATGATGAAACAGGGTTGTTGCTGATGTCCCGGCCTGATGATTTAACGCTGAGGTTCAGGGGCTCAGCCAGTCCGGATGAGGTCTTGTACCGCTCAGCCAGGTAACGCAAGTGCTCTAATGGTTCCTTCACCCTCTCTGTTGAGTTTACACAAGGTTGACTGTAAGGGAATTGGGGCTTGGGAGCAGGTGGGTGTTGTGTGGCCAATATTGAGGGGGGCATAGGGATGTAGGGAGGCAGAACTGTGGGGCTTGACTGATAGTAGGGAGGGTAGTGGACAGACAGAGGGAAGAGATTTCCGTGTTGGTCTGTCTGGAGGTTATGAGGGTTCTGCTGGAGAAAAACACAACAGTTCATCAGGTGTTTGAAGAGAAGTTATGGAGCTACATAAGAAAGTAATTCCACTCTCATTCCTGCTTGATAAAAATTACACAGTGTTGCTGTTAGCCTGATAGTTGTTCATTATTTTCTTTATGCCTTCACTTTAACAAGGCTTTGGCACCTGTTACATATTTTCAGTACAATCCATGAGGTTCTTAACTTCCTATGTAACCCATTCTTCAAAAAAACAAAACAAAACCCCCATAAATTTCCTTCAATGTAATGATTTATTTATTGTGTTTTAAAGATAAAATATTTAACTAACAATGAAAGGTTTTCTAAATAGCAACAAGAGTAAATTGTTCAATATGGAATACTTTTTCATTTAATATAATAAATAATATTTCTATAATTTTAATCAATGCAAAGCAATAAATCAATTTTGTTATAATTTTTTGTGTGTGTATGTCAGTAAAAACCAATACCAACCTGATACACTGGTATGGATACCAGCCTGCGTTTCGCTGGTCTCTGGACACCGTCGTCTTCTTCTTTACTGTAGCCGGCAACAAAGTGGAATGGCTTTAGCTGATGATGAGGCATCATGGACCTGATGGAAATGCCTTTCACGTGGCATTCATAGGGCAGCAGCAGCCTACACAAATAAAAAAAAAGGATCAGATAAAGACAATATAACACCCATTCACAGCCAGATGGACGGACAGGCATAATTTGAACTTACTTCTCGTAGTGTCTGCGGGTGCAGGTGGCTGCGCTTGTACTTCGAGGGTTTCCACCAAGTGTATTGTAAACCTGTTTCCACAATTGCTGAGCAGTCACCTAGAGTAATACAAAAGTGTGACTGTGAGTTTTGACATCTTAGCAATATTATTTTTACTGCAAGCTTAATTGAAAATACCTTTAATATAATACTACTATACTATAATACTAACTTACTATTACAATGACAATATTACTATTATTATTATTATTATTATTAATGATAATAATAATAGCCATCATGATCATCAAAATTATTCTCATAATAACGAGATTATTCGATTATTACCTGGTGGTAGCCGCCCAAGTCATTGACAGTTTTGAACATCACAAATAAATCAACTGAAAAAAGGAGAGACATACATGTTAAAATAAAATTGACACAGTTGCAAATTTAGGAATATTAATTTCACTAGAAACCCTTTAAAAAAAATTACTTTCACAAAACATTTAATAACTGAGAACTAAATATCACAGTTTCTCGGAGCTGAAGCTAATAGCAGTGGTTTGCTTTAGCACTTGTTTTAAAACAGAATGAAGAAACTGTAGCAAGAAGAACATGTTCTTCATGGCATCTTCATAGCATTTAAAGAAAAGGCATTTATGATGGATGAATTTTAAAGAAACTGGATTCGATAATTGTAATAATTCATCTTTGTTCAATGACCTGATGAATAATTTAACAAATATTTATATCTTGATTACTAGCTCAAAATTTAACCCAAAGTTACATCTACAAACATTAGGAAAGAGAAGCAAATTGCAAATCAAGCATAGTTTTACAGATGTTTCCTTTACTCTTGTCGCTACTACTGATTTATTGGTAGGTTCTCTATCAAAACATGTTGTACAGACACATTTCCTTTTTGAAATATTAAAAATATTTCTAATGAGAATATAACATACTTTCTAAAGTGTTTATACATTATTTTTTCTCACATTAAACAACAGTGAATTAACACATTCTTGAGCTGTGAATCCAAATGTGCTGTAATAGATAATATTTACTTTGTTTGAAGCCCAGATGTGGGATCCTTTCTATTGGTGTTTCTCTCTTCTTCATAAAAAGGTAGAGATTTTTGAGAAAGTGTTCCTCTGTGATCTCCTCCACCAGTTCTTTGGTTTTCTCCTCTTTGAATTCATTGTGTGCCATGTTCACTTGTTCCTGGAAATGCAGTTAACAGGAGAAAATATTTTATGCTGTGAACTTTTTATATTTGTGTGTTATTTATGTGAAATATGATAAACACCTCTATGTGAGGTTCCTGAGTGACAATGCCGAATCATCAGGACTAATGATCCCCAAATACATTCCAATTTCTGATTATATATCAGAGGTTAATTATGTTTGCACTTAACTCAGTAAAATAAAACTCGTCCCCTCAGATTTGCTATTTTTGTCCCATTAATATGCGATCTAAAGGGTTGCCAGTGCTCTCCTACTATATCGTCGCATTGCTTGTTTTCTCTGACAAATACACAACGGCTCTACCACAAAGGTGACTAGAGACTGAAAAATACTAAATGATGAATACTTTTTAAAACGATTTTTTAAATGCAGTTATAGGGTGACTATTTGTAGGATTCTATCAGAAATATTGTTACTCACCTGTGTTTCCATTAAGAGAACAAGGATAGGTAAGATTATTTCATTGGCCAAATACACCAGAGAAAAAGCTGTCTGCTACTACTCGATTATAGTGGTTTGTACTCTCTCCAGATGATTTGAAACAAACAAAGATCGCTGCTGCTAGTCTGTTGTCGTGTCAGTCATGAACTTATCTCCAGTGCCTGTGTGACAATGTGAGAAACTAGGAGTGAGGGTGTTTACTCTAACGTCTTTGTGCTGAGATTTCTATCGTCAAACCAGTTCAACTTGCTCTTCAGCATGCGCCCGAAAACCGTGTACTCCTGTCAAATGCCTCACATATTGGTAGAATAATGAGGAAACCAGTGGAAATTATTGGAAATTATAAAAAGGTCCCTGAACAATAACACACTGCTCAAAAAAATGTAAAGAAACTAAATTAATAATTTAAAGTAAAAAACCAAAAAAAAAAGGATGCAGCAGGCTAGTCTGTTTTGCAAAAATATCACTGCAGCAACTCAAAATAGTACTCAGTAGTTTTTCTAGCCCCCACGTGCCTTGTATGCATGTTTGATAGTGTTTGTGCATGCTCCTAATGAGACGATGATGGTGTCCCATGGGATCTCCTCCCAGGTCTGTCCAGGACATCACTGAGGTCCTGGACAATCTGAGGTGCAACATCAGATGGACCGAAACATAGTGTCCCAGATGTGTTGGATATAGGCCAGATGAGTGTGGGGGCTCATTAGTGGTGTAAATTTAAAGCACCCACTGCCCCAACGAAAAGACTGACAATGGCTTCAAGGATTTCAACTTGAAATCAGCTCTGTGCGTTATGCCCATAATGGAGACATAATCTCCAAATAAAAAATGCTTACAAAGCCAAACAATCTCTAGACAATCACAGATCACACCACCAACCCGGTCATCCTGAACAATGTTACAGACAGCATAACGTTCTCCATGACTTCACCAGACCCTTTCAGGTCTGTCACATGTGCTCAGGGAGAACCTGCACTCATCTGTGAAAAGCACAGGGCACTAGTGATGTGCGATACACTGATTTCCTTTCCGATCCGATACCAAGTAAAATTCAGGGTGGTATCGGCGATACTGATCCGATACCGATACTCTGTACAAAAACTTAATGTTTCATTATATTACATAATACAATATATAATTGTATTATGTAATTGTAATAATAACATAACCATATTGCTTCATAATGATTAGAGGACATCAGACAACTTGTTTTTATTGCTTAATAATGCAGAATAATCATATAGAAATAAAAAAAAAACCTGAAGTTGTGAGCTATTTGAACATGTTGCCTGCCTGCAGCACTATGAACTCCGCGAGAGACGTCTGTCTCGCCCTAGCAGCACCTGCCCTTCTCATCCTCTTCAGTTCGCCTCAACATAAGCTCATCATATTCTGTGATATGATTTACTCCGAGGTGTTTGACGAGGTCAGTGGTGTTGCCACAACACCTCACTGTCTTGCCACATATATCACAAACTGCGTCTTGGCTGTTTGTGGAGGCAAAACATGACTTTGTTTGCGCTCAGCCATTGTTGTAAGTGTGCACGCCAGGGGCTGTGACACATTTATACAGCTGTATTTCGCATATGACTATGAAAGGCGTAAGAGGAAGTAGTTCCTTCCAAATTAGACGATCCGAATGATATAGTTTCTTTCCACTGCGTTCATTTTAATGGAAAAACTACAAATTTACTCCAGAGTACTAAAATATCGATATTATAATATGAGAATCGATTCTAGAACATAAATTGCTGGTATCGGAAGAATCGAACCGCACACCACTACAGGGCACCAGTGGTGAACCTGCCAATTCTGGTATTCTGTGGTAAATGCCAGTTAGACTTCATGGTGCCCAGCAGTGAGCACAGTGCCCGGCAGAAGAAATGGGCTCCCAGGCCACCCTCATGAAGACTGTTTTTGATTGTTTTGTCAGAGAGATTCACCCCACCGTTCTGCTCATCAGATATTTTTTTTTTTGCTCTGACAGAGCTCATCCTGTTCCCTCTTGCACAAAGGAGCAGATGGGTTAAGTACCCTCTACAGTCCTTGTCCAGCTCTCTTACAAACCCTGTAATACAACATATTGATGTGGCATCTTGGAGGAGTTGGACTACCTCTGCAACCTCTGTAGGGTCCAGGCATCGCTTCATGCTACACTGTTAAAAAAAATATCTTAAAAAAAACGGTAATATTCCGGGAGCTGGGTCGCCAAAATACTACTGTAAAATCACAGAAAATAACTTTCTCATAAAAATACGGTTATTTCCAGTAATGACAATACAGTTTGTTGCGCTAATTTTACATGGGATTCTGCCTTTTCCAAGTGCTTTTAGGCATTAAATTAGGAACATTTTAACGTGACCAAACAATAAAAATAACCTAAAAACAATGTCAATGAATGTGGCAATATGAATCATAATATGTAAATGTACAGAAATATACAGTTAACAGTTGGTTTAAATAATAATGGATTGCATGCCCTGGGACAGACTGACAGAGGCGAGGCTGCCATATCGCACCATTGGCCCCTCTGGCCATCACCAGTAGGCGAAGAGTCTTGACCACGGACACAATACCGAGAGTGTCCGAGCCGGGCCTCGAACTGGCAACCTTCTGATCACAAGGCGAACTGCCAACTCTTGAGCCACGATCGCCCTAAATAGCAATGATAATAATAGAGTGGGGCAAAAAAGTATTTAGTCAGCCATCGATTGTGCAAGTTCCCCCACGTAAAATGATGACAGAGGTCAGTAATTTGCACCAGAGGTACACTTCAACTGTGAGAGACAGAATGTGAAAAAAAAATCCATGAATTCACATGGTAGGATTTGTAAAGAATTTATTTGTAAATTAGGGTGGAAAATAAGTATTTGGTCACCTCAAACAAGGAAAATCTCTGGCTCTCACAGACCTGTAACGTCTTCTGTAAGAAGCTTTTCTGTCCCCCACTCGTTACCTGTATGAATGGCACCTGTTTGAACTCATCATCTGTATAAAAGACACCTGTCCACAGCCGCAAACAGTCAGACTCCAAACTCCGCCATGGCCAAGACCAAAGAGCTTTCGAAGGACACCAGGAAAAGTATTGTAGACCTGCACCAGACTGGGAAAAGTGAATCTACAATAGGCAAGCAGCTTGGTGTGAAAAAATCAACTGTGGGAGCAATCATCAGAAAATGGAAGACATACAAGACCACTGATAATCTCCCTCGATCTGGGGCTCCACGCAAGATCTCATCCCGTGGGGTCAAAATGATCATGAGAACGGTGAGCAAAGATCCCAGAACCACACGGGGGGACCTGGTGAATGACCTGCAGAGAGCTGGGACCAAAGTAACAAAGGTCACCATCAGTAACACACTACAACGGCAGGGAATCAAATCCCGCAGTGCCAGACGTGTTCCGCTGCTGAAGCCAGTGCATGTCCAGGCCCGTCTGAAGTTTGCCAGAGAGCACATGGATGATACAGCAGAGGATTGGGAGAATGTCATGTGGTCAGATGAAACCAAAGTAGAACTTTTTGGTATAAACTCAACTCGTCGTGTTTGGAGGAAGAAGAATACTGAGTTGCATCCCAAGAACACCATACCTACTGTGAAGCATGGGGGTGGAAACATCATGCTATGGGGCTGTTTTTCTGCCAAGGGGACAGGACGACTGATCCGTGTTAAGGACAGAATGAATGGGGCCATGTATCGTGAGATTTTGAGCCAAAACCTCCTTCCATCAGTGAGAACTTTGAAGATGAAACGAGGCTGGGTCTTCCAACATGACAATGATCCAAAACACACCGCCCGGGCAACAAAGGAGTGGCACCGTAAGAAGCATTTGAAAGTCCTGGAGTGGCCTAGCCAGTCTCCAGACCTCAACCCCATAGAAAATCTGTGGCGGGAGTTTAAAGTCCGTGTTGCTCGGCGACAGCCCCAAAACATCACTGCTCTCGAGAAGATCTGCATGGAGGATACACCAGACAAAGGCAATACACCAGACAAAGGCAATACACCAGACAAAGGCAATACACCAGACAATTACATCCACGCTCTTTGGTTCTGTCCACCAGTGCAAAAGTTTTGGCGCGAGATATGTGAAGACTTATCAAAATGTCTGAAATGTAACATTCCAACCTCCCCCTTAGTGTGTTTGTTGGGCAGCTTAGATAATGTCACTTCAGAAAAGAATATAGCCCATATGATCTTCACTGCCCTATGCATAGCCAAGAAAACAGTCCTCATGAACTGGAAAAATAAAAATAATCTTAATTCTAACCAATATAGAAATTATCTATTAGATTACATTAGTCTTGACACAGCCTCTGCCACCACATTAGATCAATTGCTCTGGGCCCCTTTTATCAGCTCCATCACCTAGTGGGGGTGGGGGGGTCATAGTTTGGTCCCGCCTTCACTGTTGTGATTGGTGAGGGGGTAGGGACAGGCTTAGGGCGTCGGGGGGTTCCCCGGAGGCATCTTCCTTGGGGGGCTCAACCCGGGGTAGCGGTCACGTCCGGTTGAGGGCTCTGTTGGCTCTCAGGTGACTGTTTCCTCGCGGCTGCGTGCAGCGGGGCTAGGGGAGGGTCTGTGCTGACGGACGTGGGTTACTGACCTGGCAACCTGGCTGCCCCTGGGTGGGTCCGGGATGGGCGTGAGGTTTTGGGGGCGCTCCGTCTCTGGGCTGGGGCCCGGGCCGGGCCTCGGGGGCTCGGGTCCTGGTTGGTGTGTTGCCGGGGTTGTGGGCGGGTGGGTGCATGGGGGCCCGGCCCTGGAGCAGGGTGCCGCCGGTGCATCGAGCCGCCTGGGGGGCTCTTCAACTGGTGGGGGGGATGGTCACATCTTGCAGGAGCTTTCTTCTCTCAGGAACTCTCTGCAGGAGGGGGAGATACAGGAGAGGTGGAGGAAGATCTCAGCCTGGGCGTTTACCGTCTTATGTAGTCTGGAAGATGTGTGGTTGGTGGGGTGGGTGCAGTTTTCTCTGTGGTGGGGTTGGGTGGACTGTCCAGGGCTCTGTGGAGCCGGGGGGCGCTACTGCACTGGGCCCCGGTCTGATGGGCCTGGGCCCCCCTTCCCTGGCGGGTCGCGGAGGGTGGGAGTGCCTACTGGGGTCAGCGGGGGAGCTGGCCCCAGGGAGGGGTTACCTGCCCCTCCCTTCCTTCCCTCCCCATCTCCAGCTGCCTCCCTCTTCCCGCTCCTCCACAACCACCCACACATGCAGGGCCTTGGAGTGGGGGTATGTCACCAGGGTGCAGAGGAGGCTACCCCCCCCCCCCCCCTGTCCCCTTCTGGCTGCCTCTGCCTCAATTTTATCCCACAACTTAGACATTCACATTATTCACACTCTCATTACACATACATATAGGATCTTGGGGGTGGGCACAATCACGGAGTCCAAATCACCATCAGGGTGTATACCTCACCCCTGACGTCGTTGCCCACCTCTCAATTTTAAATACACTTAGTCATTGAGGGTTAGCAGGAGGGACTATGCGCTTACCTGCTGCTCCTTGGCAGGTAGCTCCATGCCCTCCTGGGTTTTAATTGCACCTTAGAACACATATGCATCAACACTACAATGAGCGGGTGGAGGGAGGTTTGGAGTCTTCTCCCACCCCCATTCTCTGCGGCCTGCTGGAGCGGGAGGGCTAGTAGGAGGAGTTGGCCGTCCGACTGCGGTCTGGGGTGTGGGGCCTCCCTGCTGCTGCGGAGTCGGGGTGGTCTGCCTCTCCCCACCGCAGGGAAAAGGGTAACACCACCTGGGTCTGGGTGCAATTCCCCCCTCCAGGGGCAAGGGTACCTAGACCCGGTTTGTAGAGTACGCTTGGGGAGTGTGATTGTGTGTACAGCGTCTCTTTATGTCTGTCTCCACGTTGGTTGAGTGTGGAGTGAGTGCATATGAGAGCATGAGGGTGGGAATGGATGTTTGTGTCTGTGTGTGCCTGTATGTCTGTGTCTATATGTCAGGTTGGGTATCAGACGCCACCTCTCTGGGGACACCTCAGGCCCTCCAAGGTTTGGAGGCCTATCTCCACCCACCACCACTTCCCCTGCCGGTGGCGGACTCCCTCAGGTGTCGGTGTGTTGGTGGTTCTTTGTGTCTGGGGGTGGGCGTCCGGGTGCACACCGGCTCACTCCTTGGCGGCCGCTTGTCGGGGCCTGGGGCCTGGGGCTCGCTCGGGCCCCTTTGGAGGTGGGGTGCCCCCGGCCTCTCGGCCTAGGGCTCGGTCACTCAGGCGCAGCTGGGGGCCGGCGGAGCTCACGGGCGCGTCACTGCAACTCCCCCTGACTTCTGCTCCGCGGCTGCTGGGCGAGCCCTCATCTGGGACTCTCCTCAGCTCTTACTGGGACAGTGGCGCGGCTGCCCCTCTGTTGGTCTTCCATGGTCTCTTGTGTTCTGGGGGCCTCTGGATGTCTGGAGTTTTGATCTCCTCCATACCCGCTTCACACCCTGGAGGACGGGGCTGTGGCCCCCCCACACTCCCTAGCAGATCATTACATGGAGAAACCTTTGGAATGCAAGCATGCTGATCCACACAGGTATGCACACATGGGTATTCACAGACGCGGACTAAAGCTTTCTTGGCTGCTGCCTCAAAGCACACTGTGCGCTGTCTATCTTGCGTGCTGCACAATATCGTTTATTACTTAGTAAATACTGATATCTATGACTAGCTAGTTTATTGTGATGGTGCTTTGTTTTCTCTATTATTATGTTGCTCTTTGTTGTTTGCTGTCTACTCTGTTTGTTTTTGTTTGTTTGTTTGTTTGTTTTTTCTTCTCCATACAGGTGACCCAGGAGTTTTTTTTTTTTTTCTCTCTCTTCCCCCCCCTTCTCACCGTCTCTTCTCCCCTTTGGTTTTCTTTCTTTCTCTCCCCCTCTCTCTCTCATTCATTCCCCCTGTCCTATTTATTAAAAAAAAAAAAAATGACAAAGGATGAACTGAAGCTCTGCCATCACGTAATGTCGCATACTGCTGTTTCTGATGTCATTTAGAAAAAAAAAACAAAAAAAAAAAACAAAAAAAAAACAAATCCTACCATGTGGATTCATGGATTTTTTTTTTCACATTCTGTCTCTCACAGTTGAAGTGTACCTCTGGTGCAAATTACTGACCTCTGTCATCATTTTAAGTGGGGGAACTTGCACAATCGGTGGCTGACTAAATACTTTTTTGCCCCACTGTACTTATGTGATGTAACACAAGCTTATAGGAATCATGTTATATACTTTTCCATGGCATTACATTTGAATTCAACAGTTCAATCTTTCAAATAATGGACAGATATTTGTGAAATCGTGATACATTTGTGAATCTGTATCTAAATATGCATATGTACAGACAGAAACATTTAATAATCATGAAAATTATGTTTTCTTACATTACAGTGATTTAACGTTAATTTACATTTGAAATGTGAAATCACAGTCTATTTACGTAACTTGATGATATTCTAGAAGAACAGAACAAAACTGTAAAATTCACAGTAAAATACTTTTACATTAGGATTTTTTCCTACAGTACAGCCATACCCGCGACCTTGTGGTTGTTATAGTTCACATTCATTGGCCGATGCTTAGCGTCATGTTATTATGTGTACCAACATCCAATGACATGTCACATTGTTTTCATGGCCACACCCTCACCCCAGGTGCAGAGGCCTATTTCTGTTCAGGAATGTTGTGAACACTTTGAGATTAATATTAATTGCAATTCCTACCTCTACATTTATTTTTTTATTTTTTAAAATATATAGTTAGCCGTGCAATGTTTTATATGGTTTTTTTTTAGTTTTTATTCCTATTAATTATATTTTCACTTGTTACCTCTGAATTATTGAATCAGACCTAGATGACATGAAATTTTCAGCAAAATTATAATTCAAATACTCCTTTAATTATTGATTATTCTCATTAATTTTCGATCATTTTATATATTTTTTCCATAGTATTACATTTGAATTTAACAGATCATTCTCTCACATAACAGACAAATATTTGTGAAATTATGATACATTTTTGAATGTATTTTTACAATCTAAATATGCATATGTACAAAAAAATATATGTACAAAAAAATATATGTAAAAAAACAAGTAAATTGTGTTTTACTGTATTTACAGTGATGTTATGTTATGCAAAATCTGTGACATGTAAAATCACAGTCTCCTTATGTAAATTTAATGATATTCTAGAAAGACAGTACAAAACTGTAGAATATACAGTAAGATACTTTGACATTTTTTGGAACAGTGTACTAGTAGTGACACTGACCCTAGCCAAATGCAAAACTACTGAAAAAACAGCCTGAAAAGATGAAGAGGAAAAAAACTTCAGTGACCTCCATCTGTAAAACCATTCCGGCTTTTGGGAGCTGTCACATTGTTGCCCCTCTAGCGCACCTGTTGTGAATTTCATTAACACCAAAGCAACTGAAACTGATTAACAACCCCTCTATTACTTAACTGGCCAGATCAGTGTTTCAGAAGTTGAACCGGCTCTTTCGGCTTGGCTCACTAAAAAGAGCCAGCTCTTTCGGCTCCGAACCGGCTCTTCAGGTTGTTTTGTTGCTTTAATTTATTTATTATTAACAATAATATAAAATTATGCACAAAAGCAACTAATAATGTAAAAAAAAGTGGTTTTATTTATATATGTTTACATATAAATATATGCGGTGGCCCCTAGAGACAAAGCACGTACAAACTCCAAAACACATTTCTAGCATGAACTGAACTTCCAAAACAGAGCTACTAGATCACTTAAATTACACAGTTGAAAGCATGTGTATTGTTTGTGTATTTATACACAAGCACTCATATATATTCAAATAATTAAAAAAAAAAAAGTTAATTTACCTGTTACTACCACACACCAAATCCGGTCGTTGGTACTTGCTGGCTTGTGTAGCCACCAGGTAACAAAAGCTCAACACTGCCCCTAGCATCCTGGAGCACTTCTGTTGTGTTTTGTACGTGTTTTGAGTTTTTATGTGCTTCTGAGTTTTTACGTGCTTCGGAGTTTGTACGTCCTTCGGAGTTCATACGTGTTTGTATGTGCTTTGTCTCTAGGGGGCACAGTAAATATACTTTTATTTATAAATGTTCAGCTTTTTCCTTTTAAACAAATTTAAAGTGAAACAACACAAAACACTGCAAACCACAACACAATTAAATATAAATTAAAATATGAAAACTAAAAGATGATGCATATTCTCTGTCATATGGGCCTGCATGACTAAACTTTCTGAATCCTTTATCATCTGCAACTGAAAATAGTTGTGGATGATTACTATACCTTTCTAATGTGACGTTGTTGTCCCTGGCTCTCCCCCCTCTTCTAGGGTTGCCAACCGTCCCTTAAAATACGGAATCGTCCCGTATTTCGAAACAAAAGTACACGTCCCGTATTGAGCTAATAAGGGACGCACTTTGTCCCGTAATACAGTGAGAATCAAAAGTAGTCTATAACTTTTAATGGAATTAACGCTTTGTTTGAAAACATAATTCCCAGCCCCTCTCCTGCTTTGTGACCAATGAGCTGACAGCACACTTATGACAATTCGAGTATGACAAGTCAGATTACCGCTCATCTCATTGGTCGAGGAAAGGTCGCTTACGGAGAAAATACCGGAAGACAACAGATGACCACAGCAACAAGCATGGCCAACAGGGAAACAAACGCCGACACTGCGGTGCAAGTCTCGGACGGCACACTGTGCGTCCATAAAATGAAGGTTATAACAGAAAATCTGTCGCTCGCTCTCTCTGTCTTTCACTCACACAGACACACCACCACATCAACTTTGCTAAATTGCTAATGAAAAACATTGATCAGGCAGCTGTGATTGAGCAGCAGTGTAAATCCAACTATTTTCACGGTTGTTGTGGTCGTGATAATTTTGTGATGCCACATGGAAAAGGCTCGGATGAGCTTTCCAAAGTTCTACAAGTTGTGCCTCCATCGCTTGTGTCCAGATCACACGCTGCACAGCTGTGCTGCAACGTCTTTTTCACCGACGTTTACGTGTTTGCGCGTGAGCAGCTGCGGTGACACCCTCACGAGCGATTGATGATCGGGAGCTGGTCGTGAGGTGTTAATCACTTCTCGTTACCCCACGTATACTACATGACGCACGATGAAGGCCAAAATCGGGCTGATCACCAAATCGGTCGCACGACTCAAAAATCGGCTCAAAATGGGCCAAAAATCGCACAGTGTGAGCCCAGCATTAGAGCAGCAATGTTTGTTCGCTCAGAGAAAGAAAAAAAAGGCTGCAAAAGTACAGGGAGGAATGGGAAAAGGGAAACACCTGGCTGGAAAAGTGCACTATAAAGCGCACTGCACTGTGTGCCGGCGCACTTTTTCCATAGGCATGCTTCTATTGGTGGGCACATGAAGAACATGAGGGGCATGAAAGCTCGGGGAACCCTTTACCAATTTTTTGTCCGCCAGGCCATGGCAGAAGCAGATATGGTATGTAAACACTGGTTTGTTTTTTTTAAACCCTCTGGTTAAGGTTAATATGGGCATGTGCGGTGAATATCAGGGCTATGTGGCCAGAAGTGTGATAATATAATTTATTTTGTGTAATAAACAACTGCAAGAATAGATGATTACAACAAATAGATCACTAATACATAAAAGTAATACATAGATGAATAATGATGATGAGTTATGATGCGTAATCATGGGAACAAGCGGGTTTACAAACAGGAGCAGCTGATTAGCATTAGAAAAGCTGAAATAATACCTCAACTGAAGCCAACTGTACTAAATGCACTAAATGTGCACTGTTACAAGAATATTTTTCGTTCTATTGCTTTCTATTAATTTATATAATTTTAAGTTAAGCAGGACAGAGTTCTTTTAAAGAAAGATTTACTTATATTCTCAAAAGTTAAGCATGACAGGCTTCTGTTTAAGAAAGAGACCTGTTTTACTGTGTTAATGTTGTCATTGTGAGCTAAAAATAAATGGCTAAATGATCATTTGTTTCCCATATGGTCATATCACAAAGAATATGCATCTGCTTAAATCAAGTTCAAGTCAAATGGTTAAAAAATAATTTCACACACAAAAAAAGAGCTACCACACTGGGAAGGGTGAAGACAACTAGGTTGCCCGGCCCTGGCCACGAGGTGTCCCTTATTTATTTTTCAGGGAGTTGGCAACCCTACCCTCTTCCCAGCGCAAAACACAAGGCTCGCATGCGGAGTGAAGCGAAAAACAGTGCGAGAGAAAAAAAACCCCACGGCTTGCGATAAGGAGTCAGCTCACGTCGTTCACGTCAAAGATCTGGCTCTAAGAGCCATTTCGTTCGCGACCGACACATCACTAGAACTGACTCAATGCTGTCCTGAAATTTAAAAAGTGCCCTTTCCTTTTTTTTTTTTCAGTATGCCTACATAAGTGAACATCAGACACTCCTGGAGGGTTTCCAAATACTATTTCAACACATCATTTTATATTTGGTGTTGTGAAATTTGGAGAAGTAGTCTAAACCGGTTGAGTTGACAAACAAAAAGAAATTCCCTCGGGCTTCGATTTACTCTGTGGGAGTATTAAAGTAAGTGCGAACATGATAAATTGATCAATAGCAGGTGTTGGATATGATTCAGAATATGTTTCACATAAATATTTTCAAAGTACTAAGTATTTACGAGATTTTTTTTTTTTTTAATGAATCTTATTTGAAATAGAAAAAAGCATTTGTTTCAATTCGGGGACAGTTATTTCATTCTCAGTTCAAAGCTGACAGGTATTGAAACTTACCAAATGATTTTAAAAAAAGTCCTAAAGATGTAACAAAAAAAAAAAGTCCTAAAGAAACTAAAGATGTAGGTGAATGTAAAATATGGATATTGACCATTGGACTCAAGGGTGGAGCTTTAAAATCAAGTATGTAGCATGAATACCACAAGGTATAACGAATGTCTTCTCGGAATTTGCGCAGAGGAATGCAGCATTATATCATCTGTCTGCAATGACGCCTCTCAGTCTTTGTGTGTTGTTCAGCGTTGGGGTGTGGTGACTGCCCTTATCAAAACACTGCACTTTCACAAAGCATAAATGAAATAACGATGCAATACTGGAAGAAGGAATATGGGTGAAAGTTTTAATCCTCTTGAGTTCCTCTTCAGAATATTATTTGTTGAAATTGTGCTTCACAGACTAGGGATTTGTCAACAGTGTACTCAACAGTGTACTCACACAAAACAGGCAAATTGCAGGTGTATGCATGTATGTAGGAGTTTGTGTACATCTGAGGTCCTTTATCTATCTATCTATCTATCTATCTATCTATCTATCTATCTATCTATCTATCTATCTATCTATCTATCTATATATTATATATATATATATATATATATATATATATATATATATATTTGTAACAATACTACAGCAGATCTGACAATGTTTGCATGCTTTTCAGCATCTTTATTTTGCACTCACTTGCTTTACACACAATTCGTGGCTGCAGCTATCCAGCGAGGTGAGATTGCAGAACACGTGCAGGTGCGTCCATCTCCCCTGCAGCAGCACCGTAAACCACACCCCGCCACAATATTTTAATTGTATAGACTCCATACATGTTGTTTTTATGCCTCATTGACCACTGAAATTAAAGTTAACATTCTAACACATTCAAAATAGCTTTGCAAATGAGGGCCTGGAGGTATTTCAAGATGGTGATGACATAGCAAGGCTTGCTTTTCTTTTTAGTCATGTAGGTGGTGCTGCTGTGAATCCAGTCTGGGCCATAATCCTTGCTATAATTGCAGCAGCCTTATTATGCCTATCCCAAAGAGATTAATAAACCTTTTATGTACATTAATTTCTGTGGATTATTTTGTCTGCTACTTTTTATTTCAGTTTCAAGCAATTAATGTCCGACTCTATCTTGAAAGTGTCACGGTGGTGGAACGGACTCAGGCGCAGACTGAGAAAGCACGGTTCAACAATACTTTATTAATCACACTGGTGCGATATGTACACGTGAAGGGGGGGGGGGGGGGGGGGGACACCAGGGCCCCTGCCTTAAGAAGAGCTGCAAATCACCGGAGATCAGCTGCAGGTGCGTGGGCCCAGTGTTGCCAACTCCTCAGTAAGGAAAATCGCTATTGGTTGTCCTAAAAGTCGCTAGAAGTTGCTAAATGACGTCATCGCCTAATTTGCATAATTGGTCATGCTAATCTAATTGTAACCTATGTTGTTGGAGAGAGAAATAACATCGTGGAAGAGACATAAAGTGAGTAAAAAACGTCCTAAATGCATTTAGAGTTTATTTAGAACTACAAATTAAATTTCTTTTAGCAATTTTTTTTTTTTTAATGTCACAATGTCACAAAAAGCCAAGCCTCCTTTACCCGGGCTTGGACCGGCACAAGTGACCCGAAATAGGCACTCTGGTGGAGTTACTTTGTGTGTGTGTGTTTATAAGTAGTTTTAAACCTTGTGATCCACAAAACAGCATAAGAGTGAAAGAGTAAAAGAAGAACTGACTGCGTTGCAGCACCCGCTGCTTGTTGAGAGTAAAAGCGATATGCGCTTTCACGTCTTTTTTTAGCAACTTTTTTTAGAGAAAAAGTCACTAAGGAGTCTGAAAACTCGCTAAATATAGCGACAAAGTCGCTAAGTTGGCAACACTGCGTGGGCCAAGGGCGGGGGCCCAATCAGAGCTCCGCCCAGGCAGACAGGTAGGAGAGAGAGAGAGAGAGAGAGAGAGCAAGGCGAGGGGAGCAGAGAGAGTAAAACAACAAACACTTGTGGCCACACTGGGCTGGCCTGGGAGGCACAGGGACCATGACAGAAAGAGCCTTAAATATTAGATGTCTCACATCTCCTCCGTTGTATAAGGTCCTTGGTGTCTGACAGCTATTAGAACTTGTTTATAAAAAGACAAATTGGACAAGAATTCAAGAAAAAAAGATGACATTTATCTTTAAAGCCAACAACTGGCATTTTTTCAAGAGATATTGCTTCAGCTGCATGATTCTGCGGACATATTCATATTGTCTTGTTCCAGCAAGAACAGTAGATTATGATTACACCATTAATTTAATTAACAGTGGCTTCCCTTAAAAACACAACCTGTAAATTCATTTTTTAATTTTTTTGCCAGGGCATGTCAAGATAGGTAAAAGAAAAAGAAGGTCAGTTGGAGATACTCCAGAGATCATTATCTGGCAGATCTAAAAGAATGATTCCACAGAACAATCGTTCAACTGTAAATGCAGTTAATACGGACACAACAGTGAGTAAGATGTTGGTTAGCTGGTAACTCAACTGGAATTTAGGCTTGCTCTAATAAAGTAGGAGGTGTGCACACGTATGTAATAGGAGCTGTTGGCGACACATGACCAATTGCAAACATGTACAGGTCCAGGCATGCATTTCTCCACAATAGCCAATAAATTAGCAATATAAAAGTACTACATTTGCTATAGCCAATTCTAGAAAAAAGAACATGCACTGTGTAAGTTAATAGGTTCTCCTATTAGAATAGAAATAGATCAGATACTATTAAATGAAAGTGTTGCTTAAATGTTTCCTTATGATGTGTAAAACTGTTTTAGCCTCATCATGCATGCTAAGTCATCCAGGCAAGGAAAGCTGATTCTCTTCATTTGAATGTAGTATTTTCAGTGCGAGAAACATTTCACATTTCACTCATCCAAGTGACTTTTTCAGACTCTTCTCACTGCAGGTTTCCCCAACCTCATGAAAAGTATATTTGCATAATGAAACAAAACCAGAACCACTAATCTACATGCTACCACACCCGTGAGTAATAGGCGTTGTTGGCGACACATAACCAGTTACAATCAACAGATCTAAGCCTGCATTTCTCCACAAGAAGAGCCAATAAATATCAACAATTTAAAAGTACTACAGTTGCTGCAGCCAATTCTGGGAAAAAAAAAGTACACACACTGTTTAAGTCAGTGGTTCTCAAACTTTTTACATCATTCCCCACATGGCACGAAGAAATATTTTCACGCCCCATCTAAACAAAATAATGACAGAAAAGCCTGGCTGCAACTTTATTTAGATACATTCATTCACAATGAATCCTTCAGTAATTTTTGTTTTAAACAAACATCTTTCAAACAACTATTTGTAACTTTTGTCACTAGACTGCTTCATTAGACTGCACCACTTCTGCAAAAACTGAACAAGTTAAACAGAATGTGAACATTGCCAGACATGGAAAAATAAAGTAAGTTTTAGTCTTATAAAAAAAAAAAGAAATCTAGAAACTCGTGAACAGAGATTTAAAAAATATATTTAATTTAGTGAGAGTTTAAAATAGAATAAACTAGGTCCTGTTGTTGTTGTTGATGATGCGTTTAGGCTGTAGCCGAAAAGGTGCAACCGCGTGTGTAAGTCGACAGCTGCAATAAAGAAGTGTACTGAAAAGTCCGAACATGTGGGCGGGTCTTTAGTGCCCCAATCCTAGGTTTCTGCACCACTGTAAATGATGCGTGACAGACCCGACCACATGTTTTCACTTTTCAGTACACTTCTTTATTACGGCTGTCGACTTACACACAAAGCATATTATTAACGTAACTGCCACAAATTTCTTTTTTCCACCATAAAAGTGATTCCGATTTTAAACATTAGTTCCGCATGACCTTTCTGCCAGGTAACTTGCGCCCCACCTGTCAGAACTCTTTACCCCACCAGTGGGCTGCGCCACCCACTTTGAGAACCACTGGTTTAAGTTAATAACTTCTTGCAGGACAGAAGTAGATGGGACTACTATTAAACTACCAGCTTTGGTACTCATGATCATTGATCAGTGGTAATGATAATTTGCATATTAATGATCATGAAACTGACCTCATGGCCCATTGTCACTCAGTGATGCTTGAGACTGAAGAAGTCATGATAAGGGAAGCCAGCTAACCCTAGGTTTCCTGAATATACTGAATTTACTTTGCAGTACAGGATACAGAATTGGTAAATGGCCTGCATTTGTATAGCGCTTTTCTAGTCCCTAAGGACCCCAAAGTGCTTCACACTACATTCAGTCATTCACCCATTCACACACACATTCACACACTGGCGATGGCGAGCTACATTGTAGCCACAGCTGCCCTGGGGCGCACTGACAGAGGCGAGGCTGCCGGACACTGGCGCCACCGGGCCCTCTGACCACCACCAGTAGGCAAACATGGGGTTAGTATCTTGCCCAAGGATATTTGGATATCTAGAATTGATCTAGATAAACCAGTTACCTTGCTTGTGTAATAAGAAACTATAGAAAAAAGCTGAGTCTCTCTTCAGTTAACACAGACTGACAAACAGAAACCAGCAAAGCGAGCAAATTCAGGCTCCACTTACAAGCAGGTCAAACCTGAGTTTGTTCCCTCTGTGGGAACTGAACCTTATAAGGTTTCTTATTGCACAATCATAAGACTGCAGAGATGTTCAAAACTGACATAAGGAAGATTTTAGATTTGTGCTAAGGTGGAGTATTTCTTCTTCACTTGCCATACACTCCATGACTGATTAAGCAACGTTTCCTCCTTGCTATAAAATGGGTAATGTCCTTAAGCAGATTCAGATGTGTTTGTAAACAATTTGTTCTCTAATCAGTGTTTCAGAAAAGTTTATTTGTCACCGAAAGAAAAGAAGAAATCAGGTAATTAATCACCTCCATACCTTTAAAAAAAAAAAGAAATTAAAAGGCTAGGTGGTACCTTTTATGCTTTTTGCTATTTTACACACACAAAATCTATGCCATTGCTATCGAAATGCGCTCCACTGTTGCTGAATCTTAATTCAGTCAAGTTGTGATTTTAAACTTTGTGCCCGAGGAACATTAAAAAGGCAAGCCAGCACAGAACACCTTTGTTCATGTCTTCTTAAAATAGCTTCCATGTAATCTGGCATATCATAGATTTTTCTTTCACTTGTCTTTGCGACAACCTATTTACCTTCTGTAAGCAGAGCACCCATTTTTTCTTTTGTTTTCTTTTATGAAACTGTATCAGTGAAAAACGTGTCTCTATCACCTTTCACATAGTACAACACCTTATTGCCTCTTGTCTCGATCTTGTCCAGATCTGGCTAGCGCGGAAGGAATGCTTGGGGATTTTTGTCAGGGGAATTGATCGCGTCAACCAGTGTTGAGTCATTGTATTGCAAGAAAAACAACTCTTGCAACTCTGAAATTACCACATGCTGGTGCAAAAGGATCTTGAAGCCGAGGTAAAGTGCTGCCTTGAATTCTGAATGAATCGACCGCTTAGAACACAAGAACAAATAAAATAATGAGACTAACTTGAGTTAAAAAATTGTTTTTTGCTGCGTGGTGCACTTTCCTGGGATCTGCTGGAGCCACTTGCCTAGCTTGGGAATCACTGCACCTAGTGCTCTGATTACCACTGGGACCACTGTTACCTTAACCCTACACATCTTATCGAGCTCTTCTATGAGCCCTTGGTACTTCTCCAGCTTCTCGTGTTCCTTCTTTCTGATGTTGCTCTCAGTCGGTATGGTTATGGTTATGGTATGGTTTATCGCTACGACCGTCTTCTTCTGCTTGTCTACCACTACTATGTCCAGTTGGTTAGCCACCACCATTCTGTCCATCTGTATCTGGAAATCCTACAGGATCTTAGCTCGATCTTTGACTTCGAGACTTCCAGGCCATACTCAGTAGAGACGTTCCTGTATACTATGACGGCCACTTGGTTAAGACGTTCCATGTATGCCTTGCCTGCTAACATCTTGCACGCTGCTGTTATGTGCTGGATTGTCTCAGGGGCATCTTTACAAAGCCTGCAGCTGGGGTCTTGCCTGGTGTGATAGACCCCAGCCTCTATGGATCTTCTGCTCAGAGCTTGTTCCTGTGCTGCCATGATTAGTGCCTCTGTGCTCTGTCATTCAGTCCAGCTTTGTCCAGCCACTGGTAGGGTTTCTGGATATCAGCCACCTCCTCTTATCTGCCGGAGGTACATAATGTGCAGGGGCCTGTCCTTCCATGATGGTTCGTCCTCTTCCTCCTCTTTCTTGGGTTTCTGCTGTGTGAGGTATTCACTGAACACATGTTGGGGCCATCTTCCTGACATATTTGTTGATGTTTGTTGTCTCATTCTGGACTGTGGTACTGACGCTCACCAGTCCCCGGTCTCCTTCCTTAGCGTACAGCCCCAGGGTGCTGGATTTGGAGTGAAACCCTCCATGGATGGTCAGGAGGTTCATTGTCTTGATGTCAGTGGCTTCTATCTCCTCCTTTGGCCAGATTATTATCCCAGCAGGGTACCTGATCACGGGCAGGGCGTAGGTGTTGATAGCCCAGATCTTGTATGTATACTGTAAGAATTTCTAATAGATTTAAACTCAAACTCTGAACAAAACCTGCTCCGCATCTCATTATTTGTTCATCATAAGTTACCACGGAGATCTTCTTTGTAGGCTTCTACATCTGTTATCTTCTACGTCTATGTTAGTAAGTGGTTTTGTAATTAATTCACATATTGATTTAGTACTTTGGCTAACAGAAACCTGAATAGTTAGTAGGGACTACAACATCTAGTCCTTTTACTGAATCAAATAAACCCCTTCAAGACATACTAACTGTCAAAGCCCTCAAAGCACAGGCTTATGAGGAGTAGTGGCAGCAGTCTTTCTAGATCAGTCTAAGTTAATAGTCACCCAAAGACTTTGGCAGCCTTTTGCATCCTTTTTGGAAAAAGACAAAAAACTGTTTTATTTTTGTTATGATGATGTTTTTCTTGACTGGTTATATGATTTTGTGCTCAATTCAGATAAAATAATTATAGTAACTTTAACATTCATGTAGATGCTGAAAACAATAGCCTTAAAGGTGCTTTGATTTGACTGTTAGATTAATGTGGCTTCTCTTAAAATGTAAATGAGGGTACTAACTGTTGTAATCACATCCTTGATCTGGTTAGGGTCCAGTATATAGCATATAGTGCAGCGTGCTCACTGTGTATGACAACATAGAGGAACAACAGGCTCCTCTGAAAAAGAGTAACTTATCCGACAATTTTGAACCACTAATATAATATACCTTAAAGCAAAGAACACATAGGCTGGAGGTGAATAGCATTCCACTAATATGAAAGACAGAAAAGGACACAAATAACCCAAGGCTTGTTTTCAGCAGTGCAACCAAGCTGACAAAGAACCACAGCTCTGTTGAAACTTGTATTTCCTTAGTTCAAAGTAGTAATGACTTAACAAATGTAGTTATAAAAAAATGTAACCACTGGAGTTTGTCATCACATAAGGCATGCTATATTTATTTGGACTTTTCTCATATTGATCTCTATGGGCTAAGTTAAAGTCATTATTTCCTTTAAACTACTGATTTTAAATATGATCATCACTTTATCTTTGTTAAGAGGCTTTTAAGGTTTCTGTAATTAAACCATCACCTATTCTTTACTTGAACCAGCTGCTGTAGCTGATTATATACTCATTTACAATATTCCTTTTTTTCCCCAGAAAGAGTGTTTCGAATTATTTACAGAGGAATAGTTTATTTGAAGAGTTTCGGTGAGCAGTAAGTGCAATCATTACTTCTAGTGTGAATTTTTACAATGTTATATTGTCAGGATGCCCTAATAGTTACCTGATCCAAAACACAACACTAGGAGTATTGAGACTAGAAAGAGAGGCCATAATTCTCACATATCAGCTTCTCTTCACTGGCTTGTTGTCAAATTTAGGATTGAATTGAACTTCCTTCTCCTCCCATGCAAGATCTTGAATAATCATGCCGCATCATATTTTTGAGACCTCATAGGACCGCATCATCCTGGTACAGTGCTTTGCAGTTCAGCCTTACTTGTAGAATTTCTCTTAGTACAAAGGGAAGAGAGCTTTCAGTTATTGGCCCATCTCCAGTTAAACTACTTACCTCGGGTTATTTGTGTCCTTTTCTCGCCTCTGTCAGTGCGCCCCAGGGCGGCTGTGGCTACACTGTAGCTTGCCATCACCAGTGTGTGAATGTGTGTGTGAATGGGTGGATGATTGTGTATAGTGTAAAGCGCTTTGGGGTCCTTAGGACCAAGTAAAGCGCTATACAAATACAGACCATTTACTTTTGAGTCAGAAGGTAGTGACCAGAGATGGGCAGTAACGTGTTACTTGTAACACGTTACTGTAATCCGATTACTTTTTTCAAGTAACGAGTAAAGTAAGGGATTACTATTGCAAAAACGGTAATTAGATTACCTTTACTTTCCTGTAGGAACGCTGCGTTACTGCGTTACTAAAACCGTGATTTTTTTGCGAGAATGTCTCATGTAAGCAAGTGCTATGTTCGTGACAACAGCTGTGTGCAGATCAACAGTGGATCATATATCCAGTACGGAGAGAGTATGAGCGTGCAGCGTTTAAAGCGTGGAAGTACTGACCTTACTTTACGTTTGATTCCATAAAAAGTGACAAAAACATTAGCGTCCATTAGCATTGTGCGTGGGAAGAAAACTTATTTTTACAGCGGAAAAAAACCCCCCTAAACTTCCAAGCAAGCTACCAATTCACAGAGAAACTGCCGTATCCTTCCACTGACCGCTGCAGCACACCTGCACTAGGGTAAACCTCCGCCTGCCCTACTCCTGCTATACAGGTGAAAATAGAGCAAAAGGACCGCTGAGTCTTTGATTTTATTTATTTTCTGCTGTGTTTTACTTGCATCTACAGTGGGGCAAAAAAGTATTTAGTCAGCCACCGATTGTGCAAGTTCCCCCACCTAAAATGATGACAGAGGTCAGTAATTTGCACCAGAGGTACACTTCAACTGTGAGAGACAGAATGTGAAAACAAAATCCATGAATCCACATGGTAGGATTTGTAAAGAATTTATTCGTAAATCAGGGTGGAAAATAAGTATTTGGTCAATAACAAAAATACAACTCAATACTTTGTAACATAACCATTGTTGGCAATAACAGAGGTCAAACGTTTACTATAGGTCTTTACCAGGTTTGCACACACAGTAGCTGGTATTTTGGCCCATTCCTCCATGCAGAGCTTCTCGAGAGCAGTGATGTTTTGGGGCTGTCGCCGAGCAACACGGACTTTCAACTCCCGACACAGATTTTCTATGGGGTTGAGGTCTGGAGACTGGCTAGGCCACTCCAGGACTTTCAAATGCTTCTTACGGAGCCACTCCTTTGTTGCCCGGGCGGTGTGTTTTGGATCATTGTCATGTTGGAAGACCCAGCCTCGTTTCATCTTCAAAGTTCTCACTGATGGAAGGAGGTTTTGGCTCAAAATCTCACGATACATGGCCCCATTCATTCTGTCCTTAACACGGATCAGTCGTCCTGTCCCCTTGGCAGAAAAACAGCCCCATAGCATGATGTTTCCACCCCCATGCTTCACAGTAGGTATGGTGTTCTTGGGATGCAACTCAGTATTCTTCTTCCTCCAAACACGACGAGTTGAGTTTATACCAAAAAGTTCTACTTTGGTTTCATCTGACCACATGACATTCTCCCAATCCTCTGCTGTATCATCCATGTGCTCTCTGGCAAACTTCAGACGGGCCTGGACATGCACTGGCTTCAGCAGCGGAACACGTCTGGCACTGCGGGATTTGATTCCCTGCCGTTGTAGTGTGTTACTGATGGTGACCTTTGTTACTTTGGTCCCAGCTGTCTGCAGGTCATTCACCAGGTCCCCCCGTGTGGTTCTGGGATCTTTGCTCACTGTTCTCATGATCATTTTGACCCCACAGGATGAGATCTTGTGTGGAGCACCAGATCGAGGGAGATTATCAGTGGTCTTGTATGTCTTCCATTTTCTGATGATTACTCCCACAGTTGATTTTTTCACACCAAGCTGCTTGCCTATTGTAGATTCACTCTTCCCAGTCTGGTGCAGGTCTACAATACTTTTCCTGGTGTCCTTCGAAAGCTCTTTGGTCTTGGCCATGGCGGAGTTTGGAGTCTGACTGTTTGAGGCTGTGGACAGGTGTCTTTTATACAGATGATGAGTTCAAACAGGTTCAAGGTTCAAGGTTCTTTATTTGTCACATGCATAGTTATACAAGTATAACACACAGTGAAATGTAGCCTGACACGCTCCTCGACATGTGCAAAAATTGGGGGGGGTGTAGAGGAAGAACATTATATATATCTACATATAGTATATACACTGGGTGAATGTGCAGTAGTAGCAGCAAGCAGGTGAATTCTGTACATTAATATGAATAGACATCTGACTATTTTACAGGATAGACAATATAAACATATTTAAAATTAAAGGAATTTGAAATGTACATTGTGCCTTGGTTTAGAGTGTTTGGAAGAGAGTCCTGTCTCAGTCAATTATAGATGATGTGAGAGGGCGGGTGTGTGTGTTTAGAGCATGGATGGCTTGGGGATAGAAGCTCCTCTTGAGTCTCTCTGTCCTTGCCCGGAAGATGCGGAACCTTCTACCAGATTGCAGAAGTTGGAACAGTTTGTTGCCAGGATGGGACAGGTCCTTCAGTATCTGCGCTGCTCTAGTCCGGCATCTCCTGGTGTAGGTGTCCTGAAGCGGGGGGAGAGCAATCCTGCAGCAGCGTTCTGCTGTACGGATCACTCTCTGGAGAGCTTTTTGGTCCTTCACACAGCTGTTCCCAAACCACGATGTCATGTTCTGTGTGAGGATGCTCTCCACAGCGCCTGTATAGAAAATCCTGAGGATCTTTGGAGAGACCCTGAACTTCCTCAGTTGTCGTAGGTGATACAGGCGCTGCCTAGCCTTTTTGGTCTGGACCTGAATGTGGGCAGCCCATGTCAGGTCTGAGGAGATGTGGACACCAAGATACTTGAAGGACTGCACCCTCTCCACTGGAGCTCCATTGATGATAATGGGCTTGTAGTCTCTGTGCTGACCCCTTCTGAAGTCCACCACCAGCTCCTTGGTCTTGCTGACGTTCAGCTGGAGGTGGTTGTCCTGGCACCATGATGCCAGATTCTTCACTTCATCCATGTAGGCCGCCTCATCATTGTTGGAGATGGCACCCAACACCACTGTGTCGTCAGCAAACTTCACAATGGTGTTGGAGCCGTGGGTGGCCACACAGTCTGAAGTGTAGAGGGAGTAGAGCAGTGGCGAGAGGACACATCCCTGAGGTGCTCCTGTGTTGATGGTGATGCTGTTGGAGAAGCACCTGCCCACCCTCACCACCTGAGTTCTGCCAGTGAGGAAGTCCAACACCCATGCACACAGACGGCTGTTAAGTCCCAGTTCCCTCAGCTTTGTGAACAGTCTACAGGGCACTATTGTGTTAAATGCTGAACTGTAATCAACAAACAGCATTCGCACATAGTTACCCTGTTTCTTGTCCACATGGCTGAGAGTGGTGTGTAGGACGTGGGTGATGGCATCCTCTGTGGACATAGTTGGATCTGTAGGCAAACTGCAGCGGATCTGTGGTGTCTGGGATGGAGGAGGAGATGATGTTCTTCAGCAGCCTCTCAAACACCTTCATTACTACTGAGGTCAGTGCAACTGCCATTCATACAGGTAACGAGTGGGGGACAGAAAAGCTTCTTACAGAAGACGTTACAGGTCTGTGAGAGCCAGAGATTTTCCTTGTTTGAGGTGACCAAATACTTATTTTCCACCCTAATTTACGAATAAATTCTTTACAAATCCTACCATGTGAATTCATGGATTTTTTTTTCACATTCTGTCTCTCACAGTTGAAGTGTACCTCTGGTGCAAATTACTGACCTCTGTCATCATTTTAAGTGGGGGAACTTGCACAATCGGTGGCTGACTAAATACTTTTTTGCCCCACTGTATTTGATAGACTGAGTGTAAACACACACACACAAAAAAAAATTATGTGCTGGAATGTGCAGAAAATAGGTTTAAATGTTAAACAAATTTCTTCCAGTCAGTGAATGTTGCATATAATTACATTTTTGCTTGATGCATAAAGTTAAAAGATTAAAACTAATAAAACAAGTTTTAAAAAGGGACTTTTCCATTTGATTACATTTTGTATGATGGATTATGCAGAAAAAGTAGAATTGGGCTGAGAGATCTATCGCTTTATCACCTATTCAGGTTGTAAATCGTGTTTTTAAAAAGTAACTAAGCAACTACGTAATTAATTACTTTTGAAAATAAGTAATCAGTAAAGTAACGGGATTACTTTTTGGGGGAAGTAATCAGTAATTAGTTACTGATTACTTTTTTCAAGTAACTTGACCAACACTGGTAGTGACCCTCTCTACTTTTAAGATTATAGGCTTAAAACTTGCTTTGTGATAAAGCTTGCAGTTAGGGCTGGATCAGGTGACCCTGAATTGTCTCTTAGTTATGCTGCAATAGGACTAGGCCGCTGGAGAACTTTCCATGATCCACTCTCATCTTTTCACTCTGCATGTGCTTATATAGTCCTACTACATTTCATTAAATTGTGTCTTCTTGTTTTGTCCAGTCTCCCTATGCTCCTGATTTTCTTTTTTTCTTTCCCCTCATTCCCTCCAACCAGTTCCAGATGGCTGCCTCTCCCTGAGCCTAGTTCTGCTGGAGGTTTCTTCCTGTTAACAGGAAGTTTTTCCTTCCCACTGACGCCAAGTGCTTCCCCAAAGGCAATTGTCTGATTGTTGGGGTTTTCTCTCTAATATTGAGAGACCTGTAGTTTGACTATTGTGAATTGGTTTAGCATAAACAAAACTGAATTGAACTGGATTCAGCCGAGTAAAAAGGGAGCCCCTTCGCAAAATGGAAACATCTGACTTTAAGCTCAGCATTTCTCACTAATCCATTCATCATCATGCTTCATAATATACCCCTTAGATCTTCCCGTTTAAAGCTTCAGAGCTCTAATGCAATTGAAATGAACTGCAGAATCATGAATGAACTAAGAAACAAAACAATGTAGTAACTTGGGATATTAGATCTTGCAGATACTCTTTACGTACTTTCCATATCTCTATTACCTGTTCCTCTGACAATGTCTCTGGCTGAAGCAGAACTTGCTTCATACGATACCCCTGAGCCGTGTGATGATTGCTAAAGCTAAAGTTTCCCAGTGTCTAATGGAATGATAACCTGCTGACTTAATTGCAGCTCTACTGAGAAACTTTTTTTCCCAAACAAAAGTTCTCACATAAAATAATGATGCTTTAAGCATGCCTGCATTAGTGCAAGCAATGTTCAAATATTGCTGTGTCATGATTGCGTCATTTTCGTCCTCTTAACCTGCTCTTATCAGTTTTTCATTGTGTCCTGAACCATTTGACCTGTAATAAAGATGACAATTGTCACAGTGCATAGCTGTCATTTTTAAATGCGTATGGGTGCATGTGGGGTAGTACAAGCACAACCGAAATGTGTATTAGAACATCACAGCTTCTTTGTTGTGTGGTTGCTCGCATACTCTCTAGACCTTTCACCAAGTTTGGCAAATCTAGGAAAATAAAATAATATGACAAAGAACACCCAGAGTTCTATACATTGGAATGGATGGGGAGACTGGGGCAACTTTCCTCTGCCAAAAGTCCAGCAACTTCCTCCTCAGTTACCAGATGTTTATGAACTGTTGTCTAAAGAAGAGGGAATGCTACAGAGTGGAAAACATTTTTGAAATGTGTTGCTGCGATCAAATTAAAACATTTTCAGTTTAAACATTTTATATGGGGGTTTTTTTGTATATAAAATATGGGCCCAGAGATTTGCAAATCATTGCAATCTGTTTTTTTTTCTTTAGATTTTACATGTCATTTCAGCTTTTTCAGAATTGGGCTTGTGCATTTTCTGCATGATTCTTAAATGTCTTGATGCATGCTCAATCATCCAGGTAAGTAAATCCCAAAATGTCGATTCTGTTCATTTGGACGTAGCGTTTTCAGAAAGCACTACGTCCAGATGAACAACCTTTTGGGACTTGATTTGTGTTGCTGTTGTAAAATGTGGGTATCTCAATTCAAATTAATTCAATTTTATTTACATGTTGCCAAATCTCAACAGCAGTCACCTCAGTGCACTTGATATTGTAAGGTGAAGGCCCTACAAAAATAGAGCCAACATTCAGATGACACCCTGTGAGCAAGCACTTGGCAACAGGGAGAGAGAAGTCTCCCTTTAAAGCTGAAGAAACATGTGACATAACCAGGTTCACTGAGGGGCAGCTATCAACTGGCTGTGGGTGAGGGGAGAAGTTGAACTAGTTGAACTCATCGAGTGCAAATCTTGTTTTTATGTGTGTATAATCTCATGGAAATTGAAACAGTTGTAACATGAAACCACTTTAGGTTTTTGCTTTCATTTTGGTGTTACTTAGTAGAAAGTTATGAAAGGTATTAATTTTCCAACGATGTTTTAACTATGTGCTTGAATTCTTGATTTACTGAGAGACTTACTTCCTGGTGCATTTTCAGAATATTGGCAAGACTTGTGGATAACTGGAATACCGTAAAACGACTATGCACAGTACAGCTGGAATGTTGGTGTGCAGCAAAGGACTTAAAAACACGTCCCTATTGTCAAAATGATCTGACATATTAAAATGAATCATTAAAATTGAAAAAAACAAAACAAAAACGAGACGTTCATGCTGTTGTTTACTGCCACTCTGGGCTGAAAGAGGTGTGACAAATGGAATTTTCTGAGTTATGACTGAGTGTGACAATAAAACAGAGGATTATAATCAGGCGCACGCAACACATAGTTACTCAGTGGTTTTGGCGCAGCAATATTCCATTTGAAGAACTTGTTGTACACTTAAGGAATGAAAACATGTTTACTAATAGCCTCTCATGATGATGCAACAGAACTATCACATTGCACGGGCAACTGAGGTGACATATGCCAACTAAAAGTCATATTGAATGGTGATATGAAGACAATGAGGCATTGTGTAAGATTTTTTGAAGACGGGTGTTTAACCTGTCTGAGCATCCACCAATGCATTTGGCTGCTGGAATAACCCCAAACAAACCTGTTCCCCAAGAATGCAATATGATTTTATCTGAAGGTAAATAGCTCTGTAAGAAAGATGTTTGTTTGGATAGAAGTTGATTTGAAAGTGATATGAACATCAGGCTAAATGCTCTTTTCTTCTGATCTTCTTTAACAAACAGTTTAGTTTAGCTGAAGTGCAAAGTGAAGCTTGTTATCCACCTCAACCTTTTTTCTCTCTCAGAGGTTTTGCTTACTCCTTAGAAGTCTTGTCAAGACATAGTTAAAACTACAGGAGGTTTATTACTTCACCACACAGTGGAGCTGTGGCTCAACATTTCATGTTACTTTTCCTGCACTACAACAGTCATTCAACATTAAGTAACCAGCGGAATATAGCATATAATATTTAATACATATACATATACAAATAGATGGATGGATCTATCTTTTTCTGATCTTATAATTAACATTTTTTTTCTTTCATTTCTGCCTGTAGTTTCTTCCTCATTATCAACACATGACAGACACCAATGTTTAGGAAAAATTCAATTTTCCTCTAGAGTACCATTTCATAACATCAGACCTTACTATATCTACAGTTGCACTTTTTACACTGATGAGCCTTGCATTTGTTCTGCTGTCACATCCTTTATAAAACTGCTGTCTGCTCTGCTGCTTCCTCCCAGTCACGCTAGTCAGCAGGAATGTGAATTCAAATTTCAGAGGCAAACGGTTAGATTGACACTAGATATGTTTGGTGAACTGCTGCAAAGGTCATACCAAAGAGGGAGTCCAAATGTCAAACACCCATCTCTGAAGTTTAAGCCTTTGTAAGATCTGATGCATTGATATTCTTCTCCGGGCTTCAAAAATGTCATTACTGATATTTTCATGCAGAATATGCTTTTTTTTTCCAGCAATGGTAATTGAGCGCTGATAGACATCACTGGTTCAACAACTTAACATGAGCATGTGCATGTGTGTATACACATATCTGTGAAACAGCTGTAGGAGTATTATTTTGAATAAATAGCTCTAACCTTTATTGTCCTTGGCTTTCTTTCAAACTAAAAATTCTCACAATGGTAACCACCTGAGACATTACAAGGTTTATATAACAATCCCACTATCTCTGTGTTAGTGAATCTCATGGGAATGTTCTTTCCACCAACCACACCAATAAAGTAATTCTTCAAGCTTTTCATTTGAACAGATATCAGTCTTTTTCTATTTTTGGTAATCTGTCTCTAAGGGCTTGCCTAATTGGGGTAATGATACAGTCGCATCCATAAGAAACAGATGACTAAACACACATGAAAAGGTGCTGACCATCATAACTCATTTTTAAACCATCTGTTATGATGATGTCATTCTAGCTAGGGGCCAGATGGACCAAATCTTAAATCTCACCTTTTTTTTTCTTTTTCTTTTTTTCGAACAACAGGTGTAAACAACAAAGTAACTCACAACACGACCCAAGGCCCGTGACCAGTGGGGAAAAAAGGAAAGAAAGAAAAAAAATGCTTCTTGGCATACTCACATTTCTCTCTTGTGAACACCAGTGTTGGTCAAGTTACTTGAAAAAAGTAATCAGTAACTAATTACTGATTACTTCCCCAAAATGTAATCCCATTACTTTACTGATTACTTATTTTCAAAAGTAATTAGTTACTTAGTTATTTTTTTAAAAAATGATTTACAACCTGAATAGGTAATAAAACAATAGATCTTTCAGCCCAATTCTATTTTTTCTGCATAATCCATCATATAAAATGTAATCAAATGAAAAAGTCTCTTTTTGAAACTAGTTTTATTAGTTTTAATCTCTTAACTTTATGCATCAAGCAAAAATTTAATTATATGCAACATTCTCTGACTGGAAGAAATTTGTTTAACATTTAAACCTATTTTCTGCATATTCCAGCATATAAAATAAAATACTTTTTTGTGTTTACACTCACTCTTTCAAATAAATGCACGTAAAACACAGTAGAAAATAAATAAAATCAAAGACTCAGCGGTCCTGTTGCTCTATTTTCACCTGTATAGCAGGAGTAGGGCAGGCGGAGGTTTGCCCTGGTGCAGGTGTGCCGCAGCGGTCAGTGGAAGGATCCTGGAGTTTCACATTCCCGTGGCAGTGTACTGTCAGTGCTTGCTGGAAGTTTAGGGGTTTTTTTGCTGTACAAAGAAGTTTTCTTCCCACGCACAACGGACACTAATGTTTTTGTCACTTTTTATGGAATCAAACGTAAAGTAAGGTCAGTACTTCCACGCTTTATACGCTGCACGCTCATACTCTCTCCTGCACTCGATATATGATCCATTGTTGATCTGCACACAGCTGTTGCCACGAACGTCACACTCGCTTACATCATTGTCATGAGACACTCGCAAAAAAATCACGGTTTTAGTAACGCAGTAACGCAGCGTGCTTACGGGAAAGTAACAGTAATCTAATGACCTTTTTTGCAATAATAATCCCTTACTTTACTTGTTACTTGAAAAAAGTAATTGGATTACGCGTTACTGCCCATCTCTGGTGAACACAATTTTTTCCCCCATGTTTTCTTTCTTTCTTAGGTTAAAACGTAATGTTCATTTTATTTCTCTATAAGCCTTCTGGGCTTGGAAACGATACGTCCACTCGCTGTTTTGGGTGGGGAACCTGGAAACTCAGTGGGAGTGACATTTTTACTTTCCATGTCCATCTCACATTGTCCCTGTGTTTTATCACACCGAGACAATAAAAGACAAGCAATGTTTTGCTGTGTCACGTTTTCATTGTCTCTTGACCACCTTAGAAACCTTCTGTTCCTCCTAAACATCTGTCCATTAGGCACCTGAACAACATAAGATCTTGGATGTTCAGATAAACCTGTCACCTGAGCTGGATTCCATACACCGTGTTGCCACATTCTGACAGTGTCACCAAAATGCAGTTGCTGAAGTACTCTGGTTCCTTGGTTAAAGTATTCTCTCTGTTTCTGTTGTCTTGTTTCCAACAACTGCTGCACTGTCTTAGTGACCATTTGGGGTTTCAATCTTTGTGATGTTGTTGGAAGTCTTGTCCCTAAGTCACATTAGCAGCTGGGCTGGTGACGCTCCAATGGCCTCCGACGGTGTACTCGGATTCATTAACGACAGATAAGGGTCTTTCCTCTCGGCTTTTTCCTTTTTTAACAAGAGTTTCGCTGTTTGTACTCCTCTCTCTGCCATCATGTTTGACTGTGCATTGTGGGGGCTAGTTGTGTTGTGACAAAACTTCCACTCTTTTGTCTTGGAATTTACGGGAGCTGAACTGTGGTCCGTTTCAGGAATTCTGTGTCTGACAAATTGTGGCTTAAGATGAGTGATGACTGTTGCACTTCTTGTGTCTGACTTCAGCCACTCAGCCTCAATGAACTTGGAATAGTAATCCACTAAGAGGAGGTATTCCTGCTGGTCAAAGGTGAATAGGTGCACACCTATCTTCTGGTAGGCTCTTAAATTTTTGAAATCACCTCCATTTTTTCCATTCTGTCTAGTTCTACTTTGAGCTTTTCTCTCAAAGTGACAGGGATTTTTCTAGGTGTATGAACTTTTGGTGCCACAGACGTTAATTTGAATGGTGTGTTCTCACTCCAGGCAACCTATGCCCTCAAACACATCAGCAAATTCTTTGAAGATGTCCATTTCCTCACTTTTATTCAGTGCCATCACTCTCTTGATGAATCCCATTTCTTCACATTTGAATCTCCAGAATTGGCTTGGTTTCTGATTTTACGACAATGAACTCCAAAACAAAACTTTTCTTTTTGTATTTCACTCCCTATGTGCACTTTCCTTTAACTACTATTTTGTCTCCGGTGTATGTTGACAACCTGACATTTGTGGGTTTAAGTATTTGCTTATTTTCTATTCTTCGTAGTAGACTGTAGGGTAACCACATTGGCTTGTGCACCAGTATCAAGTTTGAATTTGACAGGTTTGTGGCCCACTTTTATTTCTACAGTCCATTCATTTGCCTGTGTCTGTGTTTTTACATTTACAGACCCAATGAACAGACTTGTCTGCTGATCCGTGGCTTCATCGGCGACAGTGTGCACTTTTCTCGATCTACACATTCTGCCGAAGTGATTCATTTTCCCGCAGTTCTTGCACTGTTTGCCATAAGCAGGGCATTGGCGTGATGCATGCTTAGTCCCACATCGTTTGCAATTAAACATGCTTGCTTGGTCTTTGTCGTTCAGTTTCATCTTACTTTGTCTGTCTTTTTTGCATGTCTGCTTATGCTTCGCTGCATCTACGTGTTTACTTTCTTGAGCAAAGACTTGAACATTGGGATCCTCCTCATGCATTTGCTTGATTTGAGCTTTAGTGGTTTCAGCTGCAATGCAAAGCTGAGTTACTTTTTCGAGAGTAATATCATCTTCTCTTAACAGCCTTTCTCTCATTGCGTCCAATGTAATTCCACACATTACTCGATCTCTGATGAGGGATTCTTGCAATTGTCCAAATTCACATGACTTGGCCCTTGGAGCTTTAGCTCCATGATGTGCTGGCTAATTGGCATATCCCCTTGCACACATGTGAAAAACTTGTATCTTTCATAAGTTATGTTCTTCTTTGGGTTACAGTATTCCTCAGATTTCTCCATTATTTTCGTTAGCTTATGCTCATCACTGTTTTCCGCAAACGTGAAGGTATTGTACACTTCAACTGCCTCCTCTCCAGCAATGTGAAGAAATAGTGAAGACTGTACCTTGGGTGGCTTGCTAGCACCTCCTGTAGCCGCGAGATACAGCTCGAACCTTTGCCGAAACCGTCTCCAATTTTCCGAGAGGTTCCCGTGCAGCAAATCAAGTCCAGCTGGCGGCTTAAGCCCTTCCATGTGTGCGACACTCTTGTATAGCCTTATTAGTTCACTACTGACACCATGTTATGATATCGCTTCAGGGAGCAGGCATGACACCGTCTTTTAGGTTTTTCCATCACTTTTTATTATGCGCACAACACCACCCTCCTGTTCACACATATCATGACACAATGTAGAGAGTTGATGTGACAGAAAAGGATGCTAATGATAGGGTGAGATGGAGACAGATGATCTGCTGTGGCAACCCTAAAAGACCAAGAAGAAGAGGAATTCGGGAAGTCTCATTGAGATCAAATTTCTCTTAGAAGGGAGACCTGACCAAGGTAGCACCCATACAAATTCAAGATATCTCTTAAAAACAGCAACAACATCTACTTTACTGTGCTGCTCACTTCAGCAATGAATAAAAGCATGTTTTAATTTACATATTTAAAGTGGATAGTAATAAAAACTAGTTTTCCCCAGATTTGTTAGAACACTAGACACATCAGAAGGCAAGAGGATCATATCTGGTAACCATTAGTACTGGAACAGAAAAGGTTACTAAAGTGAATTGGATCTGCTATCACTTTATAAAGAATTATATACCAGTGCTGTTCTGGAAGTGGTCAGTCGTGGCAAGCCCACAAAGTCATAAAGAATGCAATGGTGAGGCAGAGGCTTTGCATTTGTAATAAAACACAGGGATGCATGGTACATCTCTATGAATCAAGACACCATAAAACTGAGGAGGTGGTGTACATATACAGCATATCACCATAATCAATCACAGGCTGACGGTTAGAAAAAAAAGGCCACACAGGCCTCGTTCTTTTATACACAGGTATTATGATAAGTGTAGCTGTTTCTAAGCTGTTGGGCATGTGAAAAGCTTTTTATGCCACTGAAAAATGAAAAATTCCTTCCAAGGATTTTCACAAACTCAGGAAAATGGAAGTCTTGTCTTATAACTTAAAAAAGCCTTTTTTTTCCCCCCAGACCGTGCATGGTATTTTTGTATGTGTGCTTCTGTTAGGCCATTTTTTCTGTATGGTTAAAATTATAACGTTACCTATTACTTTGCTCTGCTTTTGACAGCCCCTGACCTTGTTTTATTGTTTTTTCATGTGGACCGAGATATTTCTCAAAAAAGAAAGTAGATAATCACTTTGTTGCGATCTTTAATAGCTGTTTTCTGTAGTGTGACTGACTGGTAACAGTCCATACTCACAGTCATCATTTACTGGATAGAAAATCCACTCTGTCTTATTGGAGGCAGACTAATAAAGTTATAAGAGGAGAAAAAAGAGGCCGTACCAACCTTTAAAATGCACCAATGAGGAAGAGAGCTTGTATAGCCTGCCAAAAAGTAAATTTTTGTAATATCCTCTTCCACTGTACAAGAGTACTAAAACTTAATTTTTGTGTGCAAATAACTGGCATCTTAATAACAAAAAAGTACTGATGTATCTGATGGATCATAGGATTCTGTTACTTCAAACAGTTCTACTCTGTAAACCTGAAATCTGTGTGTAACAGCTGTTGTGTTAGAAGAAGAACACAGTACGCTTATTTATTTCATTCAGTGATAATGAAGTCACAACTGTTGTGCCATGTGGCTAGATGTGCATGTTATTGTTACTTAAAAGGAACATGTATTGGCTTTGCTGCACTGTGACAGGACATTACTGAGTTTAACTGTAAAATCCTGGTCGTATCTGGCCTTGTCAAGTGGCCTGATCTTTTTGATATGTTAAAATCAAGCAAACATATATCAAACCCACAAACAAACATGCTTTACACCCTATAAAATGACTAATGAATTATGCTATATTATAGCTGTAGCATGAGGTTTATGCTTCTAATTACAACAAAAAAACAGACACTCTCTTTAACACACTACACTTTATTAAATGAGATACCTGTGTACAATTTACAAATACAAACCATTTTGTAACATGTTGGCATATGGACCAAAAGGGTTTGCTATTGTGCCTAAGAGTGTAAACTGAAAGTGAAAAATAATCTCTGGGTGTTCATGTTCCTTAAGAGTGGAGAAAATGTTTCATTTAATTAAAGCCTTGACTGTACCCAGCAATGAAATGACAGAGGTCTGGATGTTAGTCATTCTTAGATCTAAAAATAATAGTTTAAACAAAATACAGCTGCATTTAAAAAAATCAGTGAATGAGAACTTGCATTCCCAATTGATTCTAGAGTTTTTATATAATGTGCTCACTGTGTGATGAGAAAGGGTAAATGTCACTTATTTTGAATCCAGGTTTTAAGAACATTAACATTATATATTATCATAATGTTAATATGATTATTATTAACATCAGAAAGACTCTAATAAGATGAATCATCATCCGTCTTCTGGATTTTTATACCCCTGCATTGTCTTAGTTGTTGAACCCTGGGTTTGAGCATGAATGGTTAATGCATGCTATGCTGTGATGGTGGTCCATAGGTACTAGCGGAGCTTTGCAGATCAATACTTTCATGATGTAGCTATGTGCTTTCACCAGGGGGGAACCACACAACCACACAATCACTCCTTCAGTTTAGCCCCTACCGTGGAGAAGACAGAAGTCATAACATACATCCTGGATTATCCATCATATCTGTACTCTGTGTTAGCCCTATAATGGATGGGTCAAGAGTTTTACTGCCTCTTGCCCACTGTCACCTGGAATAGGCTTTACCCTGGCTGGATACACATTTAAGAAAATAAATAGATGGATGGATGATGTCTGTTTCTTAATTCCAGATACTTGGTAAAGTATCTTTGTTTCAGACTTATTGTAAATTTAGATGGCATGTCTATTTCATGAATACCAACAACATATGCAAAGCTCTGAAATAATTATTGTATTTGTATTAATTGTATTAATATGGTTATACTTTTTAGTATTAAATTCAGTTAGTACAATAGCTAGTAACTGTTCAGCCTACCCTGGAATCTGGAACAATATACCCCTGACAAAATACAAGTTGAGCCACAAGCCAAATTTTATTGGGACTCCATGTCACACTGACATGGAGTCAGTGTGTCATTTAATTGGGCACAAATGGCTGGTCTTATTGTTCCTGTCCTGTATTTAATCTCTAGGTTACTAATTGCAAAATGTTCTACCTATCAGTGAACCTATAAAAGCATAATCCCATGCAGACTTAGTAAAGGAATGCTCATGGATACTGGAAGAGTCAAAGCAGAATACCACAGTTAATATTACCACATAGTCTTTTAAAGGAACTTTCTGTTGCTTTCCTTATTCACACAAGGGATCATACAGCAGGGAGCTCAGGGCATCCAGATTTTTAAACTCTTGATGCCGTTCTTGATACAAGCCTATAGGGATTTGTGCCTCCTTCCAGGATCAAACCAAATCTTTGTGTTCTGTAATTATTATTCATAGTTTATTAATTAGGTAACAGCTTGTATCGAGTTGCTAACATGTGTAGGCAAGTAGTGACAGTTTCGCAATGTACACAAATAATAAATTTTACAATGCCGTAAGTGTGCTTATGTGTGTGTATTTGTGTGTGCAAAGGGAAAAAGCTACATCTAGCTCAGCAACCCTACAAAAGTGACAGAGTTCCAGGGAAAAGAAACTGCAGCAAAAAAGGGTGTGTAAAAACGCTTGATTTGAAGGTTTCTTCCACCTTAGATGGAAATAAACAAGGGACTTTTCAAGTATTGCTTCATGTCAGACTGCCTTTTGCTTTTGGTTTTTATTTTTTTCCAGTGAGCTGATACATTTGCTTTGTCACACACAGCATGAAGGAAATAGTTTTGTGCTTCAAGCAGAAATGAAAGACCTAAGTGCAGTCAAATGAATAAGAAAAACAATGGCTATAATTTTGCGAGAAACAATATATGTGACAAGATGACACTGGGGTAAATACTGTCATGGACACTGATCAAAGGCTTAAATTTTAACAACAACAAAAAAATGTGGTTAGTTATGGTGATACATAAAAGGCCAAGGGCAGAGCAAAATTTCCACAGCGACATAACTATAGAACGAAATTCACACGGGCATCTTTATTGGTTATGCTATTAGAAACTTTGAACTTTCTTTCTCTTCCCTCTGCTCCTCTTGCACTTCTCTTTGTAGATAGTATTCAATTATTAGCTGGCATATCAGCTCACCCACCACTACACCCAAGAAAAGGTCACACATGGGCACGAAGAAACTGGATGGATGGCATTCTAATATATTACACACATTAAGCTTTAACATATATGTTTAAAGCAGCACTTTGCCGATTTGACTCAACATTTATGTCTGTGCATAATACTGTATCTACTTATAGCAGACAGAGTTTCTGAAATGTGATTGGCTTATTAGATACATTAGATTACATTAGATTAAATCTTTTTCACGCACACACAAATTCTTTTTACACATACAAATCCTGATTTACAAGTACAAAATATTTATGACCACATTTTGAGCCCATATAAATAATTCAAGTAGAGCTCGAGTAAGTTGTTTGATGGGGTGTTTCCTTCACGTGGCATGATAGCATAACATGGTCTTCACTTGACGACAGTCAGGTTCATAGTATACTGAATGTGGACAGTTGATGTGGTGGAGATTACGTTACGTTCATTTGGATCACTGATTCATTTCTTTGAGCATCACCTAAATGCTATAGCTTTATTTAGTTACACTGGTGATGATTTGTGTTAATAGATTTATATAATAGAAAAAGTAAGCATAGCTTTAAAGTAAATGATAAAAGGTACAAAACATAATATTCATGTACAAAATAACAAAATTATATGATTATATTTCAGGTTTCTGGGGCAGTGCCACCCCTTGCTCCTCCTCTGGGTACATCCCTGCTCAGAGACAATAAAATGGAGGAGAATGAAAATAGAGAAGTGGATCTGTGTTCATTAAAAAAAAATGAATTTCTTGAAGTTTCCTTATCTGTCTATCTTTTATGGCTTGTACCTTTCTTGCACTTCCTTTACACCAACCACCTGCAGGTTTGTTTTGATGTTCAGACCCTGCTTGCTCTGACTTCATTTGGTTTACTTGCGGCACTGCCTTGTTTCTTTCAATTACCCTTTGTTGGTACTACATAAGACCCCGAAGGGTGTAATCTGACTAATAATGTTAGTCACCATTCTGAACAGTGTTAGGAGATTAATGAGGTTCCTTCTCTCTAATTCTAAATATTGCATATTTAGCGTGCAAATATGAAAGCTTATAGAGCAGTGTCTGACACCAAATCATGGGACTCCACCTATTTAATAACAGGCCTGAAAGGGCATATGTGTTTCTGTTTAAATCAAGGATTTTTTACCCTTTGAAAAGGGGGGAAAAAAAAAAAACAACAACCATGGGGCTCCCACACAAACGCAAAGCAGGAGATGAAGCATAGCTGAATATGTTTCCAAACCAAACTCATTCTAAGCCAAAGACTAGAAAATATGGTGAAGCATATCTTCCCTTTGGTTTCACCTGCACAAGTGCCAAGGTAGGTCTCCCCTGCAGAATTGGTTTTCCCTTTGTCGGGAGCAGCGCTGGGCTGTTCAAATCATGGACAAACAGCATTACACATTCTTGATTTTTAGTTCACAAACACTTGTTGTAATGACTAACTACTGACATTTTGGAGATGTTAGCTCTTTATACAGTAAAGTTACAGCGGGATACAAATTATATCAGGCTGATCCTGCCACGATTTGTTCCCCCTGTCTAAATCACGGACAAACAGTATCCCACAGTTGTTTATGTTTTTAAACCCATTTTGCACAGAGAGGCTTTTTTTTTTTTTTAAATGTATTGACAGCAATGTTGAATATTATTACACAGGAAAAAAAACAACTACACGTAAAATAATTACACTGTGACGCCTCTGCCTTTCTAAATGGAGGGACAGTAACTGCGTGTGTATATGTAAGCGTGTAAAACCTGAAGATAGAGACAAAATACTGTTAATCTGACTATCTGCCATTCTGCAATTCCTCTCATGTGAGCAATAACGTGGCGCACAGCTGACGTGAAAAAGGGCACATACCTTTGAGTTGCAAGACGAACTCTGTATTCCTCGTCCACACGTAAACGCAAAAAATGAGTTTTAAAAAATCTCAGTTTTCGGTGATTCAAAACGCTGTTTATGTGTGGACGAAACAGCTGCGTTTTCAAAAAATACCTGTGTAGGTGTGGATGTAGCATAAAAGAGTTAGTAGTGTGTGTGTGTGTGTGTGTGTGTGTGTGGGGGGGGGGGGGGGGGGGTGCAGCATTTTTCATGTAAAACAAAGGGGGCCCCAGCAAAAAAAAGTTTGGGAACCACTGAACTAAGCATTGGTGATTCTATAGCCTGTTGTGCCTCCCTTACTACTTTCACCATTGTGCTAGCATTTAGTTAGCTTGTTTGGAAACAGCTTTTATTAGTCAACTTGAAAAAAAAAACCCCATAGTGTTCTGTTAGCTGATTTCCCTGAAATCCCTTCCCTATTCATGTGCTATAAAACAATAGCTAAAACATTACTCCAGAAACTTCAGAGACCATCTTTACTTTGGTAACAATACCTAGTTAGACCTAGCTGACTTCTTTTAGCCTGCTAGCGACACTAACAAATCAACTGGTGGTGTCTTGATTCGGACTCCCAGCTATGGCTAGCCGACCTGGACACACTAGTTATTCAAGTGTATCTCTTCAATACTTAAGGCACTATTTTCAGCATTTAGCTATTAATTGTTATATTTAATCATCTTTTCTTTGTTCTACTATCACTCGTCCACACGTAAACGCAAAAAATGAGTTTTAAAAAATCTCAGTTTTCGGTGATTCGAAACGCCGTTTACGTGTGTACAAAACAGCTGCGTTTTCAAAAATACCTGTGTAGGTGCGGACGTAGCGTAAAAGAGTTAGTAGTTTATTTTCTTACTACCTGCAGATTACTTGTATTTGCTTAATTGTTTACTAAATGTTTGAGGTGTGAAATAAACCGCAATTGAGCAAAATATGGGTGTGTGTGGTTGGAGGATGTGTTAGTGCGTGCGCGTGTGTGTGTGTGTGTGTGTGTGTGTGTGTGTGTGTGCGCGCGCGCGAAGGGGGGGGGGGCGAACATTTTTCTGTAAAACAAAGGGGGGCCCAGCGAAAATAGTTTGGGAACCACTGCTGTAGGGTATGCTTAGGAGAACTTGAAAGTTAAAGGTTACTTCCCAAAACAAAAGAGCTTGGAATTTCTGTTTTCTTTTACAATCTCCTCTTGGTTATAGCAGCAGTCAGCTGTTATTGCACACACTTAAGCATTTATACATATCTTATCTGCTTAAGCACAGTCAATAACAACATGATTAAAAGGTAAAACGACAGCACATGTTAACACATACATAACTTGGCAGTCATGTTCCTGGGTGGCTCTGTCAGTCGGCCTGACAGTCCAGTACTGAAATACTTTAACAACCACAGGAAAGAATATAACACATCTCTGACACGTAATAACTTTGCTAATGCCTTAATTCCAGGCAAAAATTCAACTTGTCACATATTTATAACAGCAGAAAAAATAAAGACATTCCTAGCAACGTGGCTGTAAGATGTAAGATAGGATGTTTGCTAACATGGTTGTAGATTTGGTTTGTCCCTCCATGGTCTAAAATCTGGTTCTTTGGATTTTTTTCTCAGACTAACTAAAAGGCTATCCACTACTATAAAAGTATGAACAGGAGCCAGAGCCTAGCACAGGACAAGAGGCGGGTTACACCCTGGACAGGTTGTCTTTGGATAAAGACATTCACACATTCCAAACCGTTTGTTTTTTTATGCTGGCGCTTGTTTTGTTATGTTATCATTCTATGACTGATAGTGTTCCATTGCGTGTTTTCCGAGCCAGATGCACTTTAACCGCATTGGCAATGTTTGGAATCAGCAAATGCCCAAAGAAAAACTTTTAAATACCACCAGAAAGCCCAGAAAGATAGTGCTCAGCAGTGTTGGTCAAGTTACTTGAAAAAAGTAATCAGATTACAGTAACACGTCACAAATAACGCGTTACTGCCCATCTCTGGTGCTCAGACCACTTTAAAATTACAAGAAGCTCTGGCTCCTTAGACATAGTAAATGGTAAATGGCCTGTATTTATATAGCGCTTTACTAGTCCCTAAGGACCCCAAAGCGCTTTACATATCCAGTCATCCACCCATTCACACACACATTCGCACACTGGTGATGGCAAGCTACATTGTAACCACAGCCACCCTGGGGCGCACTGACAGAGGCGAGGCTGCCGGACACTGGCGCCACCGGGCCCTCTGACCACCACCAGTAGGCAACAGGTGAAGTGTCTTGCCCAAGGACACAACGACCGAGACTGTCCGAGCCGGGGCTCGAACCGGCAACCTTCCGATTACAAGGCGAACTCCTAACTCTTGAGCCACGATCGCCCCATGTACACTAGATAATATTGTACTATCTACTGTAAACTAAAAGAAATCAAAGTCTTAAACCTATTTTGGGTTTATCTAAGTTTTTTCTTCTCCCAGAACCTGAATTGTTGTGTTAGGTAATCATCTGGGTCCCTAAGTATTATATAGTATTATATAGTATATGTCCTGTAAGTATTTAGAGTTCATGTATTACCATTATGCTTAAATCAATATCATATTTCTTCTTCTTTTTCAATTACCAAATACATGCCAAATACAATTACACAAGAGTCAAGAAGAAGAAAAAAAAGAGCCCTAAGGCTACGTTCACACTGCAGGCGAAAGCGCATCAAATCCGATTTTTTTGACCCTATGCGACCCATATCCGATCATGGTATGACAGTGTGAACGGCACAAATCCGATATTTTCAAATCCGATCTGGGTCACTTTCGTATGTGGTACTGAATCCGATACATATCCGATGTTTTAGAAAGCGACTGCTGTTTGAACGGTCAGATCGCATTAAATCCTTCTTTTACGTCACTGACACAAGACAGACGCCAATTATCAGTGCCAGAGAAGCGCCAGAGAAGACATCGCGAACGCTTCTCTGGCCATCCCGTGTAGATATCAGTGAAACTGTTGGGAGGACAATGTTGGAGAAACGTGAACATTTTATTTGTACTGTATAATCTGCAGATTCTGACAGAAATCTGCAACTATCCTTTGAAGCACCGCTCCTCTCTAAAACAGCAATAATTATTAGGTTATTTACATTATTATGTAAATAACAAAATAACTTAAAGCAAAAATTGGGAAATGTAAAGTCCGAACTCTTTATATTAAGGGCCATCTATCAAACAATACTGTTTGCTCTGGGTCTAAACAGAGCGCGTTGTGTGTGAAGTCTTCTTTTGCGCATGCGGGCCGCTTTGAGCGTTCACACTAGAGCGCGTTTGCTGTCGCATTTTATTTGTAGCGTGAACGAGCAGACAAAAAAATCGGATTTGATCAAAAAATCGGAATTGAGCATTAAGACCTGCAGTGTGAACATAGCCTAAGTTACTCAAAGGCTCTTTTCTTTTAAACTCAGTCATTGTGAACTACAGTGCTGGGTCCAGATTACTACCTTAAGATGATGCAAAATAAAGGAATTTGGTATACAGCATCTATACAGGTATCTGCAATCAGATCAGGCTATTCACTTCAAGAACTGCACCCTTGCAGTTTAAAGCACAGCATTCCTTTTACAAGCGAGACTAAAGTGTACTGAGCGTTCAGTACTTGCAGTTTCAGTAGTCCTTTTAGGATGAAGGGTCTCTGTGACACAAATTAAATAGACTACTTGCACTAGGGCATGTGACGTATTTCCGTTTCCAAATAGTACCGCTTGTGCGTTTCCGGTACGTTTGCTTATCTATCGGTAGCTATGCTAATGTCGCTTCAGAATGAGTATAAAAAGGAAAGTATTTAAAACAGAACATTTTCAAAAACAGGAGAAGAAATACTCCGAGCATTGCTGTGTCCCACTTTGTTCAGCTTCAGCCAAATTTAATGGCATACTAAGTTTTCATGCCTTTCCAACCCATTCCGACTTGAGAAGACAATGGCCGGTAAACATACGCCGGGATCATTTCACGATCACCTCTCACACCAGGGTCTGCTGCAGACACTTTGCCAGTGATCAACTCATAGAGCCAACAACCCTCGATGGTCGAAGGAGGCTTATTAAAGGTGCTGTACCAACACTTTTTGAGTGGAATGGCTATAAAGTTGAACCACCGCGGCGTAGTGTTTGGGAGAGAACGGAGCGACGCCCTGAACTAGTTCCTCCTGACGATCAAGAAGAGCAAAGTCTTACAAGAGATCATGACTACTGCTCAGTCCCTGAGCCGTCTGCATTGGACATATCTGCATCAGCTGCAGAAGACCTGTCCAAAGACGTGGAGACTCTGAGGAAGGAAATACAGGAGTTACGTGTCCAGCGAGAATTTGGGTTACAGCGTTTTGCTGGCTCCGACACTGACATCCGATTCTATACCAGGTACACCTAAGTTCTATTCAAGCTAACTGTTTAAAATATACCAAGGTCACCATCAGTTAAATTTCGAAAGTTTTTCCAGTCTTAATGAAAACAAAATAGATATTTACTTTTCATCTCTAATCTGTATGCTGGTTCGGTTAGTGACAAGGAACTATTCAAACAATCAGGCATTGCTGAGAAGTTGACTGAAGACATGGCAGTGATGGTAGATAAGGGCTTCCTAATCACTGATTGTTGTAAATGCAAAGTGTACTGCCCACCTTTTCTATCTAAGCAGAAGCAGATGCCAGCATACCAGGTTAAGGAGACGCAGGCCATAGCCAGACTCAGGGTACATGTGGAGCGAGTCATTAGGAGGATCAAACAGAACAAACTTTTTGATAGCATCATTACCATGTCACATGTTTATAATATCAACCAACTGTTTGCAGTGGCATGTATGCTGTCAAATTACCAGAACACAGCATTAGTTAAAAAATGGGTTAAGTGAGACAAGATGGATTTTTCCCAAGACACCAGTGCCAGTAACTTATGGAAAATGACCTGCAGCTGAGGCCACTACAGTTGCATTTCTTCCTTCTCAGCTGACAATACTTGATTACAGAACTGGTACTTGAGTGCTGATAGTTGAGTTTCAGTTATTGATAATTCAAATTCATTGCAAATGTTTAATGTTAATAATACTGTTTAATTATACTACTATATTACTATTCAGATTCAACAAAACTGTTTATCAAAATTATAAAGTAAATCACTAAATCGTTTTAAAATCATAAGTGACATTGAGCTTTTGGAACATCAAAAATACCATTTGTCATTTTCTACAGTTCAGTTGTGTTATTGTCTAAATGTATATCAGTATGCTAGGCATGGAGTTTTAAATACTTACCATGTAAATAAGTTCTGCACAAATTCAACGTTTTAATGTGTGTTTTTAAAAATTAAATTGATGCCATTGCTTAAATAACAGTTTATTGATGTCACATAAAGGTAACATGTAACAACAAAAGAATTCATGAAATATATTGAAAATAAAACATCAGTTATTTTGTTCCAGCCAGCCTGAAGGATCTGTTTTTCTTTTTGCTATGTTTTCACTGTTCATTTTTTCAAACAAAGGTATCTTGGCATATATATGTAAAAAAAGAAATAGTCTGCCTTTTCTCTGATTGCATTGTGCACATCTGTATCCATGTATATTCTTTGCACTAGGTAGTCCTCTTGTGCCCACACAACAAAGTCACACCACTGCATCCCACTGATGAGCAGTTGTCCTTGCACTTGCCAGTAATATGCGTGGCTCTTTTTTAGTTTAGGGGTACCACATTCCATCTGCACATATTTGCAGTCAATAAAGTTTTGTACATTGGGACATTTGAATTCGACGAAGCCAAACTGGGGGTATTCATTGGGGTCAAAAACAACACCATCAGGAGATGCAGCAAGCAATGGGGTGAATGACCAGACCACAGGGTGAGTAGTTAACATTCATTAGCCTACTATACTCTGCTGCTATTGCAGGCTCCATCTCAGTTCCTCTCCTCATGTCTGCTGTCTGCCTTGTTCCCTTCAATATACGCTCTGCTAGTGACTCGGCCGAGCTCTGGCCTCTGACGTGACACACCTCCCGAAACCTAGAGGCAGTCACTCTGGGCCTGCGGAGCTGATGCCACTCAGACGAAGAGCTTTGCTCACGTGTAGCTTCCTCTATTTTGTGAGCCATTTCCAGAGTTACAGACAAGCTTTTCAGATGCAGAAGCTCTTCTTCTGAGCACACAAACACACAATCTGATGGCAAGATGTCATACCCCTCCAGAGGCAAGTGCGGTGTTGGTGGTGCATCGCGGTGTAGTGTGATGTACCGGGTTGTCAAAACCGGCTGCTGATATGACAGAACACTGCCCTCCTGCACCAGCCCAAAGGCACTTTCCACAAGGGGCTTGTCAGGTCTCATGTTCATTGTGGTCACAAGTGGCCTGTCCTCAATATTAAATTTTGCATATGCCTCCGTTATTCTGAACAAGCAGGGATCTGGTAACGGACCCACCATGCCTCTGTAGAAGCCACTCCTAAAGAAAACATCAATGACAATAATGTAAGGAAGAAGGTTGTTATACTGAACAACAACTAAACTAAAAACTAAAAGGTGTAAAACAGTGGTGCATAAGTTAGAGACTGGGATGTATATGTACATGACTGAGTTAGCCGTCTTCAGAAAGTGTAATGTTGTATGTAAATTAATACCTATTCTGACACATGTATGTATGAAAAAAATAGCAACATACATTTGTAACACGTGAAACCAAATTTTACAAATCTAATTACCGTACTCCAGTCTGGGCCATCCTATTTGGTACTGGCTTAGTGAAGATCATGGAGTTGATGGGTCCTGGCTTCACACCCTAACAGAAGACACATTTACTATGGATGGTGTTGCTGTTCATATGTAAACATGGACTAATTCAAAAACTTTAACCTCATTTAAATTACCACTGTCCGTGGCTTGTGCCATTGCTGTTCAGATTCCGTGCAGCTATGCACAGGGGGGACAACCGGCACTCTGAGTTGTGAGTAGTGTGCTGTTTGGAAGAGCAGTGCCACTGTGTGATTGCACATAACAGCGCCTGCCACACAGGAGCACTGGCTATGTGTCAGTATCACCGGCGATGAATCCAGAAGCTTAATCTAAGAAGAAAGAACGAAAATTAAAAATGTAACATCTTCATGGAAGAGCCGAACAGGAACATAGTTCAGTGTTATGGTTACGCACCCTCCTGAATGCTTAGTGTTTCCTTCTCTCCCTATTAAAACAACTTAACCATGCTTGATAACTGTAATAACTTAGATTGTGTATATTTGCAGTATTAACTTGTTGTCAAATGTTTCTGATCACCCAAACACACGTTGATTTAACTATCTGACTAGTCAAATTAGGAGTGATAAAGCAGGGAGACAAGGAAAACATTCAAGTTGATGGGCCTTTAGGAATGAACTTAACTAATGCTTAAATGAACTGAACCCCACTGAACGGGGATTAACAACTTTACACAGCTTCCTGCCTACACTTAGTCTGTGTGGTGCCTCACTCTTCCTCATTGACCTGTAGCACAGGGCTCTCACACCGACCTCCCCTGACAACCTGTCTTTATTGGACACTGAATAAAGATACAAGTACCATTAGCATTATTTCTGTATTACTCATTTCAGCATGTCTTAAACATATATATTTTACACTTAGCAAGAGTAGCATTAGGTAGTTAACTACCTCCATAGTTAGCCAACTACCTAACGCCATTATAACAGTGTCTAACTACAAAAGTGACATTAGTTAAGAAAACCTCAACTATAGTTTAGGACGACATAAAACACCGTTTAAGAAAACATGTAATGTAGAGAACTGACATCAAATGAAGGACATAGCGGAGTAACGTAGTGTTTGCATTTGACGTTAGCTAGCGTTTCTTTGTCGGTTAATTTACGTTTTCTTACCTTCGTAGTTGTGTATATATGATGCAGCATATAACTTAAATCCTTTATCTAATTTGCTGGCGGGGGTAGTCGTCACTCTGCAAATCCGATGAACATCGGTGATGTTCAATTTTGGGAGCTCTTGTAGGCAGCGAGTGTAGAACGTCGCCATGGTTTAACCGCACCGGAAGCACTGGGGCAGGACTACATAGAACGTGGAAGTGTTAGTGCAAGTAGTCCATTGGAGGGTTTAAAAAAAGATTTAGAAAAGCAACTTTTTTTTTCTACCTTGGAGGGGGTAAGAACTTCTGTGATGGCGCGCTTATGTGGGTGCATTCACACCTTAATCGTATGAGGGTTGGCGATATCTAATTATAAGAGCTTTGTTTTCACAGCTCCAATGTGTATTAGAGTAGGACAGCCTCGTTATAAAGGCACTGAAGAAGTGAGCATGAGTGAACTGTGGGAGCCTTTGTAATGTGGCTTCTTTTGACAGAAGATACTGGGATTGAGAGCTGATTTGCTCACTATCCTTTCAATTACAGACCACATAGTTTCGAGTTAAGGGGTAAGTGTCCTCTCCTTCTGTGCGCATCTCTTTTAAACTTTCCATTCTTCCGTCCACTGCTTTCTGTGGGGCTTCCAGTGCTGCCTCTAATTATCATTCATCTCACAAACACATCATTGTAGTAAATACTGCACTTCAGATAACTGCCAGTTTACCTTTTGCTGATATTTAGTGCCTGTCAAGCCATCAATAATAATGACTGCCTGTTATGCTGATGGAAGTTAAAAGAAGGCTTAGTCTTGTGGAAATATTCATTGAATGACCGGTATTTCATGACAAGGATGCAAATTAAATCTGTCTTGAATAAGCGAGATTTTTATTAACGATAATAAAGTTTTCCTTCTTTTCCTATAACTTCTTCTCGTTTCTTGTGAATATATAAATATACAACAGCTGCAAAATCAACAATGTTACTTTACATATCTTTTCTTCTAACCATTTTAAACACTTAATCGGAAGCTTAAGAAACATTTTTTCACCTTACAGACCACCAGGGGAAAATTAGCCAGTGACAGCTGCAACACCAAAAAACAAACATAACATATGTTGCTTGGGACAATACAATACTGTAGGTGTCCTTATCCTTATGCAGAGTGAAACTTTTAAAGCTCCAGTACAATGACCTTTTTTCCTCCTAATTAGGTGAAAAAGTAAAGACTAATCTAATAATGAGTCTGAACGCAGTGAAGTTATCAAACTTGTTCTGAAAAATCCTTAGTCATAAACTGAAGCAGCTGATATAAAGAAAAAAAAATTCCTGCATCCAGTTCCATGATTGTTGCACTAGGTAGCCTCTTAAGAAATGCACCAGGAGGCTTGGAAAACTTTTGGGTAATGGATCAGTTTCTATTACTGGAAATACCGGTTTTTGATTTGGTCACAAACTGTCTGAATAAGTTCAGATGCGTAGTTGAAGCCAGTTGCCAGTTGCAAGGGAAGCAACTGATTGGGGAAACAGACAAGAGTCAAATAGGGCTCAAAAACTTTAAACTATACGAGTGGTCTTTTTGTAGAGATGTTTAGAGAGAACCGAGTTCCCCTGAAGCGAACCTTATGACAACAATTAAAGCCACTGAATGAAAACGAAGAGGAGTTATCGTTGTGGGAGTGATAGTAGAACAAAGAAAAGATGATTAAATATAACACTTAATAGTTAAATGCTGAAAATAGTGCCTTAAGTATTGAAGAGATACACTTGAATAACTAGTGTGTCCAGGTCGGCTAGCCATAGCTGGGAGTCCGAATCAAGACACCACCAGTTGATTTGTTAGTCGCTAGCAGGCTAAAAGAAGTCAGCTAGGTCTAACTAGGTATTGTTACCAAAGTAAAGATGGTCTCTGAAGTTTCTGGAGTAATGTTTTAGCTATTGTTTTATAGCACATGAATAGGGAAGGGATTTCAGGGAAATCAGCTAACAGAACACTATGGGTTTGTTTTTTTTCAAGTTGACTAATGAAAGCTGTTTCCAAACAAGCTAACTAAATGCTAACACAATGGTGAAAGTAGTAAGGGAGGCACAACAGGCTATAGAATCACCAATGCTTAGTTCAGTGGTTCCCAAACTTTTTTTTGCTGGGGCCCCCTTTGTTTTACATGAAAAATGCTGCACCCCCCCCCCACACACACACACACACTCGCACATCCTCCAACCACACACACCCATATTCTGCTCCATTGCGGTTTATTTCTCACCTCAAACATTTAGTAAACAATTAAGCAAATACAAGTAATCTGCAGGTAGTAAGAAAATAAACTACTAACTCTTTTATGCTACGTCCACACCTGCACGGGTATTTTTGAAAACGCAGCTGTTTCGTCCACACATAAACAGCGTTTTGAATCACCAAAAACTGAGATTTTTTAAAACTCATTTTTTGCGTTTACGTGTGGACGAGGAATACAGAGTTTGTCACACAACGTCAAAGGTATGTGCCTTTTTTCACGTCACGCTGTGCGCCAGGTTATTGTTTACATGAGATGAATTGTGGAATGGCAGATAGAGACAAAATACTGTTAATCTGACTATCTGCAGGTTTTACACGCAGTTACTGTCCCTCCATTTACACAGACAGAGGCGTCACGGTGTAATTATTTTACGTGTAGTTGTTTTTTTTTCCTGTGTAATAATATTCAACATTGCTGTCAATACATTTTTCAAAAAATGCCTCTCTGTGCAAAATGGGTTTAAAAACATAAACAACTGTGGGATACTGTTTGTCTGTGATTTGACAGGGGGAACAAATCGTGGCAGGATCAGCCTGATATAATTTGTATCCCGCTGTAACTTTACTGTATAAAGAGCTAACATCTCCAAAATGTCAGTAGTTAGTCATTACAACAAGTGTTTGCGAACTAAAAATCAACAATGTGGGATACTGTTTGTCCATGATTTGAACAGCCCAGCGCTGCTCCCGACAAAGGGAAAACCAATTCTGCAGGGGAGACCTACCTTGGCACTTGTGCAGGTGAAACCAAAGGGAAGATATGCTTCACCATATTTTCTAGTCTTTGGCTTAGAATGAGTTTGGTTTGGAAACATATTCAGCTATGCTTCATCTCCTGCTTTGCGTTTGTGTGGGCGCCCAGTGCTAGCAGTGTACAAGCGTTTTGTTTTTTTCCTTTTCATACCGCGCCCCCCCTGCCACACTTTGGGAAGATCTGGCTTAGTTATACCTTTGCTTAATGGCAAACCCCTTGGAAGTATCTGAGTGAGAACTGGTTGGGCTAGTTGTGCAGTTTTATTAACTGTCAGATGTCTCAAATAAAAATGCAGTAAAGGAAACCTACAGCTTTAAGCTCTAACAAGCACAAAGAAGACTAAAAGGAAATTAAATTCACTTTAATATCATGTTTATACAGAAAGCATGTTAAAACTCTGTGTATCAAGTTGATCAATCAATGTTAAGTATGCTATGTCAGCTCTTTAAGAGGGTTTGGGTTGTTTTGGATTGTAAACAGATTTGTTCGGCTTGAAATACAATACTCAACTGAGACTTGACTACTTAAAAATAAGGAATGTGCCACGGGTGCAACATCTGTGTAACAGAGGAAGTGCCTTAATCTAATTTTTAGCTACAACCAGAAGATGCAGTGAAGTAATAATAATAATTAAAAAAAGCAGTCCTGAAATTAAGTTATTTTTCTAGACAGCCAGTCGTAGAAAGACTTCAAAAAGAATATTAAAGCTCCACGGAGGCTTGACCTTGAGTCAGCTGTCTAGCTGAGCCTTCCATTTCGTCTCATCCAGGGTGTGTCTCTCTGACCTCAGAGGCCATGTATGGGTGGGCTTTGTGTGGGACTATTGATGCTGACAACAATCTGACTCCACCTGCAGAGCAACCCCACAAAGAAGGCCAACACTGCCCACCAAGGAGGCCTGATTGCAAGCAGAGTGAAAGGTCTCGTGGAATTAAAAGACCCATCACAGCCAGAGAGCAGAATAATAAATGGCCTGGCGTTTCACCGAAGGTGCTGTTTCCTGATATTTTCACTGTCAGTGGGTTGCAGTGAGAAAGGGAGTAAAACATGTTTTTGGCTTCCAAGTGTACTGAAATAGATATCAGTGGGACTTCCCTGTATCATTAGTAGAGAATGTAGATGTGAAGTAATGAGGGTTTATGTGTTTAATCTAAAAGAGGAAATAGGAAATAACTGTCACTGTAACTGTAAACATAGGCAATAACTGTCAGACGCTGAGGTGTTTCAACCCTAAAGTTCTTATAAATGTTTTTTCTTCACTGGATAGCAATTTAAGAGATCAGTAGTTAGACTTTCTTTACCTTTTACCACTTCCTTCAAAGTTGTCTTTGAACATCAAATCAACCTTACATAACAGACCCAGAAGATATTCAAAAGATGGAATCAGTATATACTAACTATTTTGCCATTAAACAAGCAAACTTCTGTATTGTGTGATAGATCTTTACCACTACCTCAGGATAAACATGTTGAAAAAGGATACTGAATCCCTTAGGCATTACAAAACAAAACAAAACAACGAGTGGTCATGTTTAACTCCAAATCTTGAAGAATAAAAAGCGAATTTTTCAGCTTTTTGTCATTTCACAGGTGTTGTATTAGAATCTATAGTGTGACAAGGCTCCTTGTTGCCAGCACTGAATGTAAAAAAATTAACTGATGCTAATAAGAAGACCCCTGATTGACTACATAAAATGTAACTTTCTCTGATCTGAACCTCTACTCTGAATGAGACAGTGTTAAATAAGCAGCTAATGGCAGTGTTCCCTCCCCAACCTCCACCCTGAGGCCTAATCACTAAGGTTCTCACTGCCTTAATTGAAGTCATATGTGTGCCCAGCTGTAGTGCTTGAATGTATGAGTTCATAAAGTCTCAAAACGGCATGAAAAGGAGGAATACGACAAACCTAGAAACAAAGCTTTGCAATTAGAGCGAAAAAGCTTTTTATTTGTTGATCACTCTCTGTTTGTAGCATTAAAATTTTCAAAGCTTTTTCAAATGTATTTATTTCTTTTTATCAAACTAGCAAAAGCAAGAGAAGCCATGAACATAAGTGAAGCCCATGTGATTTGAATGAAAATTACACGAGCAATGTGGGGTGAGCAACCAGATGCTGCTGTTAGTAACAGAAAAACTCTCTACCATCAGTGCTTGGTGTGGTGTACATTTTGTGGAGACTAGAACAATTAATACATTCCATCACTAGTTTAAACATGAATTCTAGCTAAGTCCCTTCAGAAATTCTGCAGATATTTAGAATCACAGCATGTATAATTGTATGCATCTACATCAGAGCCCATGCACTTAACCTTTAGACATGTTGACACCTTCAAATCTTCGCTCACTTAGAGGGAATGTGCCCCAAAGTCTTTGACACACAAGTGTGGAGAACGGGATTGGATCAGTAAAACTTTTTCCTAAAGCACACTCTATAATTTAAATATAAACTATAATATACAGGTAGTGTTTAACTGTACCACTATCCATTATTGGGTACACCTGATCATACTTGTTAATACAAGTATCTAATTGGTTATTGACACGGCACCAACTAAATGCATCAAGGCATGTAGACGTACCTGCTGAAGTTTAACATATCAGAATGGGGAAGAAAAGTGATTTAAGTGACACTTATTGTGGTATAGTTGTTGGTGCCCAACAGGTTGGTCTGAGTTTTTAAGAAACTGCTGATCTACGGGGATTTTCCCACACAACAATCTCTAGAGTTTACAGAGAATTGTGTGGGAAAATCCTGAAATATCCAGTAGAGCAGTTTTCTGGGTAAAAGTTCCTTATTGATGGAAAAGATCTGAGAGAGCCCACAATGCTTCAAGCTGATAAGGAGGCAACAATACCTGAAATAACCACTTGTTACAACAAAGGGATGCAGAAGAGTGTCTCTGAATGCACAACACACCAAACCGCGATAGGCTGCAACGGCACAAGAGCTGCAGAAAGCCTACCTGAATGCTCTTGCTTGTTCTTCAGCATGTTCTTCACTTTATAACCAGTTTACTATCTTTTGATGGCTGCTTCCAGCAGGATAACATGCCATGTCACAAAGATTAAACCATCTCCAACTGTTTTGCCTGAAAATGACAATGTGCTTACTTTTTGCAAACACACTCACCAGATTTCATTCCAATAGAGCACCCTTCAGATGTGGTGGAGCAGGAGATTTGCATCATGAATGCACCGCTGACTGCAGCAACTACATAATGCTGTCATGTGACATGGACAAAAATCTCTGGTTCTAACACCTTGTTGAATCTATGCCATGAGGAATTGAGGCAGCTCTTAAAACAAAGGGGGTCCACGAAGGTACAAGATACGAAGCCTATACAGTCAGTACACTCACTTAAAACAACAGCAAAATATAAGGGTTCAAACACTGTGTGACCTGCAATAATTATGGTTCCTTTCCTGAATTTTGAACATAGCTATCTGCAGTGAGCTACCTGCATGCTCTTCACTAACATTTTCACTTTGTTGTCCATGTACTGGAGCTGGCAGGAGTACATTACTAGACATCTAAGGACTGAGCTGATGTGTTGGGGGTAGAAGACAACAGTTCCTGAAGATCACAAAAATGGCTTAAAGTTACATTTTTCTAATGTTCAGAAAGAGGGGGACTCCTGTAGTTGAAAAAATGGATTCATATTATTGAATGAGCGAGGCTAAACTAGTGACCAGCAGCATCAGGTCCACCCCTCAATCAGATCAGCTTAGGCTTCCTGCTGGCACTCAGTGAATAATGCAGTGGTGGCTACATCCATCTTTTGCATACAGTTTGTGCCCCACTTTAACCTGCCCACAAAGAATACCTAGAAACAAAAATGCCTTTTAAAAAGAGAACTAAGTCTACAGCAAAAAAAAAAAACAAAAAACCCAGAAAACAAAACACACACACACACAAAGGCAAGAGTGGGGTCCATTTCTGTTGTCTGCTGCATAAACTGAGAACCCCTGGGGATCAGTGGACCTTGTTTCTGCAGTGCAAAAGACATAAATATGATGTCAATAGAATAGAATAGAATAGAATAGCCTTTATTGTCATTGTACAGAGTACAACGAAATTGGAGTGCCACTCCCTTGGTGCAAGTTTCAATAATAAATATAAATGTAAAATATAAAAAGTACAAAAAAAACAATCGCAAGTACTCAAACAATAGTATGTACAATATATACAGGATAGCAGCATTAATATAATGACAGTATGAATAGCAGCATAATATAATGACAGTGACGGTATGGGATAGGTTCAATTGTTTTTGTGCTTATTTACTACGGTGATAGCTCTGGGAAAGAAGCTATCCCTGAATCTGTTTGTCCTGGTTTTATGTGACCTGTACCGTCGGCCTGACGGTAATAGTTCAAACAGTTGGTTGCTGGGGTGAGAGTGGTCCTTGATGATATTGCCAGCTCTGCTGAGGTACCGAGAGTTTGCAGTGACCTCCAGGCTGGGCAGAGAGCAGCCAGTGAGCTTCTGGGCTGTGTTGATGACCCTCTGCAGTACTTTCCTGTCTGCAGCTGAGCACCCTGCATACCATGTTGTTATGCCGTACGTTAGAATGCTCTCTATGGTGGCTCTGTAAAATGTCACCAGCAGCCTCTCCTCCAGGTTGTTCCTCCTGAGCACTCTCAGAAAGTGGAGACGCTGCTGGGCCTTTTTAACCACCGCTGTAGTATTTGCAGTCCAGGAGAGGTCATCAGATATCTGCACGCCCAGAAACCTCATGGAGTGTACCCTCTCCACACAGCTCCCGTGAATGTAAAGTGGGGCCGGGTCTGCTCTGCCCTTCCTGAAGTCCAAGATAAGTTCTTTAGTTTTCGTGGTGTTCAGTTGGAGGTTGTTAACTGAACACCACTCAGTCAGTCTGTTGACCTCATCTCTGTAGTCCGACTCATCCCCCCTTGAGATGAGTCCAACCACTGTGGTGTCATCCGCGAACTTTATGATGGTGTTTGAGAGATGGGTAGGGGAGCAGTCGGATGTGTAGAGCGTAAACAGGAGGGGACTCAAAACACATCCTTGTGGAGACCCGGTGCTGAGTGTGATGGTGCTGGACCGGTGGGGGCCGAGTCTGACAGACTGTGGTCTATTTGTCAGGAAGTCCTTGATCCAGAGGCAGATGGGGGTGGAGAGTCCCAGGTGAGACAGTTTCTGGACCAGGATCTCCGGGATGATATGATTGAATGCTGAGCTGAAGTCCAGAAAGAGCATTCTCACATAGCTTCCTCGGTGCTCCAGGTGACTCAGCGCAGTGTGGAGCGCTATGGTGATAGCGTCCTCGGTGGAACGATTTGTCCTGTAGGCAAATTGGTGGGGGTCCAGAGTGGGAGGCAGACCGGCCCTGATGTGCTGACAGACCAGTCTCTCAAAGCACTTCATCACTACAGGCGTAAGTGCAACAGGCCTGTAGTCATTTGGGCTGGCCACAGCTGTCTTCTTGGCGATGGGGATGATGGTGGAGGTTTTGAGGCAGGGCGGGACGGTGTTTGATGACAAGGAAAGGTTGAAGATTTTAGTGAAGACTCCGGTCAGTTCGTCAGCACATGCTCTGAGAACCTTTCCATGTATTCCATCGGGATCTTCCGCCTTCCTGGGATTCACTGACCTTAGAACACACCTCACTTGGTGCTCCCTAAGTGTTAGTGTGCCAGTGCTGGGGGCGGGTGGAAGTGGTGTGGCAGCTGAGGGCTTGGTCGTCTCAAAGCGGGCGAAGAAACGGTTTAGATCCTCAGCCAGTGAGGCATCAGTCCTAGATGTTGCCTGGTTATTGCTTCTGTAGTTGGTAATGTGATTGATCCCCTGCCACATTTTTCTGGGGTCGTTGTCAGCAAAGTGATCTTCAATCCTTCTCCTATAGGCAGCCTTAGCTTTCCTGATGCCTCTACTCAGGTCTGCCCTGGCCGCCCTATACGCAGCCCTGTCCCCTGACTTGAAGGCAGTGTTGCGGCTTTTTAGGAGGGATTGCACTTCGCTATTCATCCAGGGTTTTTGATTTGGAAACACCCTGACCCTTTTGTTGACGGTGACATTGTCAACACAGTTCCTGATGTACGAGAGTACAGTGTCCGTGTACTCCTGGAGGTTGTGGCTGGAGAATAAATCCCATACAGTTGTTGAGAAGCAGTCCTGCAGTTGAGAAAGGGCTCCTTCAGGCCAGGTTTTTATTGTCTTTGTCTGGGGCTTTGTTTTTCTCAGCAGGGGGGTGTAGGTGGGGGTGAGGGACATGCAGAGGTGGTCAGATCCAGCCATCTGACGCAGTTACACACACAGACACAAATAACCTTTATTGAAAATGTTTAACTAATTTAAAGTGCATGTTTAGTCAGTTTAGTGTAAATGGAGAGAACCATGGTCCCAGGTCAGCTGCCATGTTTCATTGATAGTAGTCAATTATCCGGTTGTTCAGTGATGACGCGACGAATCCTACTTCTAGGCCTAAAGTAGTCTGCGTTTAATGTGGCTTTTGTGTTGTTAACATGTTTAATGTTATGTATTTTCTTCTATTTGATCTCAAAAAGCTCCTAAAACAGTCAGTGATCACTGTTGACCTCCCTCGGCTTTTATTACCACTAATCATTTATTTAAGCTCAGTTTTTAAAACCTTAGGATGTAACTACAGCCCAGCCCATGCAGCAGTATATGAACAACTAACCTCGTATTGTGGATGGATTATCTCAGTTGTTCTCCTGGCTGAAGTTTGGTTCTTTTACAGCATCTCGCCATGCGATTACATTTGTTCCTGACCACCGAGAACACTCACGTTAACTTTTATCGAGTGGAAAAAAGTTAGCTTGTTTATATTATGCTAACATAGCTGTGTCGCTAGCGGTCACGTAGCACATCATTATATACCAGCTAGCCAAACTTCAGTAACCCTACAAACGTCACTGCTGTTTAGTTTTCTGTCTTCATTTATGCTGGAAGTGATAACAGAGCTGTACGTTTTAATTTGTTTCCAAAACCACACAGTCAGGACATGCTATATTGTATTTAGATAGGAGCTAGCGAGCTAACTCCCTGCTGACTTCTAACTCCGTTAAATGTCATAAATTCCGTTTTCATGGATGCCTGGATGTTAAACTCAATCGTTACACCTGGTAGAGCAGAAGGCTGATCATTTTATTAAAGATTAAAGACTTTAGACAGTTTTTCAACTCTCAGTAATGCCATAGTTATCGTTTGATATATGGACCTGCAGCGGAGTTTAGGTCCAGACACGGCTAGTGACGTCAGACTGAACAACCGGATTACCTTTAACATTTAAATACTGGCCACCAAATACTGGATTACTTTTTAATCAAGTCAGTGTGATAGGGTGCCCAATGGAGAATGAGAAAATAAAATTGTAAATTATTCTAGCACATTTGCTTTTTACTCCCCTCCTCCAAAAAAATAATAGCAACACACATGTGGAAAATTATAAAGCTATTGTAGAGTTTAATTTGCATTATATTATCATTTTTTATAGTCCCTTGTATGCTTCCACAGAGTTTACATGAAAAGTCAACATTTAATTACCGAATTTCTAGTTTCCTAAATACTGCAACAGTACACATTCTGATTAAAACCCCTCAATTGAAAATGAGCAGATGATAATCTGCTGAGACTTTAGGGGACGTGTATAAATAAACACATGAATCAGTCTCTAACATAAGCAGGAAATAATCAGTCACCATGTATACACAAAAGGTGTTTACGCTAAGGTATGTTTTAACCTTGCTTTAACATTCAGGCGTAATAAGTGGGTGCGTTTGCATTTGTGCATCCCTGCTCAAGGAGGCTAATGCAAGCATTATCTCAGGTTGCACAGTAATTAAGACATTTAGATCAGTTGCTTGGTTCAGCATATTAGTGCAATGGAAATGGCCAGAGGAGAGAACTTTGAAGGTTTATCTTGGAGGTTAGTTAAAATCCCACTGACTTGCTGTTTTTGCACAAAGCAGAAAGCACTCCAAAGATAACCCCAATTAGCATTTTTATTTACTGATCTACTTAGCCAACATTTATTTATCCTGACAACAATTTAACGGAAAAAAAATCATAAAGCTGCTTCATTTATTTTTCCTTTTTGTAGTTATTATGTTGTAGAATTACTTTGCTGAAAACGAGAAAAAGCTACAGCATCAAACATAAAATTATATCCTCACAACACTAAATACTTGCATTGTCATTCATTATAAGAAAGACGATTGGTTGAATAAAAACCCATGCGTAATAAGTAAATTCAAACCTTGTCTTGTTTTCATAGCAGAGCACCCTTCGTTGTTGAAATCAGATTTACTACCAGATCAAGACACTTTCACAGAGACACACATGCAGTCGTCCATAAGGACATGCAAGTAGCAACATGTCCCAGCCAGCAGGCCACCACTTTTATTAAAACGCTGGGTTTGTTTAGCTGATGCCTCATGCGTGCATGATAAATTGATTTTTAAAATAAAAATCACAGTGATGCTCACTCAGGCTACCTCGGGGAGGCTTCTGTCATGCTGATTAGAGTTGTTTGTCTCTATGATATTGACATACCACCACCAAAACTGTGAAGGCAGGGTTAATCCTGCATTTTCACTTTAAAAATTAAACACACAAGCTGATGATTTATGTTTCATAGGCCTGAGCTTGTTTCATAATCCATCTTGTTTTGTGTTCTGGGTACAGAATACAGAGGTCATATATCGTTTTTGGTTAAACATCATGTTATGTCCTGCAGGGGAATCCTGCATCTTTATGTGGAGCAGTTATGAGAGACAAACGTAAGAGACAAAGATGAATAGGTGTAATTTTCACAGCTATGATTATACCTGGTATCCTCCATCACTTCCTCTGAATAAAATGGCTCTCCATTATCGACAGATCACATGAAACTGGCGGCTAATGGTAGAAACTGCTCCATGTGATTGGGCACAGGAGAGTGGCGCTGCATTAGCATAACATCAATGTCAAGCTTAAAACCCTGGATTGAGCTAATCAGTATTCCCACTGTCACATTAGTGTGGTACTCAGAATCCAAAATATACAAGTGTTGTAATATCGCCATTCAACCATGTCTACATTACATTTCCCACAGTCTTCCTCTAATGGTGTTAAAGAACCTATGAAAATGCACTGTCCACAAGGTAAATGACAAACAAGCATTGGCTGTGTAAGTTGATGCGCTCTAACAAGTATGCCCTTTCTCATTGCTATTTTGAGTAGGATGATGATAATGTATTTTACAGTATGGCATCTTAAAAGCTGCAGGTAGGTACTGTTGGTGTAACGGCACATTTGTAGGCGGCTGAACATTCATACAGTTTTTACTTTTAAACTAATCGTTAGGTAACTCATTTTGTTACTTTATATGTTTTATTTTTTATTTTTTTAAAAAGCCTTGGTAAACCAACAAAGAGAGACTTCTGTGAACTCTTTTTAATTTATACAGGATTAAGCAAAATTCTCTAACTACTCTGATTTACTTTTCTTTATATTTTGCTTTCATGCAGTTAGACGTTCTTGTATATTTTAAAGCTGTTTTGAGCAATAGTTCTCTGGGCTTTCTGAAGGTTTTTCAAAGTTTATCAGGTACAAGCCTCGTCCTTGTATCTAACCTTTTTAAAGCGTAAAAAGGCATGCATACACATAAGAGACAACTTAGCAAAGAACCAATTTTATCTTCAGGTACTTTGCTGCTAGCAGCCTGTTACAAGAACACATTATTTGTTCCCATTTCTTTAGTCGAATCTATAAAAAATGCCAAAGATAAGACAGTTTGACAGGCAAAAACTAGTATTTATACACTAACAGGGTAATTCTCAAAGAGCTAAAAACTTGGCGTGCTGTGTATCCTTAAACTTTCAAGTGAACAAAAGAAGAAGTGGCAGGTCTAACAAACCATCTACAGCAGGTGAACAGTATAGGAACATCATGTATTTTGGAAATAGGAAAGAAATCCAAAAAAGACCTGGCACAGGACCTGAGAAGATGCATCTAAAGCTTCAGTTGATCCATTGACTGTTCACTGAAGCCTCATCAGAAATGCTTTCAGTGGAAGGGTGGCTGTCAAGCAGCCAGTCTTAAGAAAGGGAAACAATGAGAAAAGGCTAAGGTTTGCCACATTACACAAGAAACTGAATCAAAATCAGTGCCAACAGTTTTGATCCAAAGATGACATTTTTTGATCAAATCATTGTCAGTAGGCAGTGCCATCTGGGAAGTCATAATGATTTCTGATTGGCAGAGGCTTCACATTTCAGCATGTTAATGATCCCAAACAATACATTAAAAATGTACTGGGATAGAAAAGCACACAATGGTACATAATCAGTCGTGGATTGGCCTCCCCAGAGCCCAGACCTCAATATTATTGAAGCAGACAGAGAATTCAAACAAGAGCTTTGACTATCCTTCAAGAAAACTGGAGAACTCTTTCTAAAGACTACATGAGGAAATTACAAGAACGTTTTTATAAGATTTCTGACTGTGTTTAAGAATATAGAATAAAGGGGAATTTTAACAACATTTTCAAGGCTGGTTATAACTATAATCTTTTTTCTTATATACTCTAGTTACATTTATTTTTGCAATGTTTCAGTAAATGTTCGCACCTTTTCCCCACCTCTCTAGCAAAGTCCAAACAAATGAGGGTTGGCTCTTATCAAACATAGACGTACTTTTTCTTATACTGTGACTTGTTAAACCTTTGAAGACACATGGTTTTAAATTGATGTGAGAAAAAAAAATGTGAGGGAAGAACATCAGCAACTAGACAAATAGCAGCTCTGTATGTTTGCTATATGAGATGGCTTCGGTGCCATTTTGTGATTAACGTTTTTTCCACCTCCCTTGACTTTTTTTTATTTAAAAGTTGAATAAATAAGCAGCACTTTCACACATTTCTCATAATTATTTCTGCGAGTTGAATGTATGAATGCATTTCATGAAATTTAAGAGCTAAGCGCAATGGCATGAGTTAAAAAAAAAGAAAGCTAGATGAATGTGGAAGAATGTGAGAGTCTGCATGCATGTGGGTGTAGAATTACATGGTTGAAAACACTGAAAATAATGGAAACTACATTTTCTGTCTCCTCCTTTGATGGAACTATGTGTTCAGCTATCTGGTCTTTTTGTGAGCCCTATCTTTAAAGCTATTCCCTCTAGTCAACATCATACCACTGCAAGGCTGCACATTTCTGATAAAAATACTAATTATGATGTTATTTTTCTGCAAAACTGTCAACATCTGTAGTGAATTACATTATCTTGTTCCGAGTGTCCCAGCATATTGATTTGTTGTCATGAAAGCATCTAAAGTTTCCTTTAACCTGCCCTGAATGATATATTGGGCCTATCAATCACTACATTTGGTGGTGTCACTAAGAAACTTTCTTTAGTGACACTGAAAGGGTTATAGGATTAAGTTATTTAATTTCTAACTAACATAATCAGATAACATACAAATGAATGAATTGCCTAAAAATTGTATTTTGTGTTATGACCAGCAGGACTGAGAATAAATCTAATTGCAAGATTTAACCAGTGCACCCCTGCCAGCAGTGAACAAGCAGTTTAGCTTTATTTTTGTTTTTTATTTTATGATTTTTGCACGCTGCCAAAATCACCCCCCTGCTGAGCAGCTGGGATTGGTACATTTTCTGACAGATACCCTGGATTGGATACACACACACACACACACACACACACACACACACACACACACACACACACACGTCAAGAAGATGGAACATATGCATCTGTAAGTCACAGCATGTCATAGATAATAAAATCTGCAATCTTGGAAATAATAATAAAAAATCCTGAGCTCCCTGTCAGTCTGTAAACATATTTAAACAAAACTTTAGAAATGTTACTCTTCTTCAGTTCATTACATTTTGTGTGGATTCATTTATGCACAGCTCTCTTAAGGTCCCACCACTACACCATTTTAGCGTTGGACTTTATGCCATTGCAGCACCTTGATTTTTATCTTTTCAGCCTTTCTATTGTAGATTCGCTGCCAGGTTTATCTTGTCACATGACCCGATTTCATCTGAGGTTCTGATTTTCCCAGGTCCTGTGGCTGCAAAACAAGCCCACATCGTCACCCGTCCACCACTGTGCCTGACAGTCGATATTGTGTGTTCAGGTTTTTGCCAAATGTGGTGCTGTGCATTATGGCAAACATCTCCACTTTGGTCTCGTCTCATCATCTTTTTAATATGTAAATTAAAAGGAGTATGTTTACTTTTATGGTAAAACAGCCAATCAATTTGACTCTTTAGTAGCATTTTAACAGTTTGCTCTACAAATCATACTAGTGGTCATATTATTAAATACCTGTATGCCTGTATGTCACTCTTGCAGTCATACAGACACCTGTGTAAAAGCAAACAGCAGCCTGAATACGATGACATTTGCAGGTAGCAAAACACTCTGGGACAGTACATTGAGCAGCAAAATGACATTCACAGCCACTTAGCTGCCTAAAACAATCAAAAGTCTTGTTTGACTGGTACTGTATCGCAGCTTTCCCTTCTGGCTGGGAATGCTTACTGCTTAGGGTTGTTTAAGCTGTCTAGAAGCTACTGTGTCTAGTAATAGTTGGCCACTTTCAAGGCTCAACATTATCCTCGTGCTTAGCCAAATGTCTCACCATATTGTTTTGCTGCTTGGCAGGCATCTTGAATTAGCCACAGAATTTCCTCTAGTCTGCCTTGAAGCTATATATTAGGAAAGTCATTTACTCCATGGGAGATTTTGCATTGGCTGATGAGCAGAGTGCTGTGTGATACTTCACATGGACATTTTCATTGCCTGGAATACATAACAACGCAACAGTATATCCATATTGTGCAATTTGATATGTGTCGGTATCAAAATTATTTCACACATTTCTAGAATCTGACTATTTAAGTCCAGAGAGATAGTGTGCCATTATCAACTGACTACTGAGAATATTCATTTGTTTTCATTTTAACCATATGCTGCTGTTTTTGCTATTAGTCTTTATGTCAATCTGAGCTAATCAATTCTGTTTTCCCCAACGTTTTCACAGATGTTAGAAAATAATATTAATCTTCTCTATTTTAATGGTGCTTCAAATCAACAGCAAAGTTTCTCTTTGATTTGCTGGTAGGAATGTATATTTTAAACATATTCATATTCATAATGTGCCATTGCAGAGAGAATCTAAACTCATAATGTATACTTTTCAGGCTACTTTCCTTTCCTGGAGACAAAGAAACACGATCATTTAACTGATTTTTCTACCACTCCTCAAATGTTAATCCTTACCTGCACGCTGTAGTATGGTCCATTATTTTTTGATAACTGCACAGCTTGTTATCCTTTAAATTGTAAAAGCTTCCTCGCTGTAAACTACATGTGTGCCCACCGCATACAGTTCTATTTCCTTTTATTTTTATTCATGTGGAGCATTCTCCCAGCACTTTTTCATAGGAGAAAAGTTCTGGAGGTAAAATAAATGTGCGATTCTCTTTGAACATCTGGTCGACTGACTGTCAGTCGGTGACACGGGGCCTGAGAATGACCTCATTCTGAACTGCACCCAACTAATTTTATTAAGCTAATTTTCAGATCTCTGTCTGCCTTCTAATGATGAAACATGGTTTGAATATGTCCCTGCACTAACTGAAGTCGATTAGAGGTTTGATGCTTTCTAACCTGTGGAGTTGACTGTGAGGCAGAAAGACTGAGCTCTGGATAAATGCTCCACTGCAGAGCAAAGCAAGTGTCTGACAGCCAGTGTTTAATCTGTCCATGTCAATCCGTCACTGTCAGCCATCACTGTCGCATGCGCGCGCTGAGGGGAGGATAATAGAAAACAATAGCACAGAAACAAAAATGTGTTGGAAGCAGCACGGCACAAATTTAGCTCAGATCAGAACTGCAGCACTCTGTAACGCATTTCTTGGAAAAAAATAAAAAATAATTGTGCCCACATACTATTGGCCTTTGCAAATGATCCTCTTTTTCACTTCTTAAAATTAATTAAAACTGTTATATTTCTTACTTTTTCTAAGAAGTATAACAGTTTTAATTGCATTTTTTAAAATAACTAAGCTGTAAAACTGCTTTTCAAGATGTCTAAAAGGGTCATGTCAAGAGGTTTTTTTGTTTTTCAATTAATAAAACTCTTCATTAATGAGTGGATCTAGAGATGGGAGAAGTTGATAGCTTGGGAGAAATGATTATCTAAAGCATAATTTAAAGATTTAGCAAGGTGTGCATACCATTGATGGCGGAATCGGTTTAAAAAAATCAGAAACAGTCCATTACAAATATAGTATGACTATGAGATAAAACAACTTCTTGGTGTTGCCTTTAATTAATTTTGGGCACCACTGCTACAGTACGTTCACAATGATTTCCATTTAAATTTAAAAAGGAAAATAAAAAGAGAAATGTCCAAACAAATGCATTTAAATTTGTGACTGTATCCACAGTATGACAGCTCTCAGCACACTGACAAAAAATTCCTTAATTCCTATGGTTCTAGGTGGCCTGTATTTTAACGTAGAGAAAAGCTATAAATAGCCTTTCGTACCAAAAGAAAGCATTTGAAATGAAGAGACTGACCCAAAGTCATTGTCTGTGCATTGAAAACTATTCAAGGTGGCCTCATTATGTGGAGTACTGAAGCTATTAATGAAAGCAAACAGAGCAAATGAAAAACTCTATTTTGTTAAACTGACCTCAGTGAATATGAGGACACATTATAAGCTTTTATAATGTGAGAAATCACATTATAAGGTCCAACGGGGTAGAGCACTCAGCTCTCACACACTTTGAGATTCGATTTTTTTTATTTTTTGCACTGAACCGAGAAGGTGAAGATAGTTGTGTCTTCAGCTATAGCACAGAAACATTCTGTGTCTGTCCGTTAGTCGAACCTCAGATACAGGAGGAACAATGTGGTTCTCGTCCTGGTCGTGAAACACTGGATCAGCTCTTTATCCTCTCAAGGATACTTGAGGGTGCATGGGAGTTTGCCTAACCAGTCTACATGTATTTTGTGGACTTGGAGAAGGCATTCGACCGTGTCCCTCGGGGTGTCCTGTGGGGGGTGCTCTGGGAGTATGGGGTGAATGGCCCATACGAACCATTCAGTCCTTATACAACCATTGCAAGAGCTTTGTCTGCATAGCCAGCAATGAGTCGGACTCATTCCTGGTGGGTGATGGGCTCCGCCAGGGCTGCCCTTTGTCACCGATTCTGTTCGTAATTTTTATGGACAGAATTTCTAGGCGCAGTCAGTGGCAGAAGGCTTTCACCTGGGTGGTCTCAGAATCTCATCTCTGCTTTTCACGGATGATGTGTTTCTGTTGGCTTCATCGGGTGATGGCTTCCAGCTCGCTTTGGAATGGTTTGCAGCCAAGCGTGAAGCAGTGGGAATGAGAATCAGCACCTCCAAATCTGAGGCCATGGTTCTCAGCCGGAAAAGGGTGTAGTGCCCACTCCGGTTCAGGGACGAGTTCCTGCCTCAAGTAGATCGCAGTGATTCTGCGATCTATGTCCCTACCCTCACCTATGGTCACGAGCTGTGGGTAGGGGCCGAAAGAACAAGATCGTGGATACAAGCTGCGGAACTGGGCTTCTTCCGAAGGGTGGCTGGCTTCTCCCTTAGGGTGAGAAGTTCGGCTATTCAGGAGGGGCTGAGAGTAGAGCCGCTGCTGCTCCTTCACATTGAAAGGAGCCAGTTGAGGTGGTTTGGGCATCTGACAAGGATGCCTCCTGGGCGCCTCCTGGGTGAGGCGTTTCTGGTATGTCCCACCGGGAGGAGGCCCCGGGGCAGACCCAGGACACGTTGGGGAGATTATATCTCTTGACTGGCCTGGGAACGCCTGGGTGTTCCCCCAGACAAGCTAGAGGAGGTGGCTGGGGAGGGGGAGGTCTGGGCTTCTCTGCTTGGGCTGCTGCCCCCGTGACCCAGCCCTGGATGACCGGAAGAAGATGGATGGATGGATGAATTGTCTTGAGCAAAATTTATACCTCCAATTCCAACTAATGATTAGAAACCCATATTTTATTCACAATAGAACATAAAAATATATTAAATGTTTAAACCTATAAAAAAAAAGAGGTAATTCTAAATTTCATGACTGCAATATGACTCAAAATAAAGAAAAAAAGGGACAAGGCCATGTTTACCATTGTGTAGCATCTGTTCTAGTATGTAATTTAGCATTGTCTTGTTAAAATATGCTAGGCCTCCCCTGAATAACATTGATTGGATTCAACCTGTTTACCTTTCAGCAATGACAGCATCTTTCCAGATGTGCAAGCTGCCAATGCAATAGGCAGTAATGCATCCCCATACCATCAGACATGCTGTTTTTTTAAGTGATCACTGATAACATGTTGGATGGTTCTTCTCTTTAGCTCAGAGGATCCATATGTTCAAAAAATAATTTCAAATTTTTGTTCCTTTGGCCAAAAAATAAGTCAGCCTATTTTAAATGATCTTGGCTCAGAGAAGACAGTAGTCTTTCTGGATTTTGTCCACATGTGGTTTCTCTGCATGAAAGTTTAAACCTGCATGTGTGAATAGCACAGCAAACTGTATTCACAGATAGTTTCCATGACAAAATAATGCAGCCCTGCTTGAGTGCTCAAAGATCACAGGTATATTGATTTGCAGCCTAGTGCTTTGTACACAGAGATTTCCCCAGAATCTTTTGATTTCTTTTTAATACGTAATCATGTTGCTGATGTGTTGCCAGGTAACTCGATTACAACATTTCCAAAATGCTCCTCTGGCTGTATCTTTGTTGCATCAAGTATGTTTCCAGCCTTTTTGTTTCCCCATCAAATTTACAACAGGATTTGGGCGACTAAAGGACAGGTGGTTTCTCAGGTGATGGCTAACTGCAATAGTGGTGTCCAGAGAGGCTCTGTTTAGAGGGGAAGAGGTAGTGGAATGCAGTTCCTCAGTGTGAAGCTTCGAGATCTTACCTGTCAAAACTGAATATTGAACCTTGAGAAGTGTAGTTGGCAGGCAAGCAGGATTTTGGAAAAGAAGAGTGTGCTTCAGTGGAGAGTGGGCAGGCAGGTGAGCTTCAGGTAAGTCCATGTTTGCAAAGAGAATCACAAAACCTGAATGCTGCTGCTGTACTAGTCAAGCTTTGGGGCTTAGACTCCACATGAGATAGCAGGTAGGTTTATCAGATTGTGAGGCAAGAAATCCAGGAAGGAAACTAGGAAGCAGACAGGACACAAGGGTCAGTAAGTAAAACTTGCAAACGTCAAATAATCACAGCCATTTTGCCACCACAGTGAAGACAACAGTCCAATCCGTGACAGCTGTCCTTGAAGACACACAGCACTGATGAATAAACGAGTTACACATGTGCGAGACCAAACCTGGAATAAGGGCAGCTCCACTCACTCCACTCCACTTTGTGGAGGCCCTGATAATCCACTCACCTACCCATCTGAGAGAAAACAGAGAAAAAGAGAAACTAAGAGCGAGAAAGAATTCCCAGCCTGCCTCAGATCCTGATATTATTATATCTACAAATCATTGCTTTCGATTTTTATTTATTATTTTACACAGAATCAAAAATGTTTCAGAATTGCATATTTATGTAATAATACAATGTGACCAGGAGAAATACCATGTTTATGGACTATGGGACTGAGAATAGCCATAGAGTTCCAAATGTCCTCGAGAACTACAACTACTCATCAGTTATCTTATGAATTCAATAGAGTTCATATCAGTACTGGATAGCGAATACTCCTGAAAGAGATGCTGAACAAGCTATGATGAACTGCAATTGACACTGTGACCCTGCCATACTGTTCAGCCAGCCTCAGAGTCTCTGTCTGTCTCTGTTTAGACATTCTAAAGTATAGATATGTTATGTAGTGAAGGAAGACATGCAGAGGGGCAGTGTGAGGACAGATTATATAACAGATTATAAATCATATGATAGCTTAGGGTTTTTGTGCTCCACAGGGACAGTTTATAGTCATGCAGTGAAAGCCAGCTCAAATATGATTAGTCAATAAAACTCAGCTAACAGTGCCACTGGACATTTTTATGTCCTGTGTTTCGACCCTGCATTTTCAGTTTGACATTTTAGTTTTGTTTATTTATTTTAGTTCTGTTGTGTTTGCTTCCTGTTTAGCTTGTTCTTTGTTCTGCTCATTTTGAGTTCTGCATTTTAGCATATTACTCATGTTTTCTTTACCATGATTTTATTCTCAGTTTTAGTTCTGTCTCCTTTTATAATTCATAATTATTGTTATTGTTTACAATTAATTCCCAGACTCCTGTGTTCTGTGTTGTTAATTCTCACTTTCTGTGTTAGGCGTTTCCTCGTTTTGTCACTTCCTGTTTTATTTTGGTAGTTTTCATCTTTTGTTACTTGTTCCCAGTTTTGCTTCCCCTGTCTTTTCTTTGATCTGTTTTAGCTTTATCTTGTACCATCTCCTTTAATAACTCTGTGTTTTTAAACCCTCAGTTTGCATTAGTTCTTTGTTGTTTCAGAAGTCTGCATCTTGGTCCAGATTTTCCTATAATATGACATTTTCAGGTCATGGTGGTGACTGATAGGAGTTGGGTAGTGGAATTACTTAAAGACTCAAAGGAAGAAAAGTCTGAGCCTGACAGAACATTGTCCTCGTAATATAAACCTTGAATAATAAATTACCAAATAAGAAGCACAATGGCAGTAAATGCTAGACACTGGGCATATGCCACTATACTAAAAATCTGCAGGTTAAATTAAATTAAAGAATCTGTAGTATAAAGATGAAACAACTTCCCTCTAAAGCTGCCTCACTATTATGTCTGCTTCAGGGGCGTGAACCTAACTCCTCAACTAAGATGTGCCTCGGAGGCTTTGTAGACAAATGCCAGAACCTCCTCAGCTACTCCTGCTACTCTACTCTGAGCCCCTCCCAAATGACTGAGTTCCTCAACTTACCTCTATCACTTGGGTGAGCTTCCTCACCAAAAAAGCTTCCTCAAAAAAAAAAAAAAACCTTCAGAAAAAGCTCATGAAATGCGTTTGTATCCCAAGTTACTTGAACTCCCCCACTTGAAGAATCCCACTCATTTCTGGTTAGAAACAACAGCTTCAAACTGGATGCTAACTTTTCTGATTAAAATTCATCTGCAAAGTGCTAAAAGAAGAGCAAGCTACAGGACACGAATCAATGACGCCAGTAGGACCACATCACAATTCAATACTGTGGTAATCCATGTTATTTGTCTACTGTGCATGATCATGTTTTTATTTTCTATTTTCCCCAACTGTATTTGTCTCATAATGGTGAACACTTCCTGCCTACTGCTTGTGTTATTCGTGCAGTTAATCACACAGCTTTAGCTGCACTCACTTTACCATATATCAGTTTAAACACAGGTGTAACTAATAAAACTAACAGTAGCTCTGTTCACCCTCTAAGTGTCCCTGTATATTTTAACTGTGATTCAGCTTCCAAATGAGTTCTGTTCACTCAATGGGCGCTTCACTATGTACACCTGTTCAGCTGCTCATTGACACAAATATAGAGTCAAATGAATGCATTTAGGGTTATATACATGTTCAAGATGACTGCTGAAGTTCAAGCCAAGCATCTAAATGAGGATAAAAATGTGATTTCAGTGACTTTGAACAGGTAGGCTGGTTTGAATATCATCATCAGTTCAATGTATTCAAATGGCCTACACACTCACCAGGTTTCAGTGAAACACAGCACCTTTCAGATGTGACGGAACTGGAGATTTGCATCATGGATCTGTAGCTGGCAAGAAAGCAAAGCACATGTCCAAGAAAGTACTAGCAAGGTGCATTTACTAAAGTGGAAATGCAAGTCATATTTTTAATTCTGAATTACTTAAAGTACATATTGGAATAAATAAGTTCAGAGAATTGATTTGTGTTGCATTTTCTAAAGCCCACCTGACACACATTTGTCTTCTGAGTTTCTCAGTGTACGTTCAAGCGCTGGAAAGAGTAATCTTCCTTTTTGCCAGTGTGTTATTTGTCCTCTCTCGTGGAATTCACTGTTTAATATTAGCTTAGCAGGCTGTAGGCAAGACAATGATGCTTGCATCATTGCATCATTTGAAGAGGTTTTTAGTTTTCTTAACTAAAAACCTCTTCAAAGACTCTTTGCCCTATACCACCCTGCTGTGTTGGGCATAAGCTATGTGAATTCATGAGCCGGTCACACTCTTTGCTTATGAACTGACAAAAGAAAATACATTCACTTTCTATCAAAGGTTCCAGAAGTAATTGTTTCCCACCCCAAAATTCAATATCACTTATTGACTGCTTTTGTGAGATACGCTTGGTGTGTCTGTGTGTTGCTCATGCATCTTGATCAGCATCATGGCACGGCTTCAAAAATGTACAACTACATTAAATTATTTAGAAAGTGTTTCTCATTTCTAGCATATTGTACATCTTCATTTAAACATCAGTGGCATGTCTTACAGAAAATAAAGTAAAACCGGGACACATCACAGATTAGTGCTTTTTCTCATTTCTCTACTCTCACAAAATAATGATGCAATCGTAAGTCTGTCATCCTTTTGCTTATGCAAGTCTCAGTTTACTGTTATGGAGGCCTCAGTTATCAAAGTCTGTCACGAATCGTGCTGTTGTTTACAATAAAAATGTCACACAAAACATCCGGACAGTTAAAGTTATGGAAGATTGTCAAATAATTCACACAAAAATAGAAAAAACAAAGAAAACAACATAAAATCGTACATATATTTTATTACTGGCATTTTTGGCATCTGACTAAAATATTGCACCAATAGACTAAGAATGATACATGTGCGATCATGGGTAAAAGGATTAGCATGAGAAATGTTTGTACAAAACAGCTTTGCGTGTATAATTGTCAGCTAAACAAAAAGCCCAAACAGCAGATGTTCCATTCCCGAGATGGAAAGCCTCATGGCAATGATAATGAAGGTAAACCTCATTAAAAACAAAAATACAAAAACGGATACACAAAGATGGTCAAAAAAGAATCTATTCTGGATGCGTTAGCGTCTTCTAGTTGTTGAGGAGGGGTTATAGATGGAGTTGAGTGCTTGCAAAATTACCATAACAAGCAGCGGTCCATCAGGAGTTCTGTTTTTGCAACCTGTCAAGAGCAAGATTTTCAGACAGTAACCATGATCAACAGTCACCACAGTCGTGTACATAGCTGCTGCAGTGTTGATGTTTGAAGACTTTGATGAAAGTCAGTGTGCCTGGTTGAGTTACATTCCTAGCATCATGTGGTATCAGAGTGCTGCACATCATTAGTGCCTTACACACACGTATGCTCGTGACGGAAAACTTTAAGTAGTGCACTGAGTGAAAAAAATCAGAAACTCGCAATGTTAGATTGCATCTTTCTTTTTTTTTTTTTTATTCTATCTGTCCCAACCTAAAGTACAACATTCCTATCCTACGCTATTATTTCATTTTAAATATTCCATGTAGTATATGAGACCAGGAGAGTTAGAAGACATGCACCTGTCAATGCAGTGAAGAGAGGGAAAGTCATAAGTTCATATAGTGCCTGGCATAGCTGGACTGGCCTTTTGCCCAGTGGGCCGATGGTGATTTTTCGTTTTTATGGGCCGATGGTTTTTTTTTTGTTTGTTTGTTTTTGTAACGGCATAAACAATGAGAGGTGGTGGATTGGTCAGATGCTGGTCGATGTGTAAAAATAACTCAGTGGTTTGGTGGTGGCTATGGCGGAGCTTCCACAGAGGCAACAGGTGGATGAGGGAAGGGGAGCCAGGAGGAGGAGAGACCCGAGGCGGCCGCCGGTCCGAGTGTCAGGTGAACTGAACTTCCGGTAAGAAGTTATGACCTGCAGTCTATCCGGGTCAGATAGAAACCAAGTTTAGGTGGAGTTTATCTTCGTTGTGCTGACTTTTTACAGTCAGTTACAATAACTCGTACAGTTTATATACAGCTGGGTGGGTGCTATGATGTTACTGATAGTGAACCTTATTTTATTCATAAGGTTAGTTAGTAGAGTTGCCAACCATCCCGTAAAAAACGGAATCGTCTAGCATTCAGAGAAAATATTACGCGTTTTGTTTGAGACGAAAAGGAACACAGTTTGTCCCGGACTTCAGCTAGAATAGAAAAAGACACAAAGCTGGAGTTATTCTGTGTTTACGCCGCACAGCTGCTGCTTCTTCTCTAATTTTCTCCCCATGCCTCTCCCCCCATGAAACTGATCAATGATCAGCTGATCAACTTTTCTCTCTTGTTTGTTTATCGCCCACTTTGCGCCAGAAAGAGGAAACCAGCAGATGTCGCGCTAAACAACAGCAGCACGTTTAAGCTTGATCAGCTGTTGTTAGAATTTATTTAATATCAATTTCTAGTATCAGCTGATGTTTGCTGGAGCCACAGCTGTAAAAGCTGCTGGTCCTGATATCGGTTTGGTTATCTGGTGAGAGGGAAACATGAAGATGAAACCAGGAGATGTCCTTACTGAATCATCAGAGCTGAACAGGTGATGGAGAAACAGGTTTACCTTTTAGGTTACATGAATGAGTTGAAGGGAAGTTATGAACTGTTTCTGAGAGACAAATAACACCAGGATCCTAAGTAGCTGACAGCTTGTAACTGTGCAGGGGTGGATCTAGCAAAGTCTTGCCAGGGGGCCAGGTAGGGCATTAACAGGGAAAGGGGGGCACAAAGAAATACTTTTCTTTCTTATTCTAATTTAAAATGTCTCGCTGTTATTAAATAATTATCTGAATCTTACAACCAAAGTTTTTATCTGACGTAAAATGTATAGAAATCATACATATACCAACAAGACAGCGTGCATCACTGTCACAACAGCCTTTGTTTTCATTCAAAGGCTTTATGGCTTTAATACCTGGTGGGCCGGTCTCTAGTCAAAATGCCTGAGCCGATTTTTTGTCCCAGTCCAGCCCTGGTGCCTGGGTATGTTTAGTTCAGTTCCTTTGTCTGAGACCAGGCTGCCATTTATGTACTTTGTTTGAAATGATTTGGCCTCTGTTTAGATGACTTAAGTTTATATCCTTTGAGTAATGTCTATAGAGAGCTAGTTTTGGCTGTGCTGTGTATACAGTGTGTGGTTTGTCTTACTTTCTAACTGATCTTGATATATGGTTTTAAAGCTGTTTGTTAAACCAGCATCTGAGTAGTTCATGATTGTGTGAAAACAATAATCTCACTGGAGCCACTTACAGTAGGATCTGTATCTGTTTGTCCAATTTAGAGTGGCATTGGCTAGTGCCACCTGCTATACTCTGATGCGGGATGGGTGCACCGAGACACAGAACCTCACAGACATAGGGGTGGCAGGGCACCTATTCATTAGAAGGTTGGTGGTTCAATCCCTGTCTGCTCCAGTCTTCAAGTCAATTATCCTTGGGCAGGATACTAACCCCAAGTTGCTCTCCAACTCATCTCTGTATGCGAATATTAAATATGGTTACATTTAGATAATAAGGATGCCACTGTGGGAGAAATTTTACAGATATACATCTGAACCCAGAACCTTGTTGAAATTTAACAATGCCTTCCACTGCAGCGGCCTAATCTCAGACTTTCTAATAAATATCGCCACCTAGTGGTGGATTTTTATTTTGTGGTAATTTAGCAAAACTGCATTACACTTATTTGCTTTAAAATAACAGTAAGTACAGCTGCAATAAATGGTACAGAGGGACAATCAGGTCTCCTTCACCGTGCTGATTGTTAAAGGAAGCTAAACATTTCTATTTAAGGTTCTATATATGTACTTGCTAGCTGCCAGCTGGCAGTTAGTTTTGCAATATATAAAAGCCAAGGACATGAAAGCACTGACAATTCAGACTAAATATGCGTGCATATCATTATTTCCTGCTGACAGAACATACCAGTGTATGTAAACCCTTTATGGATCAAACTTGGCATAATGAAAATTCCCTGGTTATCTAACCTATCCTCCGCCCCCCCAGTGCCAGAGTTACTCAGAGTCAAGCTGTGCGCAACACAACACAAGTTCTTCTTTAATAGAAGCCACACATTTGTGGACAGACTCCTTTTTAAATGCCTTAAAGACAAGGAATGAGCAATTTTCTTACAGTCTGCTTTAGTCCTTGCCAGGCAGGTTTCCACCTCAACACTCTAAGCTAAATAAATCTCAAGCACATCAGTGCTCGATCAAGGTTACGCTGGAGAACCAAAGACTTCTGTTACAACATTTGGAATATGAGTCAAATGGGAAGACTTAAGCTTAAGTGAAATCTGCAGCATTTGTGACAGTGATGAAAACGCAAAAAGACGTTTGCTCTGAGGCAAAAGCTTAAAGTGCCACTGGCAGAATAAAAGGATGCAATTCTCCCTTGCCTTACGTAAGCACTCATGGAACACAATTCTCATCGTAGTTCTCTACAGTAGCCTTCTGAAGCCACTCTTATTCTGCATGGCTTGATTTATGTGCACATCAGCCATCAAATTAATCTCAACCTTTTGAATTTAAAATCTGCTTCAAATTGAAGTGAAGGGTTCAAGAAGCCCAATATTAAATAATTCTGACCATTTACACCTCATTCAGTATCATTCAGTAAGTAGCTCAGCGAAACCAACCTGATGAGTGGGGTGGGGGGCTGCAGGAAAGTGGGGAAGAAAGAACAGAATGTGTGAAATGAACAGTAATTAATGCTGAACAAGGAAGGCTAGAAGAAAAGGCCAGCACACGCTTCTCCCATTCAGTCTGCCACTAATGGGAATATGATTGCATTCTATCTTTTTTCTCCTCATGAGAGTTCTTTGTCTAATTCAATCAATACTTCAGGGCATTCAATGCACTCTGAGTGGATGCTCTGAATGAGGTGAATCAAAGCAAACCAATTCAGACAGCAAATGCAGCCAGTTTGACCTATGGTCCAATTTAGTGAAAAGGCAGAAAATGCTGCAATGCTTTGTTCTAAAGAGCCATGCCAAATGGTTCATACGACAACAAAATTTCCAGGAAAAAAAAGAATCTATATCAGAAAAGAGGAAGCACTCAGAGAATGCAAACCTACCCCAAAGCAGCTAACTCTCTGGGCAGTATTTACTTTAAAGGGAGTAATATTGTATTTTGTATATAAAAATTATATACAAAGGTAATGGATAATAGGTATTGATTTGTAAATAACTGGACAGAAATAACTTGAGCTTATTATATCTTAAACTGCATTGTATTTCTAACTAACTAGGCAGCTCATTCCCTTTCTCTAGGCAATACATCATACATTTTGGGGTCAACTGGAAAGAAAGGCAGATGTGAAATATAAAAGTGAAATCAGAGATCAGGTGTGACATGATATTTGGATGGAAACTATAATGTGCTAGTTTGAATCCCCATATGCCAGTATCATTCCCTAAATGTTAATAATAATAGACATTTTATGAACATTTGACCTTATATGACTTTGAAAAAAAGGTCAGAGGTCCAAACTAACATGATATGTCACTCCCTATATGCTTATATGTTGTCTGTACAAATAATGGAAGTGAGAAACATAGTTTTAAATAACTCTCCATGCATTATTATCACTTTGACCTTCAGATCAATCTATTGACCTTGATGAGAAGTCAGGGGTCAAATGTGTACACTGTACTTTCTATATGCTGACAGCACACTTGTAACAATTGTAGTTTATAAGGCTTTTTGTCAGTTTTCTCCCATCAAATCACTGAAGACCATAAAGACATTGGTGGATGTAAGCCAAATTTTAATGGATTGTTAAGTAACGACACCTTACACCCCTGCAAAGTTTTATCGGAATTAATTCAAAACTTTTCCAGCTATCTCCTTTACAGACAGAATGACACACATGCATTGAAGTGCTACCAAAAACAAAACGTCCTTCCGGAGATTACAGGTGGTAAAAAGAAAAATAACCCGCTGCCAAGAACAGCAGAAACTTTGAGATTTAGATCAGAAACTCACACTTACTTACTTACTTATTACAACGAAATGAAAAGCTGACTTTCATGTGTGATGGAAGAGAATGCCCCATGTCCTTCACTGAGAAGGCTGAGGATTAAGGTCCACTAAGGGTCAGCTGCTACAATGTTTTCTAGCAACCTTTTGAACCCTCCCCAACTCCAATTAATTTCCCAAGTCATGTAACACAAATAGTTGACAGGGATGAATGACAGCTGCCCAAAGGTTCAAACTAAGACCATCTAAAAGATCACATCTTTAATATGATCTTTAATGGTATATATTCTAAAACAGCAAATCTAATATTCATGTAGTTATTATGAATGAAATATAAATCCAAAGCCTCTCCACATCCTGAAATAAACAATCTAACAAGCATAGGATAACTGGGCTACACAAAAATGAGCAGAAACGGGTCGGATTTTGTAAGATGCAGATGCAATAAAGGATTCATTTATAGACATGTAGTGATATCTGGCACTAGTGTATCCCCCACCACCCTGTTGCAGATTCATGGTTTGAAGCTCAGTATCATTCCAAGCAAGGACTCATTACCTCTGACCACGGGCTTCCGAGTCACTAAAGGCCTAACGTCATTTAGCATGATCGTGCACCTAAAGTAGACCTGGCAATTATAATAACAGAGCAAAATGCCAGCAACTCTCAGTTGTTGCTGTGAAAGGGGCGTTTGATTTATTTTCCGTGTTGGTAATCATTCCTGTGTGTTTTGACCTCAACCTCAATCAGTGCACATGGGGCAAAACATCCACAGTCGTGCACATCACTCAGCTGTTCTCCAGCTCTCCTCCCCCCACTTAAACCATAAAATTGCTTCTGTTTCCTCTCCCCTGCTTTTCCTCTTTCACTGCCCCACATATTTTATCAAAGTCAAGTGATTTCTCTGGTGCAACTTTTCCAGAGAGGCACAATGCTCTGCAAAAAGGCACAAGGCAGAAAACTACTTTAAATTGAAGGGGTGTTTCTTTCTCTAATTTTTTTTTGTTTGTTTTATGTTTTTTTTAAGGAAATAATGGATTGTGGTGCGCCATGGTGGTTAGCACGGTCACATCACAGTAAGAAGGTCCGAGGTTTGACTCTAAGCCAGGGATCTTTCTGTGTGGAATTTGCACGATCTCTCTGTAAACTCTGGCTTCCTCCAAAAGACATGGATGGGGTTAGGTTAACTGGTGATTCTTAAGCTGTATACACAATGGTAGTGATTCATTTGTTACACGTTGCTTTGAAGCTGAACAGCTGGTCACTGGATGTTCCTGGTTGCCACTCGAATGTATTTCCTATCAGGTCACATGTCAGTCATCAGTATTCTACAATTACCTTCTTCTTCTATTGTTTTGCTCATAACTGCTTGAAGTAATCAAATATTATTTACTTTTTATGGTCTAGGATTGCCATATTGCTGCACAACATGACAGTCAGAATGTGATCCACTGCACTTAGGTAAATAGCATGTTTGTACGAATGACTGTAATAGACTTACATATTAGAAAAAAAAACTTTTATGAGTCATGTTGATGCTTTTATGGCTAACTGCTGCTGCAGCTGTATCAGAATCAGAATCAGAATCAGAATCGTGTTTATTGGCCAAGTATATGTGCAGACACATACAGGGAATTTGGTTCCGGTAGATGGTGGCTCTCAAGCACAGCAATGTAAATCTCACACACACAAGTGTCTATATATACACATTACACATACATACACAAAGCTATGTAAACCAACTATAAATAACGAATCTAAACTTATATACATAAAATACAGAAATGAATGAGGTGGAATGAATACTACAAAATGTACATAAGGTGCAGTTGCAGTCTGGCAGTGGGAGCAGTGTGACAGGTCAACTGTTAAGAAGGGAGATGGCGAGGGGAAAGAAACTGTTCCTGTTTCGGGTGGTCCTGGTCTGCAGGCTTCTGTACCGTCTGCCAGAGGGCAGCAGATCAAAAAGTCTGTGTGCAGGGTGTGAGGGGTCTGTGATGATTTTCCCTGCCCGTTTCCTGGTTCTTGAGAGAACCATTAGGACTCGTCAGACTAACACAGCATCCACCCAAAGACTTTGAAGTAGAAAATGCCATTTATTGGGTTTCCATAGGCAAAATGCAAAGGTGCCAAAAAAAGGAAGCCCCGCATTTGTCTTTGATCTCTGCTGTGCCACAGTTTTCAGTAATTAATTAAAATGAATACCCAAATGATGAGAAAGTTCATTCTTTTGTATATTCACATTCTTCTGATGGAATAACTGGTTTGGTTTAGTTTGTAGTTCAGTTTTCTCCTTTCCTTCAACTTCTTATATAGCTTGTGTGTATGTTTGAAAGGTCTATAAAGTAACAAAGTCCATTCTAAAGCAAGTTATACTCTCTTACAGAAAACACTGCAGCTGAACTGACTTAAACACATTGTGTGTAGTCTAGGCTTTTCTTCCATTACTTATGTCACTGTGTGAAATATTTGCATAATGCCTGCCTTGCAGCTAGTTTGGAATGCCCTCAAACAAGGAATGAGCAACTTTCTCTGTTTTTGTTTTGTTTTTAATTTCTTGGCTGAGGCACACTGTGAACTTTAAGGCCCAGTTCCAATATAACCCCAGCATCCTCTTCATATACACTCCCACTCTGATTGCAGCTTAACGTCAAGGGTTAAGTGCAGCTTCAAATCAGTGACCCTTAAGTGGGAGTGGGTTATAAAACCATTCAAAGTCAAGTCTGCATCAGTGCAGACTTACTAAACACACTCACCAAAGACAGTACTAGCAGTGTAACTCTAACTTGTTGTGAACTAATCAGATTACTGTCTTTGTTTCACAAATAATGTAACTCTTATATTTAAAGGTTAGCTTGTTGCTTTCTCTAATAAGCGAGTCATTACTGGCAAATATTTCCCTGTTCCTATTGTTCTGACTAAACAAGCAAAACATTAATAATAGTAATAAAGAGTCGGCATACAGCTGCTTACTACTTGAATACTCAGTTCAGTTGTATCAGTCAGGTCAGCTAGCAGAATTTCAAAGAGCACGTTATTGAAGATTTCACATGACTCTGTGTCAGGCTGATAAGTGTTGAAGCTGTTATGGTGCTCTGAGTTCCACTTCATATTTCACAGAAGCAAGCTAAGCACACCTCCACAACCCTAGTCGTAAGGCTAACTGAAGAAGAGAATGACACCACTGCTACTCCTGTGAAAATCTAATGGTTAGTGTTTTGCTAAAGCTGTCACTTGGAGGGAAATAAACAATGTTGTTGCAGCTCACAGAGTGAAAAAGGTCCATATTAACACACTATAACACTATAACAATGATGCACTATCACTGCATTAAGAGACAGGTGTAGAACAGGCTCCACACACTGTGGAAAATCCCCAATAAACCTATCAAAACCTAAATTTATAAATGGATCTTTTGTTTTGCTTTTTTGCATTGCAAAAGTCGCTTTTCTTCATAAGTAATGCTAATCCCTTACTTGATTATGCGTCAATGGCAGAAAAGTTAGAATATAAACAATTACCTTTAAAGTAGACATGAACCCTTACGTATATAAAGGCAGTTAGCCAAACAACAATCTGCTTAAGAGAAAGACAGTGAAAGGATAAACAGATAGTACAACCTTTGTTTCTCACAGAAAAATCATTGCTGCAGCCAGGTGCAGTACAAAACGGATCCCCAAAACTGTTCCAGTGAGTTAATGGTTTTGTCACTAGTTAGCTAACATAATCTAATCTAAGTATTAGCCAAAATCAACCAACCAAACACATGATGTCACATTCTGTTCTGGCAGAAAAGGGCACTGAACATGTTCTATAAACTTAAACTTTAAACACTTGTTTCTTACATCCAGCCTTACAGACAGTTTTAAATCTATGAGCGTTCATAAGAGCAGGGCTCCACAGTTTACATTAGTCTTTAGTGGAGTGTATCATGTCCACTTTAAACGTTACACAGATGTTGCAACTGATTTGAGTCTGACATGGACAACACTCTACACACTTCAAACAATGAGTTACAATTTTTTTTTTTACAAGGGCTGCTTACAAAAAATTCATACAATATATTGGTTAAACAAAGCTCCAAACAGAAACCCTTCTGATAAATAATAAATGCAGGAGCATTACTGATTAATTTTTTCAGTGCACTTTAGAAGATTAGATCATGGGCTGGGATTGCCAAATGAGATGCCATGTGAGAGCTGACAGAATTCCACAGAATTCCAGAGGATACCACTCAACTGAACACCAAGACGAATGTAAAAGCTGTTCAGAGTCGATACCACCTGAAGGAGAATTGTTGTGACAAAGGTGCCGGAAACGGACTACTCCTGGGGGCAAGCTCAGCATCTGGCAAGGAACGAGGTTAAATGGAAGGCACTTTTTGTGGTCATATGTCTCACTATGGGATGAAGAGGATATAAGCATGAAGAGAAAGGTGAAAGGTGTTCCAGAGTTTGCCACTGTATTTTTAGCCTCTCCCTAAGTTAAGTGACTCTTGTGCAGATGCAAACTTTACTTGGGGTCACTCTCGTCATGGTGTGGGAGGATTTAGGGACCAGATTGGAATTTGGCCTCGTCTTACCCATGAGTAAAGTAGGCCAAATGTTCTGTTGGCTGGAAAGGTGAGTCTTCATGCACTCCCAGAATTTAAGGAACTGAAGACCCAGCAGATAACACTATTTAGGCTACAATGGCAATGTTTCCCCATAAAAACAGACAAAGTGTATAGCATATCATTAGCTATGATTATACACCCACAGGCAATTACAAAATTATAATGGTGAGGTACAATTAGAAATTGCATAAAGTTTAACAAAAGAGTGGGTGTGGTCTGTGTTTTCCGGTGCATTCCATGACAGTAAAAACACAATTCCATGAATAGGCTGTATTGCACAATCCAATAGCTGCACTTGTCTTTTTTTTTTTTTTTTCATGTTCAGATTGTGGTCCAAACTTTCACAGGTGAGCTAAGTGCTGTTGGCTTTTCTATACTCATAGAATTGGACCAGCAGATATTTAACCCAAGTTACCTAATTTTTTACCCATAGACATTATAAATGATGGAAATAACCACATAGGTTGGTGAGACCCTGTTATAAAACTAGATGCGACAACGAAGGGGTGAATTTGACTCAGAGAGTGCATGATCATTGGCCAACAACTTATGAATCACAAATGAGCAAATCCTGTGTGGATCAAGATTTACAAAACAGATTTGCTTTTTAGTTAATATAGTGCAAAATGAGTAACCAAGATCATAAAGTCATCCAGAAAAGCATTTATGGAGGTCAGGGTTGAACCTTTCCCATATACCTCTACAGGACAAGGCGTCTTGCTATCAGAGGGATCATACCCCAGTGGCCTTTAAAAAAAAAAACTATACAGGTTTAAAGTATTTCCAGATTGGCTTCATTTTTCAGAAGCTACATCGATCTTGAAGAAATCCATCCTTCATACACATTAGAAATCCCATCACCAGCTGTGAGAGGTAACCAAGAACACCAGGAAAGGTATAATTTTTAAGTTATATTACAGTAAAGTGTTAACGCTGGCAATAAAAAGCATTTATACACGAAAAGAGTTGTGTAATATTTCTGTTATTATGATTCCTTCAGCCACATATGTGTTTGCAGATGCACAGACACACATAAACTTATATATGCATACTCCAGTACTGAATCAGATAAGAGGACTCTTCAACTACAGCAAAGAACAACAGGTATGCGTGTTCAGCTCTTGTCAGGAAGGATGTGCACCTTATGGGTGGTAAAACCAGAAACGCATGCAGGTCACACACAGGCACGCATGCACTCGCACACTGACACACACACAGGAAAAACCTGTCTGTGAATAAGAGCCTCTATTGAAATTCCTGGCCATAGTCTAGGCTCTAAATAAGCACAGAGGTGTGAGGAGAAAATCACCATCTCCATTTAAAGGGAGCAAAAACTTCACACTTCCAAACGTCATTATGCTTATCCAAGCCCTTATCGCAGCTCAGGAATTACTCAGTCCGGCTGCAGTCAGATCACAGGAGGCCGCCAGATATAACCTTCCAAGAAAGGAATAAAATAAAATAAAAAAATACGCTGAAATAAAATGCCCACAGCTACTTTACAACCACCCTATCAGTGCTAAGCTCCCGCTTTCACTCAGCCATGCCGAGGGTGTTTTGCGCTGATAAATTTACCTAGTGTACATCTGAGTGCTGCAGAGGGAAAGAGTTCGTTGCCAGCCCGAGAGATCGGGAGACCCTACACGGGACTAACACACCACAACTGCCAATACTACCCCTATCTGCCACGGGCTGCACGATGGTGACATTAATCATTAAGTGCAATGAATGTGAAAAAATACATACAGGGGGACAATGAAGGCAATCGCAAGAAGGACATTCAGAGCGGCAATTTTAACTGATCGCAAAATATGCAAACATGAGCTCTGTCTTGATTAGGGAAGTAGCTTAGTTCACTTCTTCTGGTGCAAATACTATCATTAATATCATAGTAAAAGAGTAATTTGAAGAAAAGCAACCTGTAAAGACAGTAACACAGGTTGATTCTATTTGCAGTCTACATCGTCTGTGAGGTAGGAGGTGTGAGGTGCAGAATACTAATATAGAAAAATGCTTTTAAGCTTCAGGGGTCATAACCTGAGACATTTTAGCCAAGTCTCCAATCAATTCCAATTTTTTCACCACAGCATCTTGTGTCATATTTGCAAGCACAAAATGGGAGCAAATTGTTGTATCTGAGTAGGGACAAAGAGGATGTTCCAGGTCATCCCAGACACATTTGCATCCCATCAGTTGTGGAGCTAAGCATTCTGGGTATTATCCATAATTCTATTTTCTCAGTGGTGAGCATTTCAGGAGCAGTTCAGTGCTGTAGTACTTCATATAATGTGTAAAGAACAATATCATTCGATTTTTTTTATTTAAATTTGAGCCCCATGCAATATTTTAAATGCACTTTTGACTTCAAGATACTTTATATCATATTTTAAAAACCTACTGAGCAGAATTACACTGTGACGTTATCTTTTCCACTTGAACTCGTTGTTCATGGCTCCACAAAAGCCAGAAATACTGCAAGGGATACACAGAAAATCAAATGCATTACACGTACATTTTCACAGGTGAAATCATTCGCAGGCCGAATTCTTGTTCATAAATTTCTACACAAACATCAGCGATAAAATGCACAAAAACACCTTTTCATTTGTACACACAGGCCTCCACAAACAAACCCTCACTGCAACAGCACAGCATTGTGCGGATTAAGGGTCCTCGGTGGTTGTTTGCCTTTTTAATGGTGTCCTAATTATCATTTAACCCTAATTAACCTGCATGGATAGGAGCCGGGCCTGATTAATCCCGCACATTGTTGGCCCGCTGTGGGGCGGAAATCAGCTTCCTCATTCACTCTTTAATCAGCTTTCTTCCGAAGCATTGCATAAAATGATGTGTGTTCAGTACATGCGCACACCCACACACAAAAAACCTTTTCAGCATCATCATTGTTGTTGTAAACATGACTCCACAAGGACAGGCAGGGTGTTCCAAGGCTTTAAAGTTTCCTTAAAAAGTTTTGCTAGTTTTGTCATTAAAAAAAAAAAAATCCTCCTCATTTACCCATAACCATTTTTCAAATATAATGCTTTTCGATGTCATGTGAAAATTCATGTTGTTTCTACTGCTACCTCAAAGTCTCCCTTTTGAGTTTTAGATTTCAATTTGATGCTTTCATGAACTGCTGGTTTTAATTTTTGGAGTTTAAGGCATCAGTGATTCTCACTCTGCAGAGCTGTTTATGAGAAAAGGGAAATAAATAAACAATTCCAGTCGGACCACCCGAGTAACACCTGTGTTGCTGCAAGACACAGAATTCCCTAAAAGTCAGCCAGGTTGGCCAGAATGAAGAGCGACTTAATACCTAATAGACATTTTTAATTTTGGTGTCATGAACTTTCTTGAAAAGCTGTTAACATATTTGCATTGTTCTTATATTACACTAAAGAATAAAGTCTTAAAATGATCTTTGTTGGCTACAGGGTAAATGACACTTTTATATGTTTATACTGGTTTTGAATGAGCAGTCTGACTTTTTTCTTTTGTTTTCTTTTTTTTTTTTTTTTTAGAAAAATGTGTATTCTTCCAGTAAATCTAGAGGTACAGTGAACGTGATACAACCAACAGCATAGCATCAATACTGCAAATAGGGGCAAAGCAAAAACTTCAGCTGTAGCATCTAGCAACTGTACAGTTTATGGGGCTGTGTGTGTCACCGTTTGCATAGCTTTTCTGATACACAGACAACATGACTATGGGAATTAAACCATAGCTGGGACTGCAGAGATGCACGCGCTGCAACACTTGCTAAAAGAAAAAGAAAAAACCGTATGCAGAACCCTAACCATCATGCACAAGGGCCGTCATTGTAATAGACAAATCCAGTCAGGTAGGAGGCAAAAACCCAAAAATAGACAAGATGTCATCAAAAAGGGAACCAAGGGGGCGGGGGACACATGTAAGAATTCAAACAAAATACCAGCAACACTGTGGGAACACAAGGGACTAGTGGAAAAGCTGGATAACACAGTACAAAGACAATCTGGGAAGTGATGGAGAGAAACAGGGGAGTATATTCTGGGGAGAGTGATTAGGCCATTGGGAACAGGTGGTGCAGAAAGTTGTCGAGAAACCAACAAAGGGACAAAGGGAGGCAGTTAAACTAACGACAATGTACAGAGGCTGGCGATGGGTACTGTGAAGTAGGTTTAACAAAGTGTCCAAGAAATCATTTTCTTACCCGTTTACACAACATCAGCAACCCTGCGAAGCTGTCACAGAAGGTTTGGTTATTAACTTGATACGCCAGCCTTGGGTTTCCAAATTTAGCTATGAGCACATACACATGAGAGAGGTGGTGCTGGCAGCATTTAAACAAAGAAGTCACAAGTCGATCACAAACAGGGACAGGTTACAAGCTGCAGAGCAACATATTTTAGAGAGGAAGGGCAAACTATCATTTTTTATTTTTTTTTTTAAATGCAAAAAGATTAAAAACAAGCTGTTGAGTCAAAGCAGCAGTGTGTGAGTGTGTGATAGGAAAAGTGCTCTACAGAGTGGAAGGTCTATCCTAATGTTAAGAGCTCTAGCAGTACTTATAACAGTAAAACTGCTTTGAATGTGGTCACTGCCACAAGACAAGAAGACTTTCAAAGGATCTATACTTTTCATGGATGCTTGTCAGGGAAAGAAAAAGACTTCGCTGAATGGACTGATAACATGCAAAGTAGGCGAGATGCCCTTTCTATCTCCCCACAGAGATGAGAGCCCTTCCAAGAATGGTAACACTATTTTACAGAGAACTGATTTGTTTAAGACAAGACTGTAGGCAGTGGGTTCCTACATGCTGATCTTCTCTATCAACCCCAACCAGTTCCAGAGCAGCTTAGGTATGCAGCAATGCAATAAGTTAGCAATTAGAAGTGTATCACCTTTGTAAAACTGAAACATTGCTAGACCTGAAGGTTTTTCATCAAGCACCGAATGCTGATTTGTGGTACAATTACAAACATTAAAACTTTAAATGACTTGAAGCTAAGCTTAGCCCCAATCCAGAGCCATAATGTTTGTGTGCAGTCATCAGCACACTGGCAGATAGCTAGTTGTTTCAAAACTTGTTTTAAGCAGAAAAGGTAACTACAGCAGAGTGTTTAGAAATATCCAAGATTTAAAAAAAAAATAGATGATAAGAAATATGGTTCTTAATATGGTATATCATGTATATCATGAGCAGCATTAGGAACGCTAAAGAACCAACATAAACACAAGTACTGGTAGATTCCCATATTTCTGAAAAATGTGGGCTAGCAAAGCTCTACATACTGCTAACCATGGCAGGACCATACTCTGTTTCACTCCTTGTCGTTAAACCTATTTTCAAAAATAGTGAATATTGCCTTAACATTTTGGTGTTTACTTAACTTTTGCACTGACAGGATAACTTTCTCAACATGCACAATTTTTATTTGCCCTCAAGACATCTATCTATACGTATCCCACTGTTCTGATGATAATGCTTGAGAACTGCAGCATGCTGGAGTAAGATGGAAAAATAATTTGAGTCGGTGGTTTCACTCTTTTACTGTTTTACTGCATAACAACACACTACTTAAATTGTATGCAATACTTTTGCATTATTTCAGTGAAACCATGTCTTCACATCAAATGGCTATCATTTCCAGAAAGGCAACAGGTGATATTTCATGGAAAAACTGAAATTCATTAGAAAGCAATTACTTTCCAGTCACAGCCTGACATTATCAAGCTGCTACATACTATACCTCTGAAGGCAATATTCCAGCAATGACTCTGTATCTTTTCCCTTTTACGCTTTTTTTCTTTGTCTTATCTATCTTTCATTTGTTCAACCATTTGTACCCAAATGCATCAGCCATGAGACATTGTGGTCCAATGTCTCATGGCTGATAAGCTAAACCTGGCCAGCATTACTTATTTTCTGTGTAACAGTTCCTGTTTTCCATCCATCCTTCAGTTTCCCACTGATTAGCTGGGTCTGTCTCGTGGTAGCAGCATGCTAGGACCACACATCCTTCTCCCCAGCTATGCCATCCAGCTTCTTTAGGCTCAGTAAGGATACGTATTCCTTTCAGTTTTTTGTTTCTGCCTGACGTCGCTTCTCTATGAAGCCTGTCTGAAAAACTTTTAAAAGAGAAGGCAACAGGACCTTCGTAAGCAACTCCTCGGGCCAAAATGGAAAAAGAACAAAAAATCCTTAAAGATACAGAAATATATATACTTTTAAAATAAAGGGATTTTATAAGGTGGCATTTTATTTTATTCTTTTTCTATTCTTTTTCTTTTTACCATTTATTATTACTATAACAAACAGATAATGTACTGGCAGAAAGTTATCGAGACATTTTGTGTCTTTTCTACTGATTCAATTTTTCCTTTGCTTTTCTTTTTAACAGAGCACAGATGATATGATCATATGATGATCTTTTAACATTAATGAATTATATTTTAAAACATAAAGATGTATACTGATTCACTATCTTAAAAAGTGGTAGAATGTGACAATATGCTTTTTTAATATTTAAAAAAATGCATAAAGTTATGGTAAAATAAATGATTTAACCTTCTTCTGTGCTCCTCCCTGTCTGTGCCTTGCTCACCTGTCTCTGTCGCCTCGTCTTGCTGTCACAATACTTCTAGAACCTAAATTAGACATATTAACATATTAGCCCCTTCCAACACATCAACACAAAGAGCTGATGGTTGACTAGCTCCCTACTATATCTCACACCCTGTTCACTTCGTTTTGTCATCTGTTTTTAATATTGTAACTTACTCTTGTATAGTACATCGAAAAATAATTGAAAGTATTAATTAATACACATGATGAAATGCACTCACGATGACAAACTGTGAAAAAAGTCATTCGTAAGGTGTTTTACAACCCCCAACTTTATAGCTAACAGGTGGATTTTCCTGTTTTGGTGGAGCTAGCAAACACACCACTTACTCCTTATCTATCTATCTATCTATCTATCTATCTATCTATCTATCTATCTATCTATCTATCTATCTATCTATCTATCTATCTCTATATAGATATATCTATATAGAGATAGATAGATATGACAAAAAATTATGGAGATAGTGTTGCTTGTCCTGCTTACTTGTTGACAATTAAAACTAAACCATGCTGTTCTAATAGGAAGAGCTGATGCTGTGAAATCACTTTACTGCTCATTAAATTGAGTCTCGGCTCAGCTGTATCGTGGACACCCTACGGGATGTTTGTAAGAAAGAAAAATCAACCACTGGTCAGTGAAATCGAAATGTAGCAAGGTCTGCTACATTTCAGCAGGAGTGTGTTTTATAGCTTTATAAAAATGGAAAGGAGTTATTGTTAGCTTAGCCAGATTATGTGTGTTACTCATTATTCCTCACTTTTTTTAGAATTATAAGAATTGCCCTTTGTCCATTCCTCAGACTACATTGGGAAAACACTTTAAGGGGGTCAGTAAGTTTAAATTGTACTAAACATTTGGCTCATTAAAGAGTAATTTGCAATAAACTCACAAGTCAACTAGATTTAATAAAGGTGAGGGATTTAGACTGAGCAAAACTAAAACATATTTAATTTATATTTCTGGATTAAGAATTCCCGAGTTGAATGTACAATTTCCCGTCTGTAGTCAGTGATGGAGTTTATGTAAGTCAACAATAAAATATGTCACAAGTCAATATTTATTTAGGATTATTTAAAACATTTTCTGAATGGGACCCCAGTTAAATCAGTCGAACCATCAGTCGAACCATCGATCCATACGAGACATAAAATTGCTGCTACAGTATATCCTTCTCCAAAAACTCTTTCCTTGCTTGCCTTCTTTTTTCTTCCATTCCTTCTTTTCATTCTTGCTCTGTCTCTCTCAGCAGGCAATTTTACCCATTCACTTTTTTTCTCCTCCTCATGACTCAAGTCACGAGTCATTAGAAAAGCCTGACCTTCTGGGAAAGGTCTTGGGTGAGCAGTGATAAAGTGGGGTTGGCCCATTGAAGAAAGCTATGCTGTAGCACTAAAATAGGTGCAGCTATAGTCCAAAGAGCAGACTAATGGTCCTTAACCTCCATGTGTCATTAGCCTGGAATAAAGACTGGAGGGAGGAATACAGACTAGAGGAAAGTAAAAAGTCATACCCCCCTTTCTCTACCCTGTCTGACATGGATACGTGGATGACGTGAACATTAAATGTCCTTTATGTGCCTCTGTATAGACATTTTGCAATAACTGACAAAGTATTCGTTTAGTTATGCACTACTCAAAAAACAATAAGGGGAGAAAATCTTTATTGATATGCACTGTGTCATTTGCTGAGAACAAAAGGACAAAAACAATGGTTAAGTTTTGAGGCCTGGATTCAAAAGTCATACCAAAAATTCAAAGGAAATTGAAATTACAGGCTGGTCTAGCTTATGTCATAGTGTGGTTCACTGATGTCTTGATGCATCCAGGTAAGGAAATGCTACAACGTTAATCTGAATGTCATGACCATTTAGAAAGAACCATTCACAGAGAGCAGGGGAAAGGCTTCAATCACATTAGCGATCATGATAATTTGCATACTGCAACTGTACTGTTCATAAGGCCAAGGAAACCAGCAGTCAGCTGAGACTGAAGAAGTCACTTGGTTTAGTGATAAAACAACACTCAGTAAAATATATGTCTCCAACATGCTTATATGAACTCTTGACAATGTCTGCTGATGAGAGACAAGATGTGTCCTGCAGGATCTCCTCACAGAGACATCAGATGTTCTCAGAGTCAGGTCTGGGGCGAGTGAGGGTCAGTCAGTGACATGAATACCTTTGCTATGCAGGAACTTCCAACACACTATCTTGCACCAGCGGGAATCCAAAGTGTTGCAAAGGTTCTTCAGTTATTTGAAACAGAATCAGAATACTTTAATAATCGTTAAGGTAATTATGTAATTACGCCAGGTGAATAAGCATTGGCTACAATCAGCTGATTTGATTTTGCTTTTTTAGAGGGAAAATACAAACTTTTTATTTTTTATTGAAACAAAAGGACAAGAGTGCAATGGTGAAATGTGTAACTCCTGCTAAGGAGTTACACATTAAGTTTTATATTGCTAATGGGTAATTATGTGACAGTGCAATTCAGGTCATTTTATGGAGTAACACAAAAGTAATGTAATGAGTAATGTACAGCAATTAACTAACATACTTTTAAGAAAGGTATCGTGTATTGTGCCCCTCCTCTATGACCCTGATGAGCGCTCCTTCCATATTGGCTCATCTTCTAGTATCTGTTCCGCATTCTTGAGACTGTTCTGAGACAGAAGGTGAACCTTTTTTACAATATCACATAGTGATGTGCCAAACTGGATTGGATTTCCTGTGCAAGCAGAATGGGAGTAATTACTGTTTCATGCTTTCAGCAGTGACAAGGACATTAACAAAAAGAAAAACTAGACAGTAATCAAAACAAATAACGTGAAAGTAATGTTCTGTGGCTACCACGCCCAAAACAATTACCTTTTTGGGGATATTTCTTTTGTGGCTTTCCAGTGCACCTGTTGCCACTTTCATTTGCCACAAAAGCTGGTGGAATTTATTCCCCCCTTGCTAAACATATTGATACCCCTGAAGTTTAAAATACTTGGAGTTATACTGTGATCGTCAAATGTTACCTGAACCTTTTTTGAGCACTCCATATTGAATGCTTATGATCACATTCTTATGGTTCAACGAGATTGTGCTGGGTTTTGTTTACTTTTCGCCTTTTATATTTTTTTAATTTCTGTCATCACTCTCAGGTGTAGTTGCTGGGCTGGCTTGGCATTCCCCGCTCCACCCATGTTTGGTATGAAGCAATCAGGTGATATGTGTCAGGGCAGGGTTGTGCCACAGTTCTTTGCCAGATCGTCATTGTCACTAAGGTAACCTCTGCGGTTTTTGCTTAATCTCGGAGTCATTCGTCTGTTTGCTCAATTTCTGTCCTCCTCACTGTGCAGTCTGCATGGAGCCTTACCTCGAAACTTGTTCTTGAAACTTGTTTGTTCAGGTCGCTACTTACTTCTGGTCTGCGTATACCACCACCACTGCTCCATTGAGTTCGAATACTGCAAAAGAAGGAACTCACCTGCTTGCAACCTGCCTGCCTGCACTTTACTTGTGTTGCCTTGAAACTTCTGTTCCCCCCTGCACCCACCCCACCCTAGTAATGCTCCTGAGATCTCATTCGCTTATGCAAAAAGCAAGACAATGAATATCCAAAAGACTCTGTGCCAACTTCAAACCACCAATCAGCGTCAACACTCACTCTCTTCTCCAACAGCGCTCTCTTGCGCTCCCCTGAAATGTAGCCAGATATTAACTCCTTGAACAGAAATGTTGTCATAGTTTTTAACAGGGTTTTGTTATCCTAAAATATTTTGTTTTGAACTGCAATTAGTTATTTTCATGACATTGTTTTTACTAACATGTGTCCTAATACACGCACCACTCCACCCACACACACACACACACACACACACACACACACACACACACACACACACACACACACACACACACACACACACACACACACACACAGTCCAGGAGAGGAAAGGTAAGGAGAGTAGAGAGAGCAAAACACACTTAAATATAGTCAAGTGCACATAAATAACATGAACTTCAGGCCATATTGCGACTGTAAAACATAATTTTCATTAGATGAGGGACTTTTAAAACATAGAAACTTGGTTTTAAACTCTAACTATTTATTTATAAGATCGATCAGCTATTTAGCACTAAATAAATAGCATCATCTTTGAAAAGATTTTATGATATGGAGAGTTTAACGCTAACAGTTTTATCAAGACTCCGGCTGCATTTTTATCAGATCTTTTGTGAAGGCAATTGAGAAAAATACGTTTTCCGCACCGAGTAAAACTGAAAATATATACACTGTCACTGGTGAGAAAAATGCTTATTATGGACACATTGTATGCATAAATCATGAATTTACATTTTTTGACTTGAGTGTTTTTAAGGCTGAGATAAACACATTTATCTTGACTAAAGCCACCAGTTTTGACATTATTTCAAAAATTTTTTTACTGTGGCAATGCCTTTGCTGATATAGTGATAAGTGCTATATATCTCCCCCACCCTGCTGCCCCAATCTTCTAAAGCAACAGCACAGGCAGTCTGTTTAGCATATCATGACCAATCGATTCATGGGTGTGTTAAGGAGTTGAAGTCGAAGTTAAAACAAGCAGACCGGAGTTGTGTATGTATGGTTGAGGTCTGCTCCTGTTATACTATTGACTGTATGAAGGTCAGCTATATCTTGCAGGTACATAATTTGTAAATATACTGCTTATGGTGGGAGAAAGTTTTTCCTGCTGCGGGCCAACACATGCTTATTCTAAGGTTGATTATTGAATAGCTGTCCATCACTTCGTTACTGTAGTAGACAGATATCCTGCTCAGAGAATTGGCACAGGCAGGAAACAGATGGTGCCATTTTTTATTAATGACTAACATCAACATCACACAGTGTACACATCAAAACAAGATGCACATATCACATATTACACCAGTGACTTAATATATGCAGCGAAGCCTCTGAGCATAAACTATACATACATCATCTTGTGAAATGCATCAGGCTAGGACCACCACTCTGATGTTTGCAGTTTCTTGTGTGAAATAGCTGTCCTACTAAGAATGCAGCAATTAACCCAGAAAGGTTTGTCCATGTATGTTTAAATTGCTGGGATATGTACTCACGTAAAACATGCATGCATGCAATGCCATCATCCACATTGTCTTTCACTTGGCACATAGCATCACATATTAGAGAAATAACAGCTCAAGGCAAGTAGTTTAGGTGAGTCTCTATTAACAAGTATGGTCAACAGTAGTCGGCTCTATAAGGGTTTTGCATTGTTCAGATCAGCAAAAATCCCCAGAGATGCTGTAAATTGTGAATCTATTCAATATGAAGTATCATACTGCTATGCTGCTATTTGTGTCTACAATAAGATAAAGGCTAATCACAATGATTGGATATTCTATTTTCTTTTGAATTTCCTCTCTTCCACAGAAGTGCATACGAGTTCAGCTACTGACCACAGTAATAAAATCAAATAATAAAACATTACGTCAATAATATCTTAATAATATTTTATTGTAACTTTCTTTCAAATATTACATTTTCAGTAAAACAATATGAATCCCTGCTTATTTTTGTTATCCTCTTCTTATACACTCAAGACTTATAAAGTCAGTAAGAAAAAAAAAATACTGACAGGTGAATTGGATCTCTCATTAAAATGCAATGTGTAGCCTTGGCATTGTTGCAGACCAAGCAACAATGTGCCTCACACACTACAAAAACTGTTCAGGAACAGCTTGAAGGATACAACAAAGAGCCCAAGGTGTTGACCAGCCACAAACCATTTGCAACTCCCAGATCCCAAAGGATACACTCCTCATGTTCTGAAGCCCTACACAGCAGGGCGCCACAATATGTGATGCATAAGTAATACTGAGAAACAGAAAGACAGAATCCTTTGTGTGAAGTTTTTCCGCAGTAACAACTTGTATCAAGTGGGCAAAAATATGATAACTGGTAAATTTTACAACTGCCATGTAATATGCAGTGACAGCTAGTAAAATTCCCTGTAGAAAAAAATCGAATTTAACCCTTTACAGAGCTTACTCCAAGAACAACTACTGTTCATTTTTGATCCTATTTGCCAGGAGTTTTTGAATATAGTGTAAAGATTGCTAACGTCCACACCCACACATGAATAACTAAAAAGATGAGCATCAAAACCGTCTTTCTTTGCATGAAGCTAAGCTGCTAGTTATTGTTAATACAAAGTTACCATTAGCATATTTAGGACCCAGTTAGGAAAAAACTCAAATTAGTTGAAAGTAAATTACAAATTGCTGCATATCATAACATAATAATGTAATGCTTTAAATATAAATAAAATAAAACAGACATTCCCAAAGCCACGACTGCTGTTGCCCACTTAAAAACGGGAACATTTCATGAGGCCAAATCTCAAGTGTTCATTCTAATCAAAATACAACAGAAAGTGTATTTTCTTAAAATTCTTATTCAAAAATCATAAACCACACAAATTAATGGCTGTAAACTGCTTATGCTACCCATTCATATGCAAAGTGTTAAAGCATATATATCAGTCAATTTAGGTCAGAGTCATGAATAATATCACAAACTAACTACCTTCGATTACCAGTTTTAATTGAATCTTTATAAAAATAAATAAAGTTATATAAATATGTCTCTTAACATACTTGTAAATAATTTCAAAGCTAGTTTCTCTTATCACTGCACTGCACTGTAAGTATCCTTTTTGGCCCACCAGGGGGGCCAGTAAAGCAAAGACTACAGCTTAGCTACAAAATGTTATAGGTCAAGCCCTGAACATTTTGGTTCTCATATATAGTCTTGCACATAAAATGTCAAGCTATAGGTACCCTATATGACACTAGGACCAAATTCCAACATATTATACTGGAGATTTAAGAATGAGTTAAAAATGCAAGAAAAAATAAACCCTTGAATCTGAAAACTGCAGCATGTGTCATGTTGTGGGAAGCATTTTGCTGCCTTGATTTGTCATGCAAAATCAATGCAATGTTTGTTCATTATAAATGAAAACAGGAAACATTTCTCCCCAGAGTAGGGAGTAATCTCTTTCAAAATGACAGCACAGTATGTATGATGTGACTCATATGTACATTTTTACGGTCAATAAAATTTTAAATGAACACCCATGTCAGATTTTGGAAAGATTTGTTAGGCAGTGCTATCCAACCACCAAGGGAGGGAATATCTGTTAATCAATGCTGAGGTGCAGTAAAGTTGTAGTGATGGGATTTCCGGCTCTGTTTTGGAGAACCGGCTCTTTTGGCTCCGAACCGGCTCTTCAGGTTGTTTTGTTGCTTTAATTAATCTATTATTCACAACAATATAAAATTATGCACAAAAGGAAAAAAGTGGCTTTATTTATATATGTTTATATATAAATATATGCGGTGGCCCCTAGAGACAAAACACATACAAACGCCAAAACACATTTCTAGCATGAACTGAACTTCCAAAACAGAGCTACTAGATCACTTAAATTGCGCAATTGAAAGCATGAAAGCATATGTGTATTGTTTGTGTATTTATACACAAACATTCATATATATTCAAATAATTTAAAAAAAAAGTTCATTTACCTGTTACTGTTATTTACGTTGGTACTTGCTGGCTTGTGTAGCCACTAGGTAACAAAAGCTCAACACTGCGCCTAGCATCCTGGAGCACTTCTGTTGTGTTTTGTACGTGCTTCGGAGTTTGTACGTGTTTTGGAGTTTGTACGTGCTTTGTCTGTAGGGGCCACTGTAAATATACTTTTATTTATTCACTCCACATAAAATGTAATAAATAAATTATATAATACAAAAACCAACTATTCACATTTCAACTTTTAACTATTTAAATTTTCAGCTTTTTCCTTTTACAAATTTAAAGTGAAACAACACAAAACACTGCAAACCACAACAGAATTAAATATAAATTATAATAGTGGGGGGTGGGGGTGGGGGGGCAGCAAAGACTGGGCACAGACTGGGCACAGTGAGAGGTGCATTTGGTCTTTTGAGGTAACAATCCAGCCATGAGTAAGGCCACAAGCCAGTGCTCTGGCTAAATGTGGAGAGTTGAGTATGGAATGCCATCTGGCATAAACTCTTTGCCAAATCAAACATGCTCATGAAGATCATCAAGAATAAGATTTCAGATGAGAATAAAAATGGATTGGTTGGCTATACCAGTCTGGCTGTCCAGATTAACAATGACACCTACTGTCATTGTTAATCTGGCCATTATTAACCTGTTCCCCAACTGATCCACAATGGAAACTGTGCTACTGCTGGCCTAAGACAAGGGAAGAGAAGAAGTGGAAGGGATGTTTGGGAGCAGTGAAAGAGAACAAAAGGCAGGAGTGCAGAGGTGAGAGTAGGGACTTTAAATGTAGCGACTAATAATGTGAGAGACGTCACTCATATGACGGAGAGCCGGAAAGAAGATGTATTGTGCGTGTGAGAGATCAAGTTAAAAAGAAGTAAGGCCAGGGGGTGGATACAAGACTGTTTGACCCCAGTGTAGAGAAGAAGCCAAATGGAATAGTGGTAAACTTGAAGAAACAACATGTCAGTAGTGTTGTAGAGGTGAAAAGGGAGTGTGAGATAGAATCACGAGTTGACGCTGGAAAAACGGGGGTGTGATGTTAAATGCTGTCAGTGCATATGCCCCAAGAGAGATGACAGTTAGAAGACAAAGAAGAATTCTAGAGTAAGTTTGATTAAGTAGTAGAAAGTATCCCTAAGGGGTAAGGAGTGGTGCTTGGAAAGGACTTCAAGGATGATGTAGGTAAAGGGAACAGAGGTGATAAGGAGGTGCTTGGTATGGTGGTAAGGAGAGGGACACAGAAGGGGAGGTGATAGTGGATCTTGCAGAAAGAATTGAAATGGCTTTAGTGAATACATACTTCAATAACTGAGGAACATAGGGTCACAGGCTGAAAGAGATAGGAGACTACAAGGTAGGGGGAAATAGAGCTAGTAAGCATCAGATTGTAGTGTGTCAGATGACTTTGGAAATAAAGAAGGATTAAATGATGGAAGCTGAAGATGGAAGAACATTATGCAGTATTCCATGAGGAGTTGAGACTGACTCTAGGTGGTAGGGAGTGGTTACCAGATGATTGTGAAAGTACAGCTGAAGTTGTGAGGAAGAGAAGAAGATATTTGATGTATCCTCTGGACAGAGGAAAGAAGACAATGAGATCTGAGGGTGCAAAAAGGAGTCACAGGAAAGTAGTCAAAGGAAGAGGTTAGCAAAGAAAAAGTGAGATAGCTAGGGGAGCTTAAGAAAGTAGACAGGAGTATTGGGAGGCTTGGTGTATAGTGAGATTTAAAACTCAAAGGAGAATGTTTACAGTGATTTGTATGTGAGGCTGGGCAATAAAGAAGTAGAAATGAACTTCTATACTATCGATGGGCTAGACAGAGAGATCAAGCTAGAAAGGATGTGCAGCAGATTAAGGAGAGTCTGTTTAGAAGATGAATGGGTTGTTCAAGACTTGCACACTACTGGTAATCTATCCAAGAACAACTGAAACTCTGTATTTACGCAAATACTAATTGCCTGCCCATTATTACTTACTCACATTACTTAACATGCCATATGTTTACATTCCAGATGAGATCAAAGCCACAAGAGGCAAGATTTCAGTTATTGTCATTAGTTCAAGTTGACCAACATGGCAGACAGAAAAGGTCAAGGGAGAACTAAAGTTACAGTAAGCTTATCCAGTCTTGCCTGAAGTCGTTTGAGTATAGTAAAAATGATTCATATTTTACTGACTGAAAGGTGTTCACAATAACCTTTCCCTCAAGACTCGTCCTGTTAATATAATCTATTACATTAAAAAGGAAGCAAACATGGGTTAGTGGCAAGACTAATAACAGACCCTATACCGTTCTCAGGGTATCAACAGTTTTCATAAGAAAACGAAAAAAGAACATATGTGGTCTTAATGAAAATTGCACATCAAAGACAGGAAGTAGATTAATTAGAGCAAACATCAAAGGCTGGATCTTACAGGAAAGCTTCATATGATCACATGGGTGATTCATGGTGGTTCTTAGCACATATCATATATCAACGACAATGTTGTTTTTTTTCTACAGACACCCCTTTCACCACCGATCACGAAAGCCTTACTGTTTGTCACAGCAGAAAACCAGTATGTCCTATTGCACTCGCTACTGCCTGGATTTGATGGAATTTCAAAAATGCCAGCAGCAGCTTTCTGTTTACATTACAGGGTGACATATACAGGCCAATATATAGCTTTGATGAACAGAAGTGCTTTCTTGCATCAAAGATCAATCAGATGAAATTCAATTTTCCTTATATTGCTTTGGTTGCCGCAAAATGTTATGTAAGCTAGCAAAACTATAACCGTGTGTGGCCTCACTAGGTGTCAGCTCAGCAGCAATTTGCTTTTTTTTTTTCTTTCTTTACTTCAGAATGCGGAGGGATAAAACTGAAGTGATGAAGGAGATGCATGCAAGACTACACAGCTTTAAGTCAAGCTTTGGTTTCAATAAAAAATGCATATATATGTTCCTCCCTGCTGTTTTGAAATAATATATGCACTCCCTTGTGCTGCGGTCATTTATTATACTGTAGCTTCCACAGTGCTTATGAACAATTTCATTAATGTATCCAATATTCCGCTAGCAGTCATCAATATAAAAAGGCTGAATTAATCTTACTGTGTCTCTCACATTGACTGATTGCCTTGTCGTCTATACACTAAGTGAATTAATTATGTAGTCTCATGTCAGCTTATGAGCACCTGAGATGAGAAAAGGAATGAGGAAAGCTGATGAAAAGATGTGTAGTACAGTTCATTAGAGACAAATCATCCAATGATTCAGACTTTATGATTAATATGCATGCTGATGAACATAGCAATATTAAAGAATGTAAAATTCAATTTCAGGACCTCTGGTGTGTGCTGCTTGAATACCAATGACGATCAAACATTTAGTTAGCAGGATCAGGCTAGTGCAGGTTTTCAGCATATGTGTACACGTATCCCTTCGCTCTTTGAAATTCATGACGGTGTTAAAGCTCCTGGATTTAATTAAACCAATTCAGGCGCAGTGGCAAACTGCATTGGTTAATGCAGTGCTGTGGAACAAGCAAAGGCAAACTGGGAGGTCACAACAGCAGGGACTGCATTGCTACGAAAACAATAATAAAAACATTGTTGGAGCAGTGGCGAAATGACAAGATATTTTGTGCGTATATCTGTCTCTCCCAGTGAAACATTCAATTGTCTGTCACACTAACCATACACAGAGTTGATAAGGCGACTAATTACTAAAGCTAGCACCAAGCAGGAATGTAACTATTTTGATAACGCAGTCAACAAATTAAGCAATTTACTGGATTACTGTTAGATTAGCTTACAAAAAATCTTTAAAACTGAAAAGAAGTAAGTCAGAAGAATTTGACTTCAAGCACGATTTCTTAAAAATTGGAAGCATTTTCCCCCCTGGTGAACAAGCTTCATGCTGCACCAGGTCAGGCTGCTTAGAGCTATGTGCAGTGGTATGACTGGTTGATGAGTAGCGGTGCAAATTCACATAAGGGAACCAATCCAACAACATTAATACCAGCACTACGGTATTATTAGTTGCAGAGAGACAATTTTCTTCTTTTATTTTTACTTTTTAGATTTCTTTTTGGGACATTGCACTGCACAACACAGGGCAGAATCAAACCCAGGCCCCCGTGGTAGCCTTTTGGCACATGGGTCACCTGCTCAACCTGGTGAGCTATAACAGTTGTCCTCTTTTATAAAGCGAATAAATCAATGCAAGATGTCAGGAGGGGTCATGCTGATGATTTTATCCTTTGGAAGATTTGCTGTTGGTGTCCTTTTTTTGATTCCTTAAATTTTAACACACAGATTTGTCTCATTTTCAAACTTCATTCATTCTTCATTCTTCAAGTTTCGTACAGTGGCCCTGAGAGGTCAAACAAACTGAAACTTGACAAATAGAAAATTGCTGCAAAAGCACACAAAACACAACAGAAGTTGAGTAAAGTAAAAGTTCAACATACAAAATCACTAATGTGACGGGAGAGCTGCGTAAATGACAGGAACCGAAAGATGCAAAGGATTGCACTTAAGAGCTGTGCAGGATTCGCTTGTGTCGTGTTTTTAGAAAAAGATGCAAGGTAACGTGTGCTGTAATCACATGAATCACATAATACTGTAGATACATGTTTGATTTTGTTGTTGTGATGTTTTTCTATTTGCTGCTCTTTTCTGACATTGCAGTGCGTTTGACCACTCAGGGCCACTGTAATTTGGGGCCTAAAAACCACTGGTTTGGATTAAGGAAAAGATTGTGCTGTCAATAGCTCAAGCTGACTAGAAATCCACCCACACTTATTATTGGGATTGCAGTTATATTTTTAGAAAGCTAACTGCTACCCAGAAACTAAAGCCAGGTAATGGTCTCAGTTCATCCAGAAATGTGTCTCCTCCATGAAATTCTATGGCATTAGCCATCAGCAGCCAATCATGCCATTTCTTGCTGTTCATGTTCATCGGAGCCTCTAAGCACTGTAGCAGTCAAGTGCTGTAGCTTATATAAGCCACTGCACAGTAGCGTACTGATGCAATTTGCTATAATTGCCAATGACATGATCTGACACAAAGTATAGCTCCAAACCATCTCAACAGATGTTTCACTAGTGCACCTTTTGGTCGTTTGAGCAAAGCATTCCTCACTTACCACTGAGACCTGCCAAGTTTATCTGATGACAGAAAGTAATGGCAGGGCGAACAGGGAATCATTAGAGAAGGTAAAGGCAGTGCACTGTGGAGTGTTTTTGGGGTTAAATAAAAATGTCTAAAACTTGTAACAATCCCCAAAGGCTTTAAGCCTAACGTGCACTTGCTGCATGAAAGTCTGAGTACAGTTTTTTTTACCCTCAGGTTGCCACTTGACTTTTAAAAAGTTGTCCTCATTTATGAACACGCAGGAAAGAAGATTCTCTTTCACTCGCTCCCACTATCTTGAGTGGAAAAATTCAACTCACCCACATATCTTACCTTGGGAAGCAGGCAATCTTCCATGTGTCTACAATTATCTTTCAAGCCTGTGGCATTCCTGTCTGCATACACAGCAAATCCAGCATGTCCAAATTAACACTGTCGGATTTGATTTCAACACTATTAAAGTGTCTATATGGGTCCACACCAGAGAGTGTTAATTTAACTCTTTTTGGAGAGTTGGTACGTTAACTCTGATTTAGTGTTAAACACCAAATCTGTCTGGAGTTGATAATTTAACACTTGGTGTTAAGAGTTTATATATTAACTCTCAAAGAGTATTTTAGTTTAACTACGTAAGAGTTATCTTCTAATTCACTCTAAAAAGCGGGAATTTTACTGTTCTGAACTTCTAGAAATTTCTTTTGGAAATAAACATTTACTAAAAAGACGCAATGGTTTTTGAAAAACATTTATTCTGAACTGTGCACCACAATTTCAAAACATTTTCTGAAAGACGTAACAGTATACATGTTCTCACTTTCATTAGAATTTTGTTTATCAAAAGGTCTGAGCTGGTAAATGCAAATAACAGCATCTCATCACTTATTTCTTCAATACAATATGCATGTCCTTCATTCATCCCTTTGTGGAACTTCAACGCACTTCTGCTCTCCCCCATATTCCATCTTCACAAGCATATCCTGTGCGGAGATTGAATAAAAATTAGTTGACACTAATTAATGGCACAAATAATCCAGTAAACAATTGCAGCACAGTAAAAAAAAAAAAAAGGAATCCTCTTTGAGCCATTACTTGTGTAAAGTATTTTCACAAAAGACAAGGACACAGGCAACAGGTAATACTGAACTAAATGTAAAACCTCAACCTTTTTCATTTTTACCTAAACCGTGTGCACAAAACTCTGGAGGGATCTATGCTAACGTAGAACCCAGTCAGGACGTCTGCTACTGCTGTTTGCTCGTTTTTTTTATGGGCGATCGTTTTCAGGCTTCAAGTAGCACCATTATACCAACATTTCACATTCTAGACATTGTTTTAGGTGTATTTGACCAAAAGTTTGACTGAAAATTCACATGCAAGCTTTTTTCAAGGCTGTGGTATTTGCCCGCAAACAATACCTTTCAGCTAGCTAAAACAGAATATTATGCTATCAGCGAGCAACATGGCTAATGCCTTTCACACAGCTTTGTCTCAACTCCAAAGAGCCACAGAAGTAAAAGCTCATAATAATAATTGAAACAATCTTTGAAAAAATGACTTACCAAGCATGGCAAACAACTCAAATATGTAGAGCAAAATGTTCTGAAACGGCTTCACTTCAGCTTCGATTGGAGCCGTGCTGGGGGCGGAGTCTGTGAATTTACTCTGTTGGTGTCATAGCCCCTGTAGGAGTTCAGAGTTAAGAGGTCAAGAGTTAATGTTTCCATTGTAACACCTCCAGATTTGACAGAGAAACACTCATTTTTAACACTCAATTTTAACTACTATCATTTTACACCTCAGAGTTACATTAAAAGAATGTGACTCTGCTTAGAGTAAAATTAACTCTACTTTTGCAAGAAGACTATTAACACCAAAACATTTAACACTTTTGAATTTGCTGTGTACCATTATGATTCAATTTTGAATAGGCTCTAGCTTGTTTACTGTTCTCATTATGTACTTATTTAGGCTATAGCTTATGTGATTTTGAAGTATTTTACTTCTTTATTCATTTAAACTCTGTCTAATGTCTACAAGATTACACATATGTTATAATAAGTCTAGAGTTTTGTGTACATCTGAGATCACTGAGTTGCAGCTGGGTGTTTTTTTACACACATAATTTTACTCTTATTGAGATATGTAATCCACAGTCCTGCTTTTTAAAAAAATAATCTGCCACAGAGAAGGCGTTCGTTTTTAATTTTAAACATACAAGCTTTTCATGTGCATTTTTTGTGGCCTATAAAGCTATTGGGTCAATTAAAAGCATGACATACAAAAATAAAAGCTGTAAGATTATGTTTTTATTAGATGCCAAATCCTTCGAATACATTAAAATAACTGCTTCAAAATCATTTTGATAGTACACTGACTCTTACATTCCCATTCCAGCTTCTGCTCTGGCAGTATATAAGCTGGGTGAGCGGGTACAATCTCCTGGGAAAGGTGCATTGCCAAGGACGCTGAGAGTGGAGCTTGGCAAGATACAAGGCCAAGCAGCAGGGGACTGGCTGAATGACCTCTGAATGCATAGAGTCAAGAGGGAGCAATATGCAAGGAAGCAGGAAAGAACAAGCCAGTATACTATTACAGTGGCATGCAAACGATTGTACACTTGGGGCAAAATTTCTGAGAATAGCTGAGAGAGTAAAAGATGAGGAGTAATCTTAAAGGGGACATATTTCTTTTGAAATATATTTTAAACAATCTTACTTGGGCATTTGCACACTTTATAGCCTCATAATAACAGAAAAGCAGAGGTTTGGGCATCCTACATCCCCTTTTTCAAGTACAATTTGTGAATGCTCTTTAAAGCCTCTGAGAAAATTCAGTTGTCTTTTAAGGGATTTTCACCAATTCTCTCTGCAAAAAGCTTTTTTGCTCCTGTGAGATTCTCCGGCTGTCCTGCATGCACTGTTCTTTTGAAGAGCATCCACAGATTTTCAGTTTAGGTCAGGGGACTGTAAGGGCCAACTCAAACATTTCCACTTGTGCCTCTTATGGTAGTACACTGTGGAACTAATGTGTTTTTTCATCAAAAATGAACGTGTTTGCTTTCAGAATTTGCCGTAATTTAATTGACTCTATTTTTCTCTCTAACACTGAAATACTCTGTATGCCACTGAAATACAAACACAAAGTATACAGCAAGTGATCCACCCCCGTGCTTGACAGTTGGAGAGGGTCTTACTTTTCATCCCTCTAAACATGGCTTTGCACATTGCGGGTAAAGTTTCACTGCATAAGGACCAGTACTCTGCTAATTCTCCCTCCGCCTTTTAAATGTACCATTCTAGTAATCCCAGTGTTGTCTTTAAAAGTTTTGATGATCTTAAATTAACCTCCACTGTTTCTGTGAAGTGCCACTGATGGTCTACATTCATAAAATAGTCTGCTTCTATTTCATGGACATCAGGTGCTTTCATTTTCAGAGTGATGGGTATCCTCATAAAAGAGGATGGCTGTCTCATGGCTGTTGGTTGTTAGGACAAGCTTTGAGAAATCAGTGGATTTATACATTGTCTACTTTTATACTAACACAAGTCTTTACTTTTAACACAAGTGTTGAGTAACATTTGCAGTAATGTAAAAGTACTTCTACTTCAATTACATGAAGTTTGGGATCTCTGTTTTTGCCAAAAGGCTTGTTGTGAAAGGTTGCTACATTCTTCAAAACTATGCAATTGGTGCCTGAATGACTTAGTGCGCATGGCTTGAACTCACTAAACCGGTTTGACGCTGCAGGTTTTAAAACTAGTTCTTTTTAATATAGCCACCCATTAATATAGATTGGCTGACAGCATAAGTATTAGATGCTATTTCATGCATTAATTTATGCACTTACTGTAGGTATTACAATTTTGCAGCATTATTGTTTTTTAAACTATATACATGTAGTAATGTGGCCCTCACTGGACCTGGTAGCAGCACTGGTTTCCAGTGTCATGTATTGATTTAAAGCGAGCACCAATTCAATTTTTCCATTACAGCTGGTGCCCAACAAAGACTGATGAAAGTTAGATCTGCTGAGGCAACAGGGAGCGGTCTCTGTGCTGACTGATCATTATCTTTTGTCCTTAGCCTGAGCTTCAGCTCTGTGGGTCACTTACTGTACAGCTCCTACTAGCAGCTGGCTTATCATACATCTTGGACTCAGCTACTTTTCTAATAGCATTACAAGCAAGCAGCGATAATGTCATATGTTGCTGCAGCACTGCAAGCGATGACGAAATGGTGTTGTTACCTGAATTGATGAATCGACATATTTTGGATTTAAATGATAGAAAAAGTGGAAGTTTTAATTTGAGATTGAGTGCTTACAGTAGCTGGTAAAGCAGATGCTCCACTGCTCACAGGACAGCTGGTTCCTTTCCTAGCTCCTTCATAAAGTACATCAGGAGAGAAAGTTTACCACTTAACCCCATCAGTTAAGTGTTAAGTAACATGGAGACCAATGCAGCATTTGATGCAGCCAACTTTATAGAGCCCACGGGACATGTGGAAGAACCTTAGCAGAAAATTTGCTATCTTAATTTGTTTAATATAATACTAAAGTGTAAGTATTTCTTAATTAGCCTGAGGAGGCGCCACACATCACTGATACTACTGAGCCATTTAAGCCTTTTAATCTGCAGTGTATAGTGCTGGACAGAGAAAGGCTTTTTTGAAGAAATTTATTTTGTTTTATTTGATTTTATTTTTGGTTAGCAATAGAATTTCTAAGCTGATCACATTTATGTTCCAGTAGGCAGATCAAGCATACAGTAATAGACTAACCTTTGCAAATTATGCCATCTCCACAGCCAGGTGGCATGTTTCCATTTTGTGACATTAAATGAGGTGCTGTAAAATGCTTAAAAAAATAAAATAAAATAAAATAAAAATACACTATTTACATTTTGCACTGCTTTTTCATAGATTCCAGTTCTCATTTAAATAACATGTATGTATTTTCCCAGTGTGCTGAACTAAAGTTCAAAAATGCCACGATCATTAGCACTTGTGAAACAACAAGCCTGAGTATATGTGGTATATTTGGTGGCTTTTCCTTCTTACATTTGTTGATTTCATTGTGCTTCATTGTGTTTCTAAGTTATCTTCCCTTCTGTGTCATCATGTTTAGTGTCAGTCTTAACGTTAGTTACTTCCCTCTGATTACTTTCTGTTTTACTCCCTAGTTAGTTTTCTAAAACTTCCTGCTTTCTCTCCTTTGTGATTGTCTGCCTTGCCTACTTGTTTTCACGTCGATCTTATTTCCACCTGTACCTAATCCCCAATCACCCCTGTGTGTTTTGAAATATCCCTGGGTTTCCCCTAGTTATAAATTTATTCTCACGTTATTCTTTGTGCATATATTTTTACTTCATATTCTGTTTTACTTTCCCTATTCACATTTTGTGTACCTTTGATTCTTTTTGCTTGCATGGGCATTGATGGCTCACCTTTTGATCATTAAATATGCCTCTCAGTCCTGCCTGTGAGTCCTCTCTCCAACATTCATGTAATTTAGAAATTACTCAAATTTTGCAAAATCTAGCTCTGGTTAGTCTATTTGGTGATGGGAAAGTGCTGCATGCAGTCTAAACTCTAATTTCATTTCATTTCAGTTAATGCAGTCTCAATTCAGTTGCCATACAATGGCTCATACTTGCAAAGTAAAAAAAAAACCTGAAGCATAATATTAATTCAGATCCTTTAGTTGGTCCTTGGTTGAAGCACCTTGGCAGCAATCCCAGATTTGCCTGTCCTTGCCTTGACAGGATGAGGTTTGCACACATGAACAACTACTTATCTTCTTGAGGACAATCATTGAAAAGCCATTTCAGGGTCTCTCCAGAGATGTTTGCTTCCAGTAAGGGCCCTGGATGGGCCACTCATGGACACTCTCAGAGTTGTTTCTTTGCCATTGTCTAGGCTATATTCTTAGAAAATTACTGTTTCTCAAAGTATAAGTCTCCTCTAGGTCCGTTTAATTTTCCCAGCCAATTGCAAACCTATTTTCATGGGTTATATGAGTTTCATGGGAGGAGATTCCATACTGTATGAGTGTTGATTTCTGCAGCGATGTTCTAGTGAAAGTGTCTTGTGTCTCCACATAGGATCTTTGGTTCTTAAGCTGGGCAGACACTGTGCGATTTTTTCAGTCGCGCGATTCAGCTCCTGCTCAAACTGTACGATTGACTCGCAGGGGTTAGAAGTTCATAGGGTCTCACACTATACGACCCGATGCTCTGATGCGACCCGAGTGCTCACACTGTGCATCCATAAAATGAAGGTTATAACAGAAATTCTGTCGCTCGCTCTCCCTCTCTGTCTTTCACTCACACAGACACACCACCATCATCAACTTTGCTAAATTGCTAATGAAAAACATTGACCAGGCAGCTGTGATTGAGCAGCAATGTAGATCCAACTATTTTTGCGGTTGTTGTGGTCGTGATAATTTTGTGAGGCCACATCGAAAAGGTTCGGGTGAGCTTGCCATAGTTCTACAAGTTGTACCTCCATCGCTTGTGTCCAGATCACACGCTGCACTGCCGTGCTGCGCAGTCTTTTTCGCTGACATTTGTGTTTGCGCGTGCGCAGTGTGAGAAACTGCGGTGACACCCTCACGACGGTCGCGAGGATTTCAAACCGGTTTGAAATCCTCACGACCAAGCGATTGATGATCGGGAGCTGGTTGTGAGGTGTCAATCGCTTCTCGTTACCCCACGTATACTACACGATGCACGATGAAGGCCAAAATCGGGCCGATCACTAAATCGGTCGCACGACTCAAAAATCGTCTCAAAATGGGCCAAAAATTGCACAGTGTTTGCCCAGCTTTAGTTACATCTTTTAACAAGATCCCTGATGATCAGATAGGCAGGTAGCTGTTAAGAGTCCGGATTTGTTTTGTATTTTTAAACTCCTTCTTCTGTCTTAGTGTTCCTGGGATCCTTTAGTGCAGCAGAAGATTTCTATGTAGTTTTCAAAGTTAGTCACTGCAGAGCATCTTGTGGAAAAACCCTAAACTTGCTTTATTTCAATGGCCTGCAGGGGGGAAATGTTCAGTTGAAAAAAGTAAGTCCGGCTTTATAATTCAATTCAATTCAATATTATTTATATAGCGCCAAATCACAACAACAGTTGCCTCAAGGCGCTTTATATTGTGAGGTATACTCGACAATAATACAAGTCTTTATAAAAGCCTGTGTGAAGATCCAACTTCTAACTTCAGTAATGGCTTCAGTGTATGGAGTGTGTGGTCTCTAATGCTAACCTCACCCAAATCCAATGCTAAATGTGAGGCTTCAAAATACTAATACCAAAGGTTGTTGTGGCTATGCAAGCCTTTTTGTACAGCCTGCACTTCAACTTCATTGCTGGGTTTAGCCTTATATCCACTCTCAGGTGTCAGATTTCATATAAATAAGTAACAGCTTTACCAAATGTTCCTGGATTTTATTCTTAAAGTGGTCATTGCATACACAAATCAGTGTTCAAAAAAGATATCTGACTTCCAATGCAGAGGTTGGGACCTATAAAAACCAAACTTGGTGGGAAAACGTGTGGACCTAAATTGAAACCCTAAGAAATGTGCATGAACCTTTTGGAGACAAATGAAATCGCAAAAGAAAATGGTGAGGTAGTGAACTGAATCAAGACTCGCTGAGGAATCTACATAAAACAGTCCCTCAACTCATCTATTAAATTTCACTTTATATTATTTTGTTTTATTTAAAGATTCTTTTTATCAAGATTTCAACCAGCGGTGGTATTTGGGCATCTGCTAGTACCCAAAAACTACTCTTAGAGTGTCTTTCAATTGTAAAACATCACAAATCTCATCGCTGTCTCATCATCCCATTTCACACTCTCAGCAGGCTACATTGGTAGCTTCTATTCAGTTTTTGTTAGTGAAATAGCAGCAGTGAATACTAGTGTGCTGTCAGGCAAAAAAAATTTACATTTTGGTTTTGCTTTGTCATTATGTGGGATTCAGTGCTGATTGACATGGAGAAAACACATTTAAACCATTAAACCATACAAGGCTTTAATGTCACAAAGTGTGGGCAGAAAAGCCTACGACTGCATGGCAAGTAGATTCACACCCTGTACAGACTCAGTATACTAGAGTTACATGTCAGTCCAAGTTAAATCCTTGGTACTTCTTCTGATACTTCACTACAGTGCATAGATTAAAGTCAGTGACAGGTGATAGCAGCTGATTATTTTCTCATGCAGGGCTACAGACAGGAAATACAATGATGGATTTTCAGGGCTGGTGTGTAGTAAGTAATCAAAACACTCCTATACTGCAGCGACAAAGGGAAAGCGCTCATGCTTAAAGTGTAAACCCAGTGCATTTGCTGACACACAAACACACTCCCTCTGTCAAGCTTAAATCAAGTCTTCAAGGAGGTTGCAGACCTGAAATAAATAGAATTCACCAGAAGCGCTTTGCTCCAATTCTCATACAAGTCCCTTTTGGTACTTTACCTTTTTAAATACTTCTTAGCTACCCCGTGTAAAGGGTATTGACTTCCATGACTTACTGTAAGTTGTTACTGTGGCTCATAAGGGCAGCACCAACATTAATATTGAGACTTCTGTTGGATCTCTTTATCAGCTTTGTGAATAGAAGTTAACTTAATAATCTGGCATCACCTTTGAATGGAGGAAAACAATAAAACAATCAACTAAGAGTTAGAATCAGCAAAATCCATGGGAAATCTAGACAAGTTCATAGTTCAATAAGTTTCATAAAATACCCTAGACTGTTGATTTGGAACTAATAATTAAGTAACTGCAATCAAAGGTACATCTCAGTAGTCAGTGATGTTGAAGGATTTGAAAGTTCTGGATAGCACAGGTTGGCAGGATTCACACCTAAGCACCAATAATTACACCATGGTATATATATATATGATAATTTATTTACAAAACTCATGAGGAAAAATTCAATTCAATTCAATTTTATTTATATAGCACCAAATCACAACAACAGCCTTCTCAAGGCGCTTTATATTGTAAGGTAGACCCTACAATGATACATACAGAGAAAAACCCAACAATCATATGACCCCCTATGAGCAAGCACTTTGGCGACAGTGGGAAGGAAAAACCGGAAGAAACCTTCGGCAGAACTAGGCTCAGGGAGAGACGGCACTCTGCTGTGACCGGTTGGTGAGATGGGAGGAAGACAGGATAAATATGCCTGAAAAGTAAAGGCTCTCCCTCCCATTCTACTTTTAAGCACACTAGGAACAACAAGTAAGCCTGCAGTGCGAGAGCAAAGTGCTCTAATAGGGTGATATGATACTACAAGGTCATTAAGATAAGATGGGGCCTGATTATTTAAGACCTTGTATGTGAGGAGCAGGATTTTGAATTCAATTCTGGATTTAGCAGGATGCCGATGAAGGGAAGCCAACACAGGGGAAATATGCTCTCTCTTTCTAGTCCCTGTCTCTTGCTGCAGCATTTTGGATTAGCTGAAGGCTTTTCAGAGAGTTTTAAGGACATCCTGATAATAATGAATTACAGTAGTCCGGCCTAGAAGTAATAAATGCATGAACTAGAAAAATACACAAAGATCCAATTAAGACTATTTAACTAACAAAGAGAAGACTATATGTGTGAAGGAGACGGAGTGTCTGCCATAGGAATGTGTGTGCCTCTTTGTTCTTCTACATGTAGTTGGCTGGAAACAAAGAACTTTAAATTTCCTTACAATGTCCAGTGATGTTTAAGTAAAGTAAAAGTAAGTAAAAGGTATGATCTAACAACACTTCAAGTCAATTTTCCAGTTGTTGATCAGAGTAGAATGGTTTAGTCCAAACAGGGAAGTTAGGTGGTCAAATTCATTTGCTGTCTTTTGACTTCCACACAAAGGGAAAAGTGTGGTTTCCTCAGTCCTATGTTAACCAAGTTAGCATTCTGTGCTAAACATCTCACAGCTAACATGATGATGTTAGCTGCCGTTGCTAACGTAATCCTTTAACTTGGTTCAAGTAAGAGGAACATAAGGTGGCTGTGGCTCAGGTGGTAGAGGTCTATGAATTGGAAGGTCAGTGGCTCAATCGCCTGACTCCTCCTGTCCATGTGAATGTTAGATTAAAAGTGGTTAGCTGCTGTATAGATAACTATCAATGTGTGATTGGGGGAATGAAGCTTAGTAGAACGTAGAAAACATTTTGGATGCCCAAATGGAGTAGGTCCCTTTTTTTGGTTAGTGGTGGGTACCAGCTAACCAGGAAATCTTCCACAGAATGTCACATCACTATAGTTAGAAGGTTTCTTTTGTACGTACTGTATGTTTTTATGAAGTTGGATCAGTCTGATGGTCCGTTCAATTTGAGGCCAGAAATCAGGATTTACAAATTCCAAGTTTACAATATTCAACTGGAATGCCAGATCAACTAGAAAGTCAGAGCATCCCCACCAACTGACTGAACAATCCAACATGTAAACACTGCACTGTCAGTACTGTGTATTTGTGATTCACTAGATAACCCATATGCAGCGCACTGACCAAGCTCTCTCTATGATTATGCTGCAGCAGTAGTTTTAAGCTAAAAACACCCAAAACAAAACAAGCCTTGTGCTGTAGTGCTCTACTTTTGTTGTACACTGCTTAGGTGCAAAAAAAATTATATATACACACCGTCTTAAGCCAATGAGGTGGGGCATTTGTAATGTCACTGGTCCTTGTGTGTTGAAAAAGATGGAAAGAAGGTTTGGCACTGATCAGAATACCTCCTCTGTGCATTCTTTTGACGTTTACTGAACACAACCAGCTGGGAGAACACCTTGGGGCAGATCCAGAAACAGCTATACATCTGGAAGCTTCTCAGGATCCCCCAGAGAAAAACACACTATTGTGACTAAATGGAAAAGGATGGATGGATGAATAGATGGATGAATGCACTTAGCTGTTGAATAACATTGACACATACCAAAAAAAACTGAATGCTACAGTATATTACAGAAGCTGGTAAATATCCATACACTGAAATGTCTGAATGAGTAAATTCAGCTTGTAAATAGAGTTGTTCACAAACAGTACTGCAAATGACGTGCACTTAATCCAACCTGCCAAAAGTTTCTCACTTCAAGGAAATACTAACAGGATCTGGCAAAAAGTCATGTAGTCTCTGTCAACAAGTCAAAGAAGCATAATGATAAGGAGTGATTAGGGATTTGCTTCCACTGCTGTATGAACAGTATGTCAGCATTGTTTTGATCATACCTTTTCTTGTTCTGACTAAGTAGAAAAGTGACTGATAGAGGCACACACTTTGAAAATTACACATGCTGCTTTCTCTCCTTTTTCCATCTGTCTCCCACACACACACAGTACAATGTTCACTCCGGAGTATATGCAAGCCACAGGAGCAAGCCCCATTTTTAAGGTGGAATGCCAGTCGATGTGAGCAGATCCATCAGTGTTCGTCTCCCACTGAGATACGGAGATGATGGATGGATCTAATGGATTGATTTAAGACTCAGCTCCCCGTACTGGCTCACTGTATAACTGAGTGAATGCGAGAGCAAATAACTTCAGCTGGTGGGGAATGCATTTATACCGTGCACTTCCTCAACAGCTCATCCGGCTCAGTTCATCCATCACTCTGGCTGATTGTCATGTTAGGCTTTCTCAAGGTTATTCTGTATGCATTATTATTTCTTAATAAGGAGGTGGTTTGACACCAGCATTACTAGATCACTTTGTTTATGTTTACTTTAATACCAAAAAGATTATTTTTTACCCTGGGCCTTCTTGGAGTGACTGATTAGGAAGCTATACATTATGTCAGTTGGGATTATATTACAGATTGGATTCTTACATACTGTAATTACCAGTTACCTGACAATAAAATTATATTCAAATTAAGGAGCATATTAAAAAAAAATTATTTATTTTTAGGTAAAACAAATATCTATTAGTCATTAGTTTCATAAATCATACAGCAGATAATCCCATACAGTTTGCTGTAGTAAAAAGTAGCAGTGCTTTGTTCACCAAACTAAAGAATCTATAATATATTCATTTTTGCTAGCATTTTAATACAATTTTGTTTATTCATGTATGAGCACTTCTTCACACTTTGCAGAGAGCGAGTTTAATAATGAATATTTCTGTAGCTGACGTTTCATTTATATGTGTGTTCATGCTGTGAATTATTCCATTTACGATTTTCTGTCTACCTTTGCCTGCCTGGTTTTTATTTCTTTCTATTAAAGGGAAAATGACACATAGAAATCAAAAACAATGTGTCACCTGCATCATTCAGCTGCTAATTTGTGGATCTGGTGGTTTAGACTCTGATAAAGCTTTCATAAATCCAGACAGCCTTGCTTTTGTTCTGCATATTTCCAGTCTGCTGAGAAAATGTGGGATCATTGTCTTTGTATAACCAACTGCAGTCGAAAAAATAAAAGACTTCTGAGACATCTAGAAGACTCAATGAATTAAACATACAGGTGCTCAGCTGGAAGCATGTGGATCAAGCCAAGTGTGTTTATGAGCAGAAATTTATGTTAATTACTCCTTAGACATGTGACAATTTGGCGAGAAAATTAAAGGAGCTTCATTATCACAGTACAGTATGTCAAGTAAAAGATAATAGACGTCTTGGTTTTATTCTCTTTACTCCTTAATTCCTTTTTTTCCTGTTTTTCAACAAGCACACACAGAAGACTACTGTGCTGCTCATCATCACAGAAAGGAAGTGAATCATTATGATTCAGTGTTATTTGCACACAGAGCCACATGTCCCATGGCCATCGAGAGTCAAAGAGATTAACACTGGTTGGGAAAATCTGGAAATGTGCAAACAAACAACTGTGAGCCCTAGATCCACAAGATATGTTACATCTGGGCCCACTCCCAATGTCCACACGCGTAGCTTCAAGGACTTTGATGAGCATTCCTGCTGAGACACTGTGATGGCTTAATCTTGTCCTTATGTCAAATTGTGAAGTGCACAGCTTGCTGACAGACTTTTTGAGGCACGCTTTGCATGTGCATTTCTGTAGACTTTGCCTGAGGAAATTACCCACATTGGAGAGCAGTGTTAAACAAAGGGTTACAAGCATGCGACCAACAGCATTTACAACTTCTTTTTGTTGTTTTAAACCTACTCAAATAAGCATGGAGGGAGCAACCAGCCCTGAGGTAACAGAAAAAAAGATATTTGCAAGAAATAGAAAAGGCTTTATTAAACACATCTTATCCTTGAACGTATAGACTGAGAGACTAGCACAAAGCCTGTTTTGATGCCATCAACATTCTTTGCCATTCATAGTCATACCATTTCAGGCCATAGCACAGTAAATGCCCCTTGTAGGTGACGTCTGTTAAGCCTGTGGACGTTTAGTCATTAGGGCTAAAGGTGCCTACAGAGTGACTCATTATAGAAGCAGGAGGACACATCATAAAAAGAAGGCCTCTGCTTACACAACTCAGCTAGATATTTCCTTTTTGATGGAATCTCAAACACACTGACCTCTATGGGACATTGGACCATGATCAAAGGTATCTCCACTATCACAGTCACAACCCGCCATGATAACACTGGTCTATTGCCCGCTGTTATACAGTGTATCTGCCTCTAAGGTGGGTACTGGTTTGGGGCCCTCATACTAGTCTAGATATTTTCCTCAATTCTCATTTGCTTTCGAGCAGACCACAGGACTGCATGTGATTCTAATTTTCTGAAAACGAAACTTTTGTTTCATAAACCTATCAGGGAATTGCTGATCATCATCTGAAGAGTAATTTGTACTTTCAACCAAGAAGGTGTGTTTCATATCCATCCAGGTAGTCGCTATGTTGCAATTACAGCTGTGCAAACCTTAATCACATGCATACAGTTGGAGAATACTTATGCGTTTTTGCTCCTAGATAAAACTACTTACACTCAGTTGAAAAAAAATCAGCTAAAGTAATTAAAGTGGCAAACCTGTTTCAGCTAATTAAGTGTCTTTGAAATGTAATACATTTAAGAGTGCTAAAGCCTAGCTTTTATTCTGCAATTTGTTTTTGGCCTTTCTTTACCCAGCTATGGATGTTGATAATTTGCATTACTATATTGTTGAAAGAAATAGAAATACAATATGAATGATCTCTGTGCAGGCAAGGGTAAGAAAGTCTCTACTGTGGTCTAATACATAAGTGACTCTAAAGGACATGAGCGATTAGATTAAATAGAAAAAATAATAATTTCTAGGCTGTAAAATCAAGACAAAAGAGTTAAAGGCAAAACGAAAAATTTGTGCCTTTAAATTTGCACGTGTTATTGGTGATTTTTATTATACAGGTGAAAAAAAAACCCTGTAGGTTATGTGTAATAACCACCAGTCTTATTACCATTGGCTTTATATTCATATTAATAGTAAAAGCTGCTGCATCACTGTGGCTGTGACATGTGGCTTTAAAAGAGTACAGACCAGACTTGAACATCACTGCTGTGCTGATATATTCTTGTTCAGTCTTAAATTGCCACCTTCATCTCTGCATTACTGAATACTTCTTTGTAAAACCTATCACCCACTGTCATTGTTGGCCAACATAACCATAACTTCAAATCTCAACTTGTGCTCAAAACAAATGGCCCTCCATTTATCTCTCCAGGGATAGTGCGTCTAACAAGGGCAGAGGCTTTTTGTTACTCTCTGGTATTTTCACCCAGATCAGCTTCTCTTGTCATACACTGACACCTGTGTTTTACCGCAGCATGTTTTCAAGCAGCATTTTGCCCTTCTTTTAAGTGAGAACGGCTGACTGATTGAGTAGGACAGATGACTATTCAAGTTTAGGCTAGAGCCAATCCCAATCCTTCCTCTGGTTTTCCACTCAAGGTCGATGGTGGAACAAGGGTAAAGGGTGTCATTCGGCCTCCCAGAGGTACAATTCACAGTGGCAGACAAGCAAAACACCTGAGCTGTCAAGCACCAATTTAAGACCTTGCAATATACTTGCCTTACTTTTTCACAACTTTTCACAACTCAGAAATGATTGTTACAAACTGCCGGTTGGAAAGCCATTTTTTAAATTATGACTCGTTGACATCAACAAAAAATGGCAAAGACAAGAAGTATGCATACTTCAGTGATTCACTCAGTGATTTTGAAGAGTCAGAGGCTCTTTGTGAATAGCACGTTCTTTGTTGTAAGTGCCGATGGTAGAAATGTTAAGTCAACAAGCTACACAGTCACATGTTCATCTGACTTTAAGGGAGTGAAGCATACCATGATGAATATTTTGTTCTTTGATAATTTACTGCCACCATTTATAGGTTTTCCATTTCAAAAACAGAATCTTACATGCTGACACACATATTAAATCATAACCGCACACAATTTATTGTGCTTGTTTTGAAATGAGAGGAAATTTAAAGCTTTGTGGTTAAGAAGGAGAAACAGATAATTGGTCTCAGAGGATGTGATACATAATCTGAACTTTGTTCTGAGTATCATTATGCTGTTTCAACATGTACACTGCCAGTAGCACAGTTGGCAGTTTTCCCAGATTTTTTAAACTACTTTAATAGCACTTCAGCTAACAAAGTTAAACTTAAAACTACCCAAATCTAACAATGTGCATCAAAGTACATCAGTGTTCAAAGTACATCAATGTACAAAGAGCATCATAAAAATATTAAAAAATAGCAGTTTTAGATGCAAGTTTTGCCATATACATGCACATGTGTACTTCCATTATTACATTATTATCTTAAACAAACTAAAGTCGTTTAAAATAGCCTTTCATTGCTGAGATGTATTTGAACTCAGTGAGCACAGGTATATACAAGTATTTAATTAAGGTCCCAACTTTAATACCACTTGAAAGAAAACACATGTATTGCACAATATTAAATATAAATATATAAAGTACTATGTTTCACTTACTGCATTATAGCCTTACATTAACCTGTATTATCACTATCCAGCCACAGGGTGGGACACAAGTGTACTCCTAGCACTATTCCCAAGTCCAGATAAATCGGAAGGGTTTCGCCAGGAAAGACATTCTTCAAAAAGTCTGTGCAAATCACATACGAGGATCATCAAGAATGAGATTTCCATATCAGTTCAGTGGAGCCCCTGGGTTAACAATGACTGGGCCAGTGCTGTTAACCAGCAGGGTGCTGGTGGAAACTATGCTGATGTTGGGTAGAGACAAATGAGTTAACATTCTTGTATGTAGTGAAGGACGACATGCAGTGTGTGGCAAAAGAGGATAGGAACAGTGTGAGATGGAGGCAGATGATTCACTGTAGCGACTCCTCAAAGAAATGGTCAAACAGACCTGCATTAATAACCACACATTTTTTAATATTTGTACTTATATGGATAGACTATATTGATATATTTTGTAAGACTGCTCCTAAGGACAGAAAATCATTGATTATAAGATTTGGACATGATTCACGTTCTGGTTTAAACCTCTTCTATTTACTCTTCTCTTGCTTCCTGTGAACCTTGACAGACACTTGACAGAGAGAAAAAAATCTGGCTCTGGAGCCTACCTATATTTCAAGCATGCTGATTGGCTGTAGCTCTAAACCCTGGGGCAATATTGCACCAATCACCAAAGACAGTTTGTCTTCACCTTTGCATGAATGTCAGAAGCTTCAGGGCAAGATTACTGGAGGGGCTTTGCGGGAATTCAGTTAGTCAATTTGATTTCCATAAAACATAAGAAGCAACATATCTCTGCACATCTGACTTGAATAGATTTTTTTTCCCAATCACATCCTAGTGTGAGAAGCATTACTCTGTTGAGAGAACATGGTTTTTCTCTCACAGTGGGCTTGATATACTGTGCACTTTGAATTTTCTGAATGCCGACTTTTAAGGCAAATAGAAATTAAGCTATATTCGTCTTATTTAGAGGTGATCTTACAGTGATACAAACTAAGAGATTATGTACATTTTTCAGGCATCGTAGCTTTTGGAATTTCAACATGTTTGTGGCTGAATTGCATATTCATGACTAATTTCAATCTTTATTAATTCAGAATTTTTTATAGGATATCTGCATCAAAATGATAGGGTGCTTTGATCTATAAGGTAATTTGCACGATTAATGAAAATAGACTTAGCTGTTTTTCATGACTAGTATTCAAATAATTTTTTCAAAAATCACATCTAATTCAATAATATATTAATAATAATAATAATAATACAATATGATATAAAATCAAGATTAAATATCCCCAGTTTATTCTGACAAATTCGTCTACAAAACGGTCAAATTACATTTCAGCAGTACTAAATGTGTCAAAATCAGGGTTTGGTTCATGTAAACCAGCGCTACCAGGGTCATTACTTTGTTATGAAATCATATGGGAGTGCGGTGGTCTACATATTGATAAATATTAAATATGATATCCAGCATGTACTTGATTACCCTTGTTGCATTTCTTTCTTTTCTTTCTATTAGACCTACATTCATAAAATCCTAAGCCTCATTCCAGAAGCAGTTTATGGCAATATATTAGCATATATATACTCTATAATGATGTACTGCTTCACTCGACACTCAAATATAGTTGAAAAGCAAGGAAGAGAAAGACCTTGAAATCGACTATATCACTGTGCCCTTCTGTGTCAAGAATCTCTAAGTATCAACAGTAGAAATTGTTGCTTGAGAGCACGGTGCAATTCCAATCTCCACCCTAAGGTCTAATCGCTGAACCCTCACAGACTTAATGGAAGTCACAGCTGTGTGACTTCACAAAGGCTCAAAATTGTATAACAAAGGGAGGAATGGGAAATAATATTGTCATATCACAATACACATTACTTGGAAACGGCGAATTACCATTAGGAAAAGAAAGAAAGAAAAAAAATAGCTATAGAGACACAACACCAGAATGTTTTAGAGTCACTGCCAAAACTATCATGTCAGGAGAGAAATAAACATTTGCAAGAATGCTAAGCTAATGGTTAAACTCGCCATAAATAACCACATATTATAAATAACCACGTCAGCAAATAGCCACATACTGTCATGTACAGATGCATTTCTCAACAGTTTTATTCCCTAACCTATTCTTGTGCATACATTATACATTATGGGTCAGTATAGAAGGCTAGTAATTTTATTATGAACAAGTCCCTAAGGATGAGAATGTCTGCAGATATGCAGACCTAGAAATTGAGTGAAAAAAAAAGTTTGGAAAGACCAATTTAAAGCCCTTGTGCCTTTTTATGCCCTTGTGCCCTCAGCCCTGACATGTTTAGCTGGAACACGCCCCTCAAAGTCCATGTCTCAGGAGCCTGGGTCTTTTTGTATAGTTGTGCAATTTCTGAGCACAAACACTGAATAAAGACAATTTCTAGATTTTTTTTTTTTAGTACTGTCTTTCCTGGACATAGCAGGCACTTACAGTTGTGCACGTTCTGTAAGTATTTGACATAGGTTTGTAATTTTGCATTTGTACATCACAACAGTGTATCCTAAATTAAGTATTCAAGAAGTGATTGGAGAGAAGCTTTTCAACTTCAATTCAAGGTTTAACAAAAGGAGTGCATTAAGTGTTTTAGTATTATGGCTATTTTTATACATAGTCCCCCATTTTCAATTGACTGAAAATCAGTTTCATGGTTGAGTGAGACCTGTATCCTCATTATTCTGTGAAAAATTAAGCAGATAAAAGATCTGGAATTGATTCCAAGTGGCGAATTTGCATTTGGCAGCTTTTCACTACAATATCTTAAAAAAGAGGGTTAAAGAGATGTTAATGTAACTAAAGGAGGTCACCAAAGACTGAAACACTGAAATAAATCATCACTTTAGATGATTCTTGAAAAGAAACCCTATGCAATGCCCAGATCAACAACACCAGAAAGCCCAGAAAACCGTGGAAGACAGTGAAGTAGATAATTGCTCTTAGGGAGGTGGGGATATCATTGTTAAAATCTACAATCAAATCAATGCCTTTGTGTTTACAACAAGAAGCAAACCTTTATACTAAAAAAAAACAGGAAGACTAAGACAAACTACCAGAAATGATCTAAAAGAGTCTGCACAATTTCGGAAAAAGTATCTTGAAACTAAGGTCAACTTGTACCAGAATTAAGTGATGACAGCTCATGATATGAACCATAGCATATCAACATATCATCTGTCAGATATGGTGGAGGTAATCTTATGGCATATCCATGTCTTCAGCAGTAAGTATACAGGGCTAAACGCTCTGCTCAGATTCAGCCAAATGCTGCTTTACTGTTTCATACTGCAAAAGGATAGTCACTAAAAGCAAACTGGAAAAGCAACTCAGTAGCTTCTCAAGGCAAAGAAATGGGATATTCTCCAATCTTTAAGTCAGTCACCTGATCTCAAACCAACAGAGCATGTTTTTTATTTACTGAAGACAAAACCGGCAGAGAACCCCAGAATCACTGAAGGAGACTGCACTAAAGGCCTAGTAGACCATCTCAAAGGAGGAAACATAGTACTTGGTGATGTCCATGGGTTCTAGACTTCAGGCAGCCATTGGCTGCAAAGGATTTTCATCCCGTTATTAGCCATGTACAAAAAAAGCTGGGAAATCTTGCAATACTTTTGTTAACCCCATTATGTCATCATTCAAAAACGTAGGCGCCTAACTGTGTCTGGATTTCATACAGTTGCATTTTGCATTTGATAACGCACTGAATTCACAGAAGTTACTGGCAATAAAAATCCAGTTTTAGTCAGATTCTCACATACACCAATTAATTAATTCAGCCCTGTCCTGGACCTAAGATCCAGCCAAAGGCGAATGATTAGCAGGGGGAGGAAGAGACCTTCAGTCATATCCCTCTTTGTCCTTTTGCACAGAGAATCTCCAAGTATCAACAACAAAAAATTGTTGCCTGAGAGTTTGTCCCAGGGGTCTGATTAGCTCCATGGGCCCCTGGTACTGCCACTGGAATGGCTCTCTAAAGTTTGAGCCCACAGCTTGAGGGCAGTGACTCTTTGTTGTCTCTGGTGTGTCCTGCTTCATTTACCACACACAACCACAACCACAAACACAGACACTCATGCACACAGAAGACTCGAGTCTGCTCCTTGTGCACATGAATCCTGCCTCTTAGTAAGTGGCATGTACCTACTTGTTTATGCTTAAAAGGAGAACAAAGGTTTGTACCTCTAAACTCAGTGGAAGAACACAATCTTTGTTTTTATTTAACTCATTTTCTAAACAAGACCTGAATTCCACATATACTGTCTATCCCATAATACCTACAGGACTGATTCCTAAACTACCATCCTACCATTTACAGGAAATAGGTTCAGGGAGACATCAGCATCAAAAAGAGTGTGAAAGTGAAATAACATTGTCATAAACTCATAAGCCAAATGCGTTTTTGTTTTTTTCCTTCTGATTACTGCAAGTCCTCTTGATGTTCAATGCATTGAAGTGAATGTTTTTTGTCTTGCCAAAATAAAAAAAAAACAGGCAGCCGAACTGGTCCACTGTGGAGAGTTTATTTTACATACAAATATTTCCACGTTTGTATATAATATTGTGTATGAGAAGGAAGAGCTACACAGTGATGAGGAAAAACGTGCACATATCCATCTTCAGGAAGCTGATTAAGCCCTTGTCAAAGTGTGCTGTTTGCTGTTGAGGAAGAAAAATCCTTGACATCTTAATGACCTTTGTGAAGTTACACTACATCCAATTAAGTATGGCACATGCATACTGTATGAAATCCCAATATATCTAAACAGACCACCAGAAGTCTTCATGATTTAAATTAGAGTTTAAAAAGAAATGTGCGCAACTGTAACTGCAGCAATTGTTACTTCACTTCCTCTATTGCCATGGTGATAATTGCTATAGCCATGAAAGGACCGCTGCAACAATTAACATTAACCAGTCTGGCACATGGCCTGCACAGTGACCTAAATAATAAACATAAAATAGAGTTATTCTCTTTATCACACCAAGTGCCTTATAGCAAATGGGTTTAAATATATATATTCACTTTTGAAAAAGTAACTTTTGTTATGTATTTTCATAATACTGTTGGTATTTTACAAAGTGCAGACCAGCTGCTTCATATATGTATATTTATAGTATGCCAGCCTCTTCAGTTAACAGTAGCTCTCTGTTTGTCCTTGATAGCTTGCCACGCAGCTGGTAGACTATGTTGCATCTTATTGTGAAGGGTTTTGACTAGATGTTCTAGCAGTTTAGCATCATCCAGCACTTCGGTCACATTTAGCTATGGGCAGAGGCAAAAAAAAGTTTGAGTTTTTGTTCTTCCAATGAACAATGTTTGACTTTTGTCTTTGTCTCAACTGTGACGTAGGGGTAGGCAACACACACATACACACACATACACACACACTCATTTTCACATGTTAGTGAAGACATTAAATTGACATAATACTTCGTAGCCCCTTACCCTGACTTAAACCATTACCCTAAACCTAACCATAAGCTAATTGTAACCCTAACCTGAAAACCACATTTTGAGCCTCAAAAATGGCTTCAGATTTGTGAGGACTGGCATTTGGTCCCTACAAGTATAGTGGCATGCCAATTATTTGGTCCTCACAAAGATGTTTAAACAACACACACACACGGTCCCAAGCGTACATCCTCACTTGATGCCCAAATGATTCTATATGTTGTTTTTGTTATTGTCATTCTCTAAATCCCTGTATAGCTCTGGTTCACCTGTAATTTGTGCTCTCACTTGGTTAACCTAAATATAGATCAGTGCTAATTGCATGACTTGTTTTTGAAAAAAAAAAGAAGTAGAAGGTTGTTACCTGTGTTAAATCCATTGATTCCATATAGTTGTGGTTTACACATTCAGCTAACATGCAAAAGATCCCTTTTTCAGTTCTGGGTGGAGGCTCAAAGCCCTTGGGGGTTGCATCAGGAAGGGCATCCATGGTAAAATCTGCCAAATCAAACATGTGGACCTGCTGTGAATAAGGTGGCAGCTGAAAAGAGCTTTTTTAACTGTGTTACATCCATCCTGCCTCCTCCTTGCCATTAATTTCAAAGCTTTGCTTTTTGGTTGCCAAGGTGATGAGTTTCAAGTGCTGCTGAAACAAAAGTTCCTATTGAAATATATTATCTGCAAACTGGTCATAAAATAATGTGAATTCTTCTCGCAGTAGACGTGAACAAACATATTGCTTTTATCACAACATTTCACATTTCTCTGCAGGCTGTCCTACATGTGCTGCATATGGACTGGGACAAATTTGTTGTCGGTGTTTGTTTGTTTTACTTTTGTCCAGTTGTGCTTAGTTTTGGATAATATATTAAAAAGCCACCTTAGAGAGAAGTGATGCCAGTATCTTGACAGGGATTTGATTCAGCAACCAGCAGCTTACCAGCGAGGTTAAAGCCAGCCTCACCAAGGAACTTTTATTCCATCCAAGCTTTAAATTAGTCTCAAGAATATTGCAAAGAGAAAGATAACCACTTTTAATCATCATGCTTCTGTCATTTACATTTATATAGCATGGGTGTAAAGAGCCTTACTATCTAACCCAAAATGGCAATAGTTTCCTCAAACTTGGGGACCCTTTTTTAATAAAATAACAGTTGACATAGCTGATGTAAATATTTGTCACTAATAAAATAACACAGACATTTCTTTTTTGTCCTGAAGGGTGAGAATAGGGATAGAAATTTGTTTTGATGAGACAGCAAACGCCAAATGCGCAGCAGGTTAATGTGACCACCGTGTCTTTCGAAACACAAAGTGATTACGAAGAAGACATGATAGAAACATTTAACCAATACGTCCTTGCTTCTTTTTGCAGCACTGGCCTTCAGGCAAAAGAAACTTGAAAAATAAAACAAACTACACAAAGTCGCTGAGTGGGAGGATTAACGTTAAGAAAGTTTTGCTCTCTAAGCTGTAGGTGCAAAGAGGGTCGGCTATGCAACACTAATGCAGACTTTAAAAGTTATATTTTTCAAAACTTAATGTGGATAGAACAGAACAGAACTGTTTACCAGACTGATAAAAATAATATAAATTATAATAGTTTTTATTGTTCTCTGCGTTCATATATTCGGACACTCACTGAGCACTTTATTAGCAACATATGTGAAATATAATGTAAAGAACGAAGCTTGTGTTTTTTTTAATATACAAATAAAATAATGTTGTGATTGCTACTTTGGGCTAAACACTTTATGTTGACCACTAAATTTTTATATCTGCCTTTTTGAGACGTGAGATACTTTAATATTTCTTCATTATGTTAAGAAGAAACAAGCATCAGCTAGATTATTTTATTCGTAGTATACTACTTGTTGTTGTTTTTTTTAATTTTTGTGTTTTTTTTTAATAAATAAACATGCTGGCCATGTTAGTTCTTCTACATTTTACACTCAGTGGCACATAGGACAGAAAAAGAAGGGTCATTTTAGCCTTGCTGTGCCACAGAAGATGAAATGTACTGAGTTCTGCAGGAAATTTACATCATAGCTTATGAAGTAACTAAAACCTTCGACATGCACCTCCCGAGAAAATTACATGTCAGGTCAATGCAATGAAAGTTAAAGTGTAGGGTCAAGAGGGGTTACGGTTACATTAGGACATACAAGTCTAAATCAAGCTTTAGCAATGATATCTTAGGTGTTAGAAACCTTATTAAGCCTAATCTTTCTCTAGTTTCAAGAAGACTAATTATGACGCCGTAATCCTCTAATGCAAATGGCATCTACACACTTTTGCTGTGTGTGGCTGTGTTGTCAACTCATTAGTCAAGTCAGGAAAAATCAACATGGTATAATAATAAAGATGAATGATAACCCTGAATTTCTCTTAGCCTAGCTTTCTGAAAAGGCTTCATAGTTTTTAAACTGGCTTCTTGAGCATAATGATGATTTAATTAATCGACACAAACATTAGTCTACAGATTTGGCACTAGGCTGTAATCTATGAGCCTATGAACTGATCCATAGCTTAAAAAGTGGAAAAACCTTAAACTGCAAATTTGTCATAACAAACGTAACGTATCAGTTATTTTGTGAACAAAAAAACATACTTGTAGTGAAAGAAATTCACACATCACTGCCACATATCAAGGGTACTTTGATTATGCAAAAATGTCTTCTTGATTCCTTCACTTGCGTCTCTTCCTTTTTTTTTTTGCATCTCTTCCAATCAATAACATCATGTAGACGTTCAAACTAACAGACCTTTTTTCTATACGCTTATTGTTGGGATTTTTACCATCATTTAACATTTCTTGTGAATTTTCTAATTTATATAAGGATTAATGTTATGTGTCATGATTTTCAAGGTTCAAGGTTCTTTATTTATCACATGCATAGTTATACAAGTATAACACACAGTGAAATGTAGCCTGACACGCTCCTCGACATGTGCAAAAATTGGGGGGGGGGGGGGGGGGGGGGGTGTAGAGGAAGAACATTATATATATATATATATATATATATATACATATAGTATATACACTGGGTGAATGTGCAGTAGTAGCAGCAAGCAGGTGAATTCTGTACATTAATATGAATAGACATCTGACTATTTTACAGGATAGACAATATAAACATATTTAAAATTAAAGGAATTGAAATGTACATTGTGCCTTGGTTTAGTGTCTGGAAGAGAGTCCTGTCTCAGTCAATTATAGATGATGTGAGAGGGTGGGTGTGTGTGTTTAGGGCACGGATGGCTTGGGGATAGAAGCTCCTCTTGAGTCTCTCTGTCCTTGCCCGGAAGATGCGGAACCTTCTACCAGATTGCAGAAGTTGGAACAGTTTGTTGCCTGGATGGGACGGGTCCTTCAGTATCTGCGCTGCTCTAGTCCGGCATCTCCTGGTGTAGGTGTCCTGAAGCGGGGGGAGAGCAATCCTGCAGCAGCGTTCTGCTGTACGGATCACTCTCTGGAGAGCTTTTTGGTCCTTCACACAGCTGTTCCCAAACCACGATGTCATGTTCTGTGTGAGGATGCTCTCCACAGCGCCTGTATAGAAAATCCTTTTTTTTTTTTTTTTTTTAAATGACATCAGAAACAGCAGTATGCGACATTACGTGATGGCAGAGCTTCAGTTCATCCTTTGTCATTTTTTTTTTTTTTTTTTTTTTTTTAATAAATAGGACAGGGGGAATGAATGAGAGAGAGAGGGGGAGAGAAAAAAAGAAAACCAAAGGGGAGAAGAGACGGTGAGAAGGGGGGGGAAGAGAGACAAAAAAAAAAAAAAAAACTCCTGGGTCACCTGTATGTAGAAAAAAAAACAAACAAACAAACAAACAAACAAACAGAGGAGACAGCAAACAACAAAGAGCAACATAATAATAGAGAAAACAAAGCACCATCACAATAAACTAGCTAGTCATAGATATCAGTATTTACTAAGTAATAAACAATATTGTGCAGCACGCAAGATAGACAGCGCACAGTGTGCTTTGAGGCAGCAGCCAAGAAAGCTTTAGTCCGCGTCTGTGAATACCCATGTGTGCATACCTGTGTGGATCAGCATGCTTGCATTCCAAAGGTTTCTCCATGTAATGATCTGCTAGGGAGTGTGGGGGGGCCTCAGCCCCGTCCTCCAGGGTGTGAAGCGGGTATGGAGGAGATCAAAACTCCAGACATCCAGAGGCCCCCAGAACACAAAAGACCATGGAAGACCAACAGAGGGGCAGCCGCGCCACTGTTCCAGTAAGAGCTGAGGAGAGTCCCAGATGAGGGCTCACTCAGCAGCCGCGGAGCAGAAGCCAGGGGGGGTTGCAGTGACGCGCCCGTGAGCTCCGCCGGCCCCCAGCTGCGCCTGAGTGACCGAGCCCTAGGCCGAGAGGCCGGGGGCACCCCACCTCCAAAGGGGGCCCGAGCGAGCCCCAGGCCCCAGGCCCCGACAAGCGGCCGCCAAGGAGTGAGCCGGTGTGTACCCGGACGCCCACCCCCAGACACAAAGAACCACCAACACACCGACACCTGAGGGAGTCCGCCACCGGCAGGGGAAGTGGTGGTGGGTGGAGATAGGCCTCCAAACCTTGGAGGGCCTGAGGTGTCCCCAGAGAGGTGGCGTCTGATACCCAACCTGACATATAGACACAGACATACCGGCACACACAGACACAAACATCCATTCCCACCCTCATGCTCTCATATGCACTCACTCCACACTCAACCAACGTGGAGACAGACATAAAGAGACGCTGTACACATAATCACACTCCCCAAGCGTACTCTACAATCCGGGTCTAGGTACCCTTGCCCCTGGAGGGGGGAATTGCACCCAGACCCAGGTGGTGTTACCCTTTTCCCTGCGGTGGGGAGAGGCAGACCACCCCGACTCCGCAGCAGCAGGGAGGCCCCACACCCCAGACCGCAGTCGGACGGCCAACTCCTCCTACTAGCCCTCCCGCTCCAGCAGGCCGCAGAGAATGGGGGTGGGAGAAGACTCCAAACCTCCCTCCACCCGCTCATTGTAGTGTTGATGCATATGTGTTCTAAGGTGCAATTAAAACCCAGGAGGGCATGGAGCTACCTGCCAAGGAGCAGCAGGTAAGCGCATAGCCCCTCCTGCTAACCCTCAATGACTAAGTGTATTTAAAATTGAGAGGTGGGCAACGACGTCAGGGGTGAGGTATACACCCTGATGGTGATTTGGACTCCGTGATTGTGCCCACCCCCAAGATCCTATATGTATGTGTAATGAGAGTGTGAATAATGTGAATGTCTAAGATGTGGGATAAAATTGAGGCAGAGGCAGCCAGAAGGGGACAGGGGGGGGGGGGTAGCCTCCTCTGCACCCTGGTGACATACCCCCACTCCAAGGCCCTGCATGTGTGGGTGGTTGTGGAGGAGCGGGAAGAGGGAGGCAGCTGGAGATGGGGAGGGAAGGAAGGGAGGGGCAGGTAACCCCTCCCTGGGGCCAGCTCCCCCGCTGACCCCAGTAGGCACTCCCACCCTCCGCGACCCGCCAGGGAAGGGGGGCCCAGGCCCATCAGACCGGGGCCCAGTGCAGTAGCGCCCCCCGGCTCCACAGAGCCCTGGACAGTCCACCCAACCCCACCACAGAGAAAACTGCACCCACCCCACCAACCACACATCTTCCAGACTACATAAGACGGTAAACGCCCAGGCTGAGATCTTCCTCCACCTCTCCTGTATCTCCCCCTCCTGCAGAGAGTTCCTGAGAGAAGAAAGCTCCTGCCAGATGTGACCATCCCCCCCACCAGTTGAAGAGCCCCCCAGGCGGCTCGATGCACCGGCGGCACCCTGCTCCAGGGCCGGGCCCCCATGCACCCACCCGCCCACAACCCCGGCAACGCACCAACCAGGACCCGAGCCCCCGAGGCCCGGCCCGGGCCCCCGCCCAGAGACGGAGCACCCCCAGAACCTCACGCCCATCCCGGACCCACCCAGGGGCAGCCAGGTTGCCAGGTCAGTAACCCACGTCCGTCAGCACAGACCCTCCCCTAGCCCCGCTGCACGCAGCCGCGAGGAAACAGTCACCTGAGAGCCAACAGAGCCCTCAACCGGACGTGACCGCTACCCCGGGTTGAGCCCCCCAAGGAAGATGCCTCCGGGGAACCCCCCGACGCCCTAAGCCTGTCCCTACCCCCTCACCAATCACAACAGTGAAGGCGGGACCAAACTATGACCCCCCACCCCCACTAGGTGATGGAGCTGATAAAAGGGGCCCAAAGCAATTGATCTGATGTGGTGGCAGAGGCTGTGTCAAGACTAATGTAATCTAATAGATAATTTCTATATTGGTTAGAATTAAGATTATTTTTATTTTTCCAGTTCATGAGGACTGTTTTCTTGGCTATGCATAGGGCAGTGAAGATCATATGGGCTATATTCTTTTCTGAAGTGACATTATCTAAGCTGCCCAACAAACACACTAAGGGGGAGGTTGGAATGTTACATTTCAGATATTTTGATAAGTCTTCACATATCTCGCGCCAAAACTTTTGCACTGGTGGACAGAACCAAAGAGCGTGGATGTAATTGTCTGGTGTATTGCCTTGACAGTGTGAGCAGTTGTTGGAAGATGTAAAGCCCATCTTGAACATCCGATGACCTGTATAGTGCACTCTATGAAGTATTTTGTATTGTATTAATTGCAGACTGGGATTTTTAATTAATTTAAAAGTTTTTAAGCAAATCTGAGACCAGAAGTTTTGGTCTAGGTTGACTGATAAATCTGCTTCCCACTTTGCAGTAGGAAGGGATATTGATTCATCTAATTTAGAAAGTGTTCTGTATATTTTAGATAATAATTTGGGGGATTTAAGAGTAAGAAAATGTGCCGCACTTAGTGGTGTTTGTAATTCAACTTGACTGAGGTTAAATTTCTTTTTTACTATGGATTTAATTTGTTGATATTCTAAAAACCTTGTCTTGTTGATCCCATATTGTTCAACTAGTCTGTCAAATGGAATAAATTCTGTTCCCTCTAATATATGTTCTAAGTATTTAATTCCTTTACAACTCCATTCTGGGAAATTAATCATATTATTGTTTTGTAATATGTCAGGGTTATTCCAGATAGGTGTACGTTTGCATGGGATTAATGAAGACTCCGTTATTTTTAGAAACTCCCACCATGCTGTTAGAGAAAAGCTGATGTTGATACTTTTAAAGCATTCATGTCTTTTGATGTTTGAGCTAATAAATGGTAGGTCTGAAATCTCTAGATCCTTGCATAGTGCCTGTTCAACATCTAGCCAGGGCTCAACTAAGAAGGTATGTTTTAACCATTCTGAGATGAACTGAAGCCTGTTGGCTAAGAAGTATTGGTGAAAATTAGGCAGATCTAATCCTCCTCTATCCTTGGTTCTTTGTAGCGTTTTTAAGCTAATACGCGGGGGTTTATCTTTCCAAAGGAATTTGGAAATATATGAATCCAGAGATCTGAACCAATCTTGTGATGGTTTGTTAGGGATCATCAAAAATAAGTAATTTATTTTTGGCAAGATCATCATTTTTATAGTGGCGACCCTTCCCATGAGTGATATGGGTAAAGATTTCCATCTAGTCAGATCGCCTTCTACTTTCTTTAGAAGTGGGATGTGGTTTAGTTTAGTTAAGTCTGAAAGCTTAGGAGAGATATTAATACCTAAATATTTAATGTTTCCGGATTGCAGTGGGGCAGAGGAAGAATTATGGAAGGAGCAGTTAATGGGGAGAACTGTAGATTTTGGCCAGTTAATTGAATAATCTGAAACTCTTGAAAACCAGTTTATTAAAGTAATTACCTCAGAGAGGTTGGTTTGTGTGTTTTGCAGAAAAAGCAACACATCATCCGCATAGAGACTGATTTTATGTTCTATGTTCTTACATTTTATGCCCTTAATTGTTGTAGCCTGTCTAAATGCTGCTGCTAGAGGTTCGATAAAAATTGCAAAAAGTGAGGGGGAGAGTGGGCATCCCTGTCTGGTGCCCCTCAGGAGACAGAAGCTGGAGGATGTCTGGTCATTTGTTCTGATACGAGCCGTTGGGGAATTGTATAATATTCTTATCCAGTTTATGAAAGAGTTTCCAAAACCAAATTTGTGTAAGGTTGCGAATAAAAATTTCCAATTAACTCTGTCAAATGCTTTTTCTGCATCTAGAGATAATATTATGGCTTCGATGTTTTTATCGTATGAGTAGTCTATTAAATTAAGTAATCTACGAGTGTTTGTTGAGGAGTGCCGACCTTTTATGAAACCAGTTTGGTCAGGATGAATTAAGAGGGGGGTCATTTTCTCTAATCTCTTTGAGAGAGCTTTGCAGATTATTTTAAGGTCTACATTTAAAAGAGAAATTGGACGATAGCTTGAGGGAAATAAAGGGTCTTTGCCTGGTTTTAGCAGGAGACTAATGTTGGCAGAATTCATATTTGGTGGTAGTCTGCCCTTTTCCTCGATTTCCTGCAACATGCTGTGGAATACTGGTGCCAAAATTGTCCAGAATTCTTTGTAGAATTCTGCAGGGAAGCCGTCTGGACCTGGAGCCTTATTATTGGGCATACTTATCAGGGCTTCCTGGAGTTCACTTGGCGTCAGTGGCGAATCCAATTCCATTGCTTGACTGTCTAGTAATTTTGGAAGAGTTACGTTGTCAAGAAACAGATCAATTTCATTTTTAGATGGGTTTATTTGTGGTGAGTATAAAGTTTCATAGAAATCCCTAAAAATGTTGTTTATTCTTCCAGGATCATATATTGTGTTCCCCGATAAATCTTTAGCAGCACATATAGTTGTTTTTTCTTTATTTATTTTTAGCTGGTTAGCTAGAAATCGACCTGATTTGTTACTGTGTTCAAAATTCTGCAAGCGAAGTCTTTGTATAAGGAATTGTGTTTTTTTATTAATAGTTTCATTTAATTCTAGTTTTGTTTTGCATATTTTGTTCAATGTTTCCTGATCTTGGTGGGACGCGTAGGCTTCTTCTAGTGATTTGATGTTTTTTTCTAATTCCTGAATATTTTTGTTTTCTTCTTTCTTTTTGTGTGATGAGAAAGAAATTATTTTACCTCTCATCACAGCTTTCCCTGCTTCCCATAGAACAGAAGCAGATATTCCGGGAGTGTCATTAAAGTCTAAATATGAAGTCCATTCCTTTTTAAAGTATTTAATAAAGTCTTCATCTTTAAGTAGTGATATATTAAATCTCCAGTTTTTACTTGGCGTAGTATTATTCTTGTGCATTAGTGTTAAAGATACAGGAGCATGATCGCTGACAGCTATAGGATGAATCTCAGTGTCTGAAATGTCACACAGCAGTGAGCTGCTGACCAAAAAATAATCCAGACGAGAGTAAGAGTGATGAACATGCGAGAAAAAAGTATATTCCTTACTGGTGGGGTGAAGAGAGCGCCATGCATCGCAAAGACCAAAGTCGTTCATATACTGTTTGATTATATTTGTGGACTGCCAATTACGCTGAGTTCCTGTTGTGTTGAGCCTATCCATTTCTTCATTTAGTCCAAGGTTGAGGTCACCGCCAAGAATGAGTGTGCAATCAAGGTGTTCAGAGAGTGCACTAAAAAAACCGTGGAAGAATGAGGGTTCATCAACATTTGGACCATATATACTAACAATACATAGTTTTTTGTTCAATATTGATAGTTTAATAATTAGAAATCTACCCTCTGGATCTATAACTGTATCGAGTACTGCACTGAAAAAAAGGGACTGGCCATCTCTTGGATTTATGTAAGCATCTTGCATGTATTTAACACAATTACCTCATGTTTTAAAGATAAATGTAACTATATAGTGTAAAAACTACATGATATGCAGAAAGGGTGTATTAAATTGTTCATATCATGTTCAGGTGAAGTAAGTCAATAAGATAGCAACGTTAAATCTCGTGAAACCACGCGTGATTTCATCTCGCGGGCTTTGGATCGTGGTTCAAAAAAGGCATCCATCTCAGTCAAGTCGAGCAGCCAACTCTACGTTTTTGGTATGTCTTGATTTTTTGAATTAATATTTACCATATTTCAGCCAAATGTAGTTAAACGTCTAGAGTGTCGCCATGTAACATGCTAAAAAAGAGCCATTAGCTTATTTGCTGTTTTATCTGTTGTCAAAGAATTGGCGCTTTTTCATTTGAATTTGTCTTTGGCACAAGAGCCGTAATATCACATTAAACCTAATTATGAGGCACTCATAACATAATTTGGTTTTCTGTGTGAATAGATTTGCCAACTGACTCTTCAGTTACATTGTGTATTTACTGCACCGTGGTGTTAGTGAGATTTTGGACATTGAACAGCTTTAGCTAATATCATTAGCGGCATTATGCTAGCTTACATCCCTACCCCTCCTGCCCTCACCTGCTGTCCTTTTCTTTTTGTTTTTTTTGCTGCACATTGAGAGACCACATCTATTCTGCATTTCACCAGGAGTCAGCTGATGGATTGTGGGTTCAAGGTGTTATGGTAAGAAAGTATATTCTATTTTCGCTTAAGGTTTCTGTAACTTAATTATAATAGGTTTTGTATAATTATTAGGTGCATGCATACACAAATAGACCACCCTATTAAAACAACTGAGAAATCCAAAATCTGCCATAGGTTTAACTTATACCTGTATGTATTGTCAGAAAGGTGATTACTGGACTCACATTAATGCACACTTGAACTAAAATGAGGTTGTAACTTGTGGGTTCTTGGGTTGCAAATCAGAAACAAACATCTTTGGATTTTTTTAATCCCATAAGATCTGGAAACACAGTTTTTATTCAACAAAACATTACTGATTAACCAAGCACAGTGCCTGCTGTTATTTCAAAATTTCAAAATGTTATTTCAGATAAAATGCAGCATTCCAGTGCATCCCAACCATGCCTTTACAGTCAAGGTTTCTGACGGAGCTGAGTTTCTCTCTGACAGTCTGCTGAAAGTGTTTGCAAAGTGATCGGGGGAACAGTGCACAAAGCTAAAGGATGTAGCTGCCATGATGACAGTAAGAACTTTAAAATTCTTTAACTACAAAGTGTATATGTATTGCATTAGGTCAGTAAAAGATTTTTATGCTGCATCCATTGAAACAGTCAACTATTACCTGTGAGTACTGATTCCACTGAAAGGATGCCATTCTTTTTTGTCATGCATTTACTGGCCCACTGAGAAAAAATTATCTTTTTTTAAAAATATATGTTCTGGAAACTATATATCCATAAAGTTGATGTCAAACAGGAATTTTTGATATTGCTTTGTAGATGCTGGTGTTGCATGTTGACTGGTTTAAAAAGTCAAGTTTTTGTCTGGGATCATTTTCTTCTGTGCTACTGAAAAGTTCACAAATCTCTGTTTTCTTTGTTATAATACTTTAGGATGACATTAATGCTCAAAGGGAGTCTCATCAAAGTGCTCCGCATCTGTGTGAAAGACAATTGCAACATCTTGGTGCAGGAGTTCATGGTGAGTGTTTTATGAGTAGATTGTGGCTTTGCAACATTTAAAAATGCATTTAGTTATCCACTTGATCCTCATTGGACTGGTTAGGACCAGTAGTCCTCTTTAATAATTTGAAGTTCACATGAGGCCTAGTAGTGAACTCGGCCGCCGGCCCTTGAGGCCCCACCCCTACCCCTGTATTAGGGGTCACATCAGTGTGAAAAAACTTTAAATTTGTCATTCTAGTGAACAAAGAAAAATCCCCCCAATATTTACATTAGCTTTTGTTTGGAAAAAAAAAAAAAAAAGACCAACTGACCAACAGCTAACCAAATTGTGGGGCTGAAAGTCTAAATTCTAACATCTTCTGAGTGACATAACCTGGATTTCTGATGGGCCGGTGTCTTTCTAACAAAAACTAATGTAAAGCATTTGAAATTATTATGTTTTTCACTCTCTCTTAGAAACTCTGTTAGACCATGAATGGCAGCATGGCAGGCAACTCTTTGGCTATAGCTATTTACTATGGTTTAAATTACTCTAACATTAGAACTGGTAGATTCAAAAGAGATGAGTTTAAAAGGGAATCTTAAAAAAATGTTTTGTGTTTAACCAGGACTTGACTGAGGCCACTGCACAGATTGAGAAAACCACAATGAACATCTGTCTCCAGAGATGCGCCAGGCAATGACTTTTCTGATGTTGGCATCATCATCGAGGGTATAGTAGTTCTTCAAGATCTGGATAACGTGACCTTTGCAGTAGCCATGCTGTTTGGACCTTTTTTATTCCTTCAATATGAGTTACCCATCACAGCTCTGCTACACTTTTGAGGTGATTCAATGGGTGGTAATGGAGTTGGATGCAACTCAGCTCTCAAGAAAAGCTCACAACTAAGACAAAACTGCTCCTGCAAGGAAAGCTCACTGTTATGCATGCAAGCTGATCAGCTCTAGGTGAGAGGACATTTAAATCTCACACTTGTTCTGCTGCATTTTTGAAGCTCAATTCCAGGAGCAGATCGCAGGGTTCATTTTTATATACTCTGCAACTGCCATGAGGACAAGCTGTTTTTGTTGTTGTTGTTTGTTTTTCCTTTTGCTCTGTGCAAGTTCTCTGTTTGTCTGTTTGGCAGCATTTTTCAATTTCTGTTTGTATTTTTTCTTTTTTTTTACTAGTGAAGAGATGTAGCGTGAACAGTTATACAGTCTAAATATCCCATATGGGTCGTGTGAAATGGTATTTTCAGTTTCATTCAGTTGAAGTAAAGAACGTTGAATATTTCTAAGTATGCTGTTTTGAACCAAGATGTCACAGTATGATCAGTGCTGTAATTTTTGACAGTCACTGTATCAATGTTATTTTTGCGTCTCTTGAATAAAGTTTTTGACCTGCAAGTGCTAATTTCTTTAGTTATTGGGGTAAAATGGGTAATGTTAATAGGAAGGTGTTTGCCAATTCAGTAACCTAATTTAATGTTAATGGAAACTAACATTTCCTCAAATTGTTTAGTTATAATTGTTGTTTAACTGAATCTTGACGTCAGAGGCCTTAAATAGAATGTTTTGTATTGTCCTGTAACATTTTTCAAAAGAAACAGTCTAATTTCTTTGCTGTGATTGATTCCAGAGAACACGGAAGAACTGACATTATTTAACTGTTGATTTATATAGATTCAGTGGAGGAGTAATGTCAGTTTAATTCTTTACCTACTGTCAATGCAGTGAAATTAGACATTTTGTTTTTAAAGGTTACTGGTGGATGCCAGCAACCATCTTGGAAGAGAACAATACAATCTGTTATAAGGCCTCCATTTGAAAATTGTGTATTTGATACTAGAATATAATAGCAAAATGTAATTTGAAGATAACATGTAGTATTTAAGTGACCAAGTAGTATTGGGTAAAAGTTATTGAATGGTGTTGGGATAAAGTGAAAAAATTGTGAAGGATTAAAATATTCCAAGAGCTCAAATTACTTCATCAAAACATGTTTAAGTCACATTTTATCAACACAAATTGCACAGGTTTATTGAACATGAATAAATTGTGTTAATTTAACTCAATTGTTTAAGTTGCTGCCAAAGCAAAACATCTGTGTGCAACAAATGTCCACCATTGAATTAAGTAAATCCAACAACATATTTTTTTCAGTGTGTAAAATTAACATTTTTATGTATTAAAATTGCTACTCCCCGTTGTCTAGAATTATAACCGGCTGCAAACACGTTAGGAAACTCAGGTGTTTTAAGTTCATTTAAACCTGTGACAGGTTTGTGAGTTTCTTGTAATAAAACAACATCTGCCTGTAGTTTTTTAAGCTGGTTAAATATTTTTAACCTCTTTCCTCTGGTGCCAGCTCCATTTACATTCCATGTGACAAACCTCAGCATGCCCTTAATTGTGCGTGTATGTTTAATGATGTATGCTGGGTGTTTCGCTTAGACAGGTGGAGAGAATATGGAAACATCCCTTGTTTGTAAATAGAAAGAGAAAAAGAAGTGTGGTGAGAGACTCCATAAGTCTGACTATGTGTGTGAATATTCACTAATATGAACAAGCGTGGCTTGCTTATGTGTCCTGCAAGTCTGTGCGTGCTGTGAGGCTGTTGTGAATGTGCTGCCGTTGAGCTGATGTGTTTGCGTGATCGTGTTGTGAAAATATGTAGAAATAGAGGGTGTTGTTTGTAGGTGAGTGGGGAAGTAGGTGACCACAGCAGTGAAAGACAAGAGAAAGAAAGAAACCACATGAACTGTGAGCGACAACAAAAAAAAAGAGACGAAACGGAAACATTCCAATTAAAGCAATGACGGAGGGTGACGGTGTTATATCTGCTATGACATCCTACTGATATTACTAGGTTAAACACATTTTAAAGGAGAGAGTGTGAATGAATAAGAAAAGAGTGTAGCGGGTTCTTATCTGGAGTGCAGTCAGTATAACCACGGTGTGGTGCCGGGGTCGCGGTACAGCTGTCCGTCCACGTAGAGCCGGTCCACAGCGATGACAGCACGGGAGCCTTTCTGGATAAAGCTACGTCGAACTGGGAACAGGACCTTGCGTCGTTCCAGGATCTCTTTGGGGAACTGGTCGTTCACGCTGAAGTCCGTTCCTTTCAGCTCTCTGCCGCGACTCTTCACCTGTTCCTTTTGTTTGAATTGGCTGAATTTGGCCACAATAGGCCGTGGTCTCCCGGTCCGCGACCGCGCGCCCCCCAAGCGATGTACTCTATCGAAGTCGATGTTCTTTACGGTGTCCTCCGGCAGCTTCAGGTGGATTTTAATGAAGCTTTTCACCGTTGCCTCTGCGTCCTCTCCGGCAGTTTCTGGAATACCAGAAAACACAAGATTATCTCTCATGCTACGGGCTTGTAAATCGATAACGGACTCTTTTATTTTTTTATTTTCAATGTTTAGCTGGGTCACGTTATCGGTGAGAGATTTAACCGACTCCCGTAGCGTGGCATTTTCAGCGGCAAGCGTTTCCACCTGCCGCTGGCTGAATTCCAGGGATTCTCTCAGAGATTTAAATTCCCGGTGTAAGATCTCCACCAGGGACAGCCTCGCATCGAAACTGGACAATCGCTTGTCGATGGACTCCAGGATTTCTGCGATGTCTTTGCCGGCAGGCGATGTTGTACCGGGGGAGTCTGCCTGGCGACTTCTCTTCGATGACGGCGTCTCGATTTTGGCCGGGGAAGATGCACTCTGGGCCTTATGCATTACTAAATCTTGAAAACAGCGGTCGATGTAATCTTGGAGAGCGTCTAAACTCTCCCCGTTGTCCTCCAGGGTGTTAGAGATGATAAAATAGATGTTGTTAGTTATATGACAATTGATTAGTATATTTGGTAATACTGAAGCTTGGAAAACCTTTGTTAAACTCTATGCTACCATTTGCTTTTTCTCCGCCAAAATCTCCGGCGTCTGACGTCACCTACAACATCACTTCCGTCACTTACCTCTATCCGGTTGTTCAGTGATGACGCGACGAATCCTACTTCCGGGTCTAAAGTAGTCTGCGTTTAATATGGCTTTTGTGTTGTTAACATGTTTAATGTTATGTATTTTCTTCTATTTGATCTCAAAAAGCTCCTAAAACAGTCAGCGACCACTGTTGACCTCCCTCGGCTTTTATTACCGCTAATCATTTATTTAAGCTCAGTTTTTAAAACCTTACGATGTAACTACAGCCCAGCCCATGCAGCAGTATATGAATGACTAACCTCGTATTGTGGATGGATTATCTCAGTTGTTCTCCTGGCTGAAGTTTGGTCCTTTTACAGCATCCTGCCATGCGATTACATTTGTTCCTGACCACCGAGAACACTCACATTAACTTTTATCGAGTGGAAAAAAAGTTAGCTTGTTTATATTATGCTAACATAGCTGTGTCGCTAGCGGTCACGTATCACATCATTATATACCAGCTAGCCCAACTTCAGTAACCCTACAAACGTCACTGCTGTTTAGTTTTCTGTCTTCATTTATGCTGGAAGTGATAGCAGAGCTGTACGTTTTAATTTGTTTCCAAAACCCCGCAGTCAGGACATGCTATATTGTATTTAGATAGAAGCTAGCGAGCTAACTCCCTGCTAACTTCTAACTCCGTTAAATGTCATAAATTCCGTTTTCATGGATGCCTGGATGTTAAACTCAATTGTTACACCTGGTAGAGCAGAACGCTGATCATTTTATTAAAGATGAAAGACTTTAGACAGTTTTTCAACTCTCAGTAATCCCATAGTGATCGTTTGATATATGGACCTGCAGCGGAGTTTAGACCCAGACACGGCTAGTGACGTCAGACTGAACAACCGGATAGAAAATCCTGAGGATCTTTGGAGAGACCCTGAACTTCCTCAGTTGTCGTAGGTGATACAGGCGCTGCTTAGCCTTTTTGGTCTGGACCTGAATGTGGGCAGCCCATTCAGGTCCAGACCATAGTGCCCAGGTCTGAGCACTATGTGCTCAGACCTGGGCACTATGTGGCACTTTTCTGGGCACATAGTAAACCACCACATAGTTCTGAAAAAAATGGGAACTAACACTGACTTGACTTAATAAGCTACTGCAGAGGGCTCCTCTCTTCTTGCTCTGGGTCTCCTCAAAGTGTAATTAAGGAACTGGAAAATCCTACATAGCACAGAGGGAACAATTTCCGGGTCGCAGGAGGAGAGAAGACGAGAGGAAGCATCGGTTAGACTAATGAAAAGCACCCAGAGTCTTTCAGTTAGTCGAGTGATTAAAGTGGTAGGTTCAATTTTAAATGCCCTAAAAAATGTTAATGCAGCCTCAGTTATATGGCACTCCAACATGTTTGGAGTAGCATACATTTTGGGAATATATTCGCATTGAAGAACATGATTTATCCACCATAAGGTCATCTCAATTCTTTTTTCCATACCATCATGTCCTGTTGAAAATCATACTGTTGTTATGAGGGGAGGCCAGATTTTCTTGGTCATCTTCCTGCAACATATATAGCAGTAATGTATACCTTTTTACACAACTTCACTGAGTGTGTTCATCCCGTGCATCTGCTCACAAAATTAATAACAGCTTCTTTACGCTGCCCAAACAGGGCTTTATGAGCATGCACTTGTTCCTGAGACTGTATCCGGATATAAGGCGATCTGTTACCTGTCTAATCTTCTGATATTGTACATGTCTGCTTCTCTCTCACGAATGAGGGGAAACCATAAGAAAATCCCTTAAAAAACAAAACTGAGTTGTTTTGGCTTTACATTAGATTTGCATTATTTAGCATCTATATTTGCAATATGCTGCTGATATATATTGTTCAGTATATGGATAAGTAATTCACCTTAACATGCAACTTGCTTTTTCCACTCAAATGAAATATTCAATAATTCTGTCTTTGATTGAGCAAAATGCTGTATAAACATTTAGCACTAAACGAAAAAGGACAAAATGTATTTAGTGTCACCATTCACCATATGAGTGATTTGTTCAATAAATAATGCTATGCTTTTATCTCGGCTTTTCCATTATAGACCGCAGTGACTGATTTATGAATACTAAGCACTTTTCTGTTGAATTGGATAGAAAAACAGACCAAATACTTTGGTTTTCTCCCTTTGCTTTTGTAACATTATTGAACCTTTTAGCCATCCACGTCCTTATAGCCTCTAAATAACAAAAGGCAGTGGTGAATTGAAAAGTCAAGGCTATTATTTCAGTATTGGCTCACACATTGTACAGCGTGGTTCAAGCAGAGCTGTTGAGCTTCAGGAATGTCGGACATGTACGGTTATGACTGAAGGTTGAAAGCATTTCTCTACAGACACTCCTGCTCAAAGACTGAACAAAGCATCTTCAACCATCTCTTACAGTGGTATACCTCATTCTTATAACCCTAATCTTTGACCTATGACCTTTAAGCAATACATACTAAAATGCTGTATTTTTTTTGTCTTTACCCAAATGACTGGAGCAGAACTGGCAGAAATCTTTGGTTTCTATAAGTTGTAAAAACTTGAGATTTTAAATATATTCATGCAGTGTGTGATTTTGCTAAATTGTGTGGTATCACTGTGATGCCATAGGGTGTTGCATTGGGAAAAAAAGAGTATGTTCTACAGCTCTCTCCATACTCTTTCATTTGATATATTACTCATTATGGTTTCTTAAAAAAATGTTTCAAGTAAAGCGCTATACAAATGCAGGCCATTTACCATTTTACCATTCAAAATTGACCTTGGACCCACAAGGCCTGACCCAGTATTGTTGTGTAGTTTGAACCAATCCATAAAAAAATTGGGGCAGTATAGTTTTTACTGATTTACACATTTGCCATGGACCTTGACCCTCACCCACTTTTCACCAAAAATAAATCAGCTCGAGCTGTTATTGGTATCAGACAAAATTTTAAAATTACATCTTGAAAACTGTGGATGCTGTGTAACAAACAGACAGACATACTGTCTACCCTCAGGGGGAGGATAATATTTACTTGATTTATAGTAAGCTCTTGTAATTATGTAATAATTACTAATTGTAACAATAATGTTGCATAATTGGGTCATTTTCACATGAACAGAGGCATTTTATATGACTTTACAAGTTAACAATATAAGTAAAGCATATGTCTTATTTTCCTTTTTCTGTCAGAACAAAACTGGAATGTTTTGGTAAAAAATTATGCACTTTATTTTATTTTTGTAACACACTTTGAAGCAGGGTAACAGATTCCTTAATTGCAAAGTGCAAATCAAACAGTGCCAAATTGTAACTAACCCGAGGACAACTGTTTGAATCTGCCCGATTTGTACACTGAATTTTTTTTTTTTTAAGAAAGTTAAAACAGCATCTTTTCATCGTGGAAGACAGTTTGATTATTTATTGAGTTTTTAAATTACTTTGTTATGAGTGTTAAGGTTCAAAATTGAGGAAGGAGAGTACAAACCACCCATGGTCCAGAAGGTCTTGGTCAAACAATGATTTTAATGACTACACACGTGTGGGAAGAACACTCTGTACGCCGACAGCAAGTGATCTCCGACTTAATCAAAGCATAAACAGATATTTTATAGCATCAGGGTTTGATTTACTGACGCCCCTTCATGCGTCACAGATACATTTTATACATAGATCAGATCAACACCACAATGACTTTTAACCCAGAAGATCATCTTCTATTTTCATGGCTGGTACTTTCCGTTCTTGTCTTAAAGTGAATTGTTCCTCTTTCTTGCCGAGACATGACTAATCTCTCCTCTAAATAAATCTAACTCGTGTGTGTGTGTGTTGACCCCACATGCTCTTTCTCAATTCACCTGTTGCACTTCTGACCTTTTACCAGACCAGAGGCTCACTGAGACTATATGTATGTCTTCTACTAAATAAATGTTTTAACCAAGAACCTCTACTTAAACCTTAATATGAAATGACCTGATATATAAGTGTTTTGTAAGCATGTATTGCAATTCCTTCTATGGCTCCAAGTCACTTGCACAATAGATTGTCCGGACATCGCGCCGAACAAAGCTTCCAACCCCCAATTAATTGACCGAGCTCCAACTCTTTAATAAGCACAGATATGCATTGTGTATAAAATAGTCATAACTGCACCTGAAATACAAGGTCAACATAATAACTGTATGCATAACATCTTAAGGCCTTCTTAAAGCTATCTGTTACATTGTTAAAGCCTCGTCTTAGCCTGCTGCTCAAAATAACTTCCTGCTTCTGCAAACTCTCTGCAAGCCTGTTTCCTGTCCTGTTACTTTTAGCCTTTCTGAAAGACACACACTGTTCAACCCCTGAATGCAATATAAACTCCAGATTATATTATTAATGCAATGGTAATAATGATGATTATTTAACAATAGCAGTAAAATAATTTCCCTGCTCCACATGAGCTATTAACTGTTTTTGATAGTGGGACACGTATCTGTACTACACAGAAACTGTCCATGTCTATAGCTTCTGGATATCTCTTAGTTCGCAATAGACAAACGCTGTCGTTTTAGTGGTCACAAAATGCCACCCAAAATAATATTACCCACAAAGAGCATTGAGCATTCTTTATTTCCTATGAACACTTTAGGGACAATATAGCACAGTTCAAAGCCTGATAGAGCTGTCAAGGGACATCCAGTTATGTTATTATTTTATTGTCAATCACCAACAAGCTTCTCAGGATTTTAGCACTTCTGTCATCTCTCAATGAGTAATTACAACAACATATTATATGGAAGCGTTACAGTGCAGCAAGTCAGTGTGTCATTTTACAACAGCTGTTTTCAAAACTGTAAACCAGACATATCCATTCAGTTAGAGCATTTCTATTGTCTATGTTTTCTTTTTTCTGTTTCTTTTTTTTTCTTGGGCTTTCTGATTACTCAGTACTCTTAAAGCCACATCAAATATTTAATGCACAGTTTATAGCTCTTTATATTATCAAGTAGTTAACCTTGCTTGACTGGCTGACCTCTGGCTATGACTTGGGGAAATTAGCCACTACATTTAGGTTCAATAGGGTAACAGCCGAGGTCAACCTGTGGTGATTTAAATAAAAACAGATACACAGTTTGAATGAGAGATCCCAGTATTTGCTCCAAATTGAAACTGATATTGCGAAACAGAATATTTCAGACTTTTTTTAAGTGATTAGAAGGCTGCCATCATCTCGTGACATTTCAAATGCAGTGACAATAGACAGGCTCATCACCATATTCTCACAGTATTCTCAGTAAACGCCAGCAGTAGTTTGCGAATGTGGGTTTTTATATAATCCTGTATTTAGACACAAATTTAAGGCAACTTAATAAATGAATATTAACTTTTGATTACTTTATACTTCTACTTCAGTACTTTTCTTATGGATTTATTGCACTTTAGTATACTCTTATGCCATTAAATTCATCTTACATACAACTTCAAGACATACTTCTCAGTTAAATATTCTTTGAAGATGTATCAAATCATTATGGACTGATATCAGTTAAACTACCCAACTGCATATAATGTAGAGTGATGAAAAGTAGCTATGCATATTAGAGAATTGTAATTGAGAAGTTCTGAGGCACTTTACTGTTTTAATTTCATGCTACTTTATACTTCTGCAGAACCATTTCAATGAGAAATTGCTACATTGTTCTCCACTACATTTATCTGACAGCTATAATGACTTACTTTACAAATTCAAATTTCAAAAACCTTTAATGAGAATATCTATCCAATAGCAAGAATTATTTTCACCTCGGCCAACTATACCATTAAAATCCTATTTAAATGCTAATGTTTCTGTAATTGTATAACACAAAATAATACAACTCTGACAAAAGCCAATTAGTCGGTACTTCTATATTTATTGTAGAATTTGCAGATGATATGCACTTTCACTTAAGTAGTGTTTAATTCAAGATCCACAGTTGGAGTATTTTCTTAGAGAACAGCACTACTTTTGCTTACAAATGGATCAGAGTATTTCCATTACAACCATATCCCAGCTGAATGGCTACTTACAGTACGGATGAAAGCCTGCAGTAATAGTGCAATATCAAAAGCAATGCTTTGCAAGTGTTCTCTGAAAATTAGAGCGGGTATATTATTTACATTACTTAAATATTTCGCGCCCCATTCCACATCTCATTTTGAAAAGTGAGAACTATCGCTCCAATAGAACTTGGGTGGAATGAGAGTAAAGTGAGAAAACGCCCACTTAATTGACACCAATTGTAAGCCATATGGTCATATGTTAACGGCAGTAATTAGAAAATCGTAATTTTCCAGACAATGCCATTGGCAAGAGATGCAACACACCGGTGTCGATTTTAATGACCACACTGTCGTCCAGAACTACAGGTTCGAATGCCACTGGAAACGTCAGAAACAGGACAGAGGTAATTGGTCATTACATCTGGTCAATACAGGCGCGAGCACAAACAACTGTCTGTGTGCACGTGCACACACGCACACGTTTTGTCAAGCCCTAACAGGTCCACCGGGGTTTCAACAAGACCTCGTACTCACTTTTTTTTAAAATCTCCCTCTCTCTCTCTCTCTCGCCCTCTCTCGCGCTCTGAAACAGCGAAAGCTGTTGGCTCGCGCGCGCTCAGTCTAATTATTACACTCTCGCGCAGCTGAGTGGCGAGTGCTGAAAGCTCCGCACCGCTTTCCATCTCTTCCTTCCGCACTGCGATTCCGTTAGGAGACGGTCCTCTTTGGCGGACACGTACTAGCCCACCTGGACAGAGGTTTTCATCAGGACACGGAAACGTGTTAAAAGGAGGCTCGTGCAAACGACAAATGCACGCGACCCGAGGCCGGTGCCCCCAGACCCGACGGGGAGGGAGACAAGCAGAGCAGTGATGGGACAGTTCTCGGGAGGATGCTACCTGAGTTTTTTCATCTTTGTGCTTCTTGGTTCGCAGGCGCCGACCACATTAGCGAGAGGTAAGCTCAACACCGAGACACTTTTTGAAGAGCTCAGTGCTTTTAGGGGCGTCTCAGTCCTCCCGAATAAACTCAATAAAAAGGTGTATGCCCCGACAGACTGTGTTTCTGATGCTGACTCTACTTGTTTAGGATTTTTTTAAAGTAATCTTTTTTCATGTCCAGGTAGTGTTAGCAATTTATGTTTGCTTGACAAACAAACAAACAATAAAGCTTCAGACACCTTTATAAATCACATAAATTCAAATTAAATTAGGACGAGTTTTTTCTTCTTTTTTTGTCGTGCGCAACAGACTGGCTAAGATTTGTTTATAAATGCTGCTTTAATAGGTTTAACGTCAGTTTCTTCTAGTGCAACAAAATGCTTATTACTAATCTAAATTTGCTTCCTTAAGGATATTCTCTCTGGAGTACAGTTAAAATGACTAGGTTCTGGTTGACTTTGATTTCACTCAAGAAATGTTTGAGAGTCTCCTCGTGTTTTTTGTTTATTTTATTTATAAGATAACATAACCTTTATTAGTTCCACGCGTGGGAAATTTGTTATATTTTCAATGTTAAACCCATCTCAGTTAGACAAAGTCAGTATTGTGATGGACCAGTTATAAGTGGTTTAATAGCAATTAATAACAATGTCTTAATTCAATGGCAGTGACTTTTACCTCAAGAACACCGACTCATATCCTTTAGCACGGCATAGTCCTGTCCTGTCACTCATTTTCTTACTGCTCTCATCTTACTTTTCTTCTTCTGAGGCTTCTCAAAAAAGCTTACCATTCATTCATTCTTTCTGTTGCTCATGATGACACTCACTGTGAATGAAAGCAGACTGTAATAAAACTGCTCACACTTTAAATACTGATTATATCGTCTATAATATACAAACGTGCTGTTTAGTGACTAAATTATGCACAAGGTATGGTATAAATGACACATTATTCACATTTCAAGTGGGCTTTCTAGCAATTATATGCTTTTGAATATATTAACATTGGTGCCCATGTGCATCATTGTTGGTTGCTGGGTGATTGTATGGTAATGGAGCAAACTAGTGAAACATGCTTTGAATGTAGTTTTCCACTCCTATGCTTTGTCGTACTGAAATTGAGAGCCAGGACAATGTTTAACATTATTTGTTAAATCATGGCATTTTGTTTAATTATGATTGCTGGTGGGGGGGGGGTTATGTTTCGCAATGTGCAAATTGTGATGCTATGTTGATAGCATACTGGTAAAACTAGAGAAGCTGATAGCTTGGTGGCCTTCCTCATTTTTCTTGCTTTACTTTAAACAATAAAATACCTCCCCCCCTTCGCCAAATATGCACGCACATGCATATCTTCTGACAGTAGCTGCTTTTTGTTCGAATGTTGACAGGCATGCAAAAAAAAAAAAAAAAAGGCTAAAAGGCTCATTATTTGTGCGCATACAATGTAACTGGGAAAAAGTACTGTACTTCAAAAACCCAATTTGGGGCTTGCTCTAGCCATTTTTATGTCCACTCCTCTGCAACTGGATGATCAGAGGGTTGGGTTTTTTTTTTTAACCTTATGAGGTTGCAAGTAGACTCCTGCAAAAAGCTGTAAACAACAGATGCAGCTTCAGCTCCTTTGAACATTTTGTCAAATCTAGATTACATGTGTTTTTGGTGTTTCCCCTTCATAAGACAGGCCCGTCTTTTATGACATTATATCACATGAAAGTAAACATCTGAATTTATCAGTTATGTGTCACTACCAGATTCAGAATGTCTGATCATCAGTAAGCTGGTTACTCATGATGTGACGTGTTCTATTTAGCCAGCAGATTTGAATGTTCATTGACTTAATGATAATACAGAAAACTGTTTTACTTAACTGACAACACTAATGAAACCTGTGGTTATGCACATGTTATATGCTGTCTTTTGTCAGAGAATAGATAATCAGAGAATCTTTTTTGCTTCCGCCAAATCCATCCTGACCTATTGACATCCATTTATCTCATATGGTAGCGTAACAAAGGTGCATTTGCAAGTCAATTAGTTAACTAGCCCCAAGGTTTTTATTTTTGCATCCCAAGTTTTGAAATCAGCTTCAACTTGGAAATTTACATAGCATAAATATTATATTAAGCCAAAGTATCTTAAGGGCAACTTTGCATGTAAGGATCAGGGGGTTTTACCGATCTTTTAAAGAAAAGTAGGTTTAAACTAAGGCAGAAATGTGTTTGAGATAACCTTTCAAGACTGACTGTAAATTGTATTTATAGAACCAGCTACCATGGCTACATTTCCATGTGAAGTGTTACATGATTTTTTCAAAGGCTTGACCTAATATGCTTGGATAGAAAAACAATAATAATGTTAGTGCATGAAAGGAAAATGTGCTTGTCTGCCCTACACATTTTTTAAAGGCTGCATGGACGTATTTTGTAATATATCTTTCGGATTTGAAATGGCTTTCACTTGGGCTTTAAAAATATTTATAACATACAATAATACTGATGTCTGCAGTTAAATACTTTATTCAGACATGAAATTAAGTGCTATGGAAAGGTAGTCTCCACACACACACACACACACACACACACACACACACACACACACACACACACACACACACACACACACACACACACACACACACACACACACACACAACTGGTTAAATAATGTAAAAGCAAGATTACTTTGCACATGATAAAATATAAATGGCACGTTACTCACACGTGTTGACACTAAATTTCACTTCCATAGCCACATACATGTAGAGAGTCCCCTATAAGTAAATATTATTTATCAGTTAGATGCCAAGTTAAAACACGGTCATCCAAATGCATTCAATGATGGGATAAATCACTTGTGTTCAACAAGCAATTTTATTCTTAATGTGCCGAGAACACCAAGTGACAACAAAAAAAAGACCTTAACCCAAAAGAGGAACCTTGCAGTCAGTGCCTGCAGGGGGATTCAGCGAGGAAATGCTGCTGATAAAATGTTGAGCAGCACCAGTGAACATTACAGACGTGTTCAGTGTTTCTCCTAGGTTGACTGCTTTGGGGGACAGGTAGGCTGTGGGAGTGATAACCCCCACAAAGCTTCTTTAACCTTATCAAGTCTAATTGAGGAAAACACTTCTGACAGCTAGTAAGGAAGACAAAGGGTGAGCTGAGCAGGGTCGCACAAAGATACTATCAAAAACAATTCCAGCAGTGCCAAACAACACCACTTGAACAAGAGGTTCAGTGGTCAAGTGCCAAGGAAGGCTGGTTCTGTGGCTTGATATCCACCTCCACTGATGATCAGATGGATTTCAGGTGTGGATGATTCAGGCGCTCAGAGAGGGGCGTAGCAGACAGGCGTGAAATATAATAAGAGAGAGATCTCTTTTAAAAAGAGGCCAGAAGAAAGTTAGTGGCCATAACAAGCTTATTCCCCTGTGAATAAGAGCTCTATTGTTGTCTAAGAAGAATTAATATCATATCTGTGCGACATGGCTGCAGTGGGTTGGAGTGGGTTCTTCATTATGATGAACATGGGCACTCTAGATATATATTTCTGTACTCTAGATGCATCGAATATATTTGCGGCTGAAAATTGCTCCCCAACAAAAACAGCATCAATTTGTTAAAGAAAAATCACGTAAATATGACAGATTTACAGAGCACAAAGTGGACAACATACAATAGCATATACATGCATACAAATAGTATAACAATGACACATACTATGGCATATAAAAGCATTAAATAAAGCATAGAAAACCACCTGAACACAGCCAATTAGCAAACCATTGGTATTGCAATTACTTTAGGCTATAGCATAATGCACTTTATGTATAGCTATTAATAATGAAGTAGCCTAGTTTTAAATAACGGGTTCACGATTGTCAAATCTTTATGCATAACATCTGAATTAGTGGTTTTGGAATTTTTTTTACTGTCACACCAGTGGGCGAGTCAAAATTTCAAGGTGTATTTATTGCACATGATGTTCCACCAGTTCCTCCATAATAATCCATAGTCATGACTTTTCAGTCATAGCATTTATTTTTGTCTGTGTTTTTAGCTGTTTTCTTATGCATAGAATAACATCAGCAGGCTAATAAAATATTAAGTTGCACTAGCTAGGTTAATGATTTTAGCTTTTGTATTTAAAACCTGGCTTACAGTACACTGGTGAAAAAGGCCAGTCCTACTTCTGCTTTAGCTTGCTGCCCACTATATTAGCAGTGGTCAACTTCTCCTGACAGGTGATTTACTCAGGTGCAACTGAAGTCATAAGACAGGTAGCTTTAACAGCACTGTCTACTGACAGCCTTTCCCCTCCTTTTTTCTGTGGTCAGTCATGTGGTGTGATGGGTATGTATGATTTTCTATACAAATGAAACTGATCCATTTCCTCCCTTGTTAACCTCTTTGCTGTCAATCAAATTGCTTTAATCTGTAATGCTCTACAAATACACTGGTTTTCTCTGTTACAGAAGTTCTTTAAATTATTATTTTAGGGCACCCATACATACAGTAAAACAGTCTATTCATAGCTTTTTGTGTAGGTGTATAGCTTACAGTTTGCAATAAAAACGTATCCCTGCCTGTCCTTGCCTCACAGCCCATCAGTAGGTACACCGTTTGGCAACAACTAATTTCAGTTTTTCAGAAGAAAAGTTTCTGTTAGTCTTAATTTTGAGTCAAAATTCCCATGTTACTGTAAACGTATTATTTAGGCTAACATTCAAATATTAAGTCAATAATTGGTAATGGCACCTCTAATTTTTTACTAATACTGCTAGTATTGTGATTTTGGCTTCTCAAAATTAAACGAACATGATTGAAAGATATTGAAAATGCATTTTCTGCCAGTAGAACACAAAGCAATCAAGTGCTCCCTAAAATCATTGCATAATAACCATGTCTACATGTGCCAATCACAGCTGTTCCCTGCACCACTCAGCGAGAACTTTCCTGAGTGCACTTGACCGCACTGATATACTACAGACCATCAAAACAAAAATCAGCTGTCTGTCACTGGGGAAGGCAAAGAGCTTGTCTCTTGAAGCAGATCATCATCAGTTCTTTAGAGAGACTTCAAATTTAGGGAAGTGATGTTCACCAAGAACAACTCATATGCAAAGAATGCTGTAGAGCTGTGTGCACTGTAAACCATCACAACAAACTTATTCAGCTATCTGAAAATACACCACAACTTGCAATATGATGATTGCATGAAAGCAAAGAAGAACAATACAGTGGTTGCTAACATAAATTGTATAACTGAGAATGAGCCTGTAAAGCGGGTGAGTGTATTCATCCATCTCACAAAGACACACTGAAATCACCACAGGAATCACATTCAATTTGGCTAAATATATTTGTTCAAATAACATACTGGACAAAAGATGTGCTATGCCCTCGCGGATATTTTTTTCCACTGTGGCAAAACCTGTGCTTTATGCAAAAAGCAGGGAAAGTAGAGAGGGATCTCACAGCTGTTGGGACTCTGCAATAAAATGTTGATGTCACCAAAATCAATTATGTATCAGTGACAAATGATTGTGATCTCAGTAATTGTGATAGCCCTTTTGGGCATATTCATGCACCCCTAACCCCTGTGTATTATTTTTAAAATTCAGTCAGTATTTTTATTTCAGGAATATTATTTAGTTTGTCATTTAACATCTGTTTTCAGTGAAGTATTAATTTTATCTATTGAAATTGCCGCCAAAAACAGCAACAATAAATAGCAATTACTGCATCTCTGGAAAATAAATATCATTTTATGTAACTTCTACTAAATGTTTTTCTTAAAAAAAGACTACATAAACAATTGTTGATAACACTGATGATGATAAGTATTGTATCAAAGCTGTAAAACACCACTATCTTGATGCCACTATTAGTTCAATCAGTTTGTATTTGCATTTAAAGTCTTTCAATTCTCTTAGTCTCTTAACAAAGCAGAAGAACAGAGAGAGATACCAGCCTAGCTGAGCTTTTGAATTCATATCACTGCATACAGTGAGAGAAGACCATCATTTGCATGGCAGTACTGTCCATAGATTTTTGCTGAAGGGCTGTGAAAAGTGGCTACATCTAGTAACAGAGTCGTTTAGTTGGCAACAGTGATGGGATCTGAAGCGTGATGATGGATTCTGTGGGGGAGAGGGATGTTAGGTGTACAAGCTGGCACAGTCTGCATTGAAAAAAAAGATTGAATTCTAAAAGTGAAAAATGAATATCTACCTAACAAATGAAAACTGGAATAGTTGACAATTGTGTTACAAGCCTATTTTGTCTAGGCTAACATGTAGACAAAATTTAAGTAATCAAAGAACCTGATAATTCCAGAAGGTTCACAAACCTTTTCTTGTAACTGTGTGACAAGGTAAGACATTAAAACAAAAACAAACAGCAGAAAGGCAGGTTTCTGTGAAAGGCATGACCTAAGGATGTGAATGAATTGGACAAGATTCAGCAGCTTCTTTTAAAACATCTCTCAACATCTCAGGTCCAAATGGGCTATATTAGGTAGGGTCGTAAATGTGCATTGGACCGTAAATTGTCAACCCAAAGCAAGACTAATCAGGTTGGTTGGATAACTACAGTGCTGTTATAACCTTTGTGCAACAAAAAGCTTATGCTATATGTATAATATTAGGACCATGTTTGTTGTCTTTCATAAATTCATTGATCAAGCTTCTGTGAGTTGACCATGCAACTCCTTGTGCTACTAAAAATGCATCTGGGCTTGAGCATGGAGTAAGTGAAAAAACTTAAGAGAGAAACAGAGATACAGAGAGGGAGGGGAATTGAAATGGGGAGGTGGATAAAAGGCAATGGAGTCATCTCTGCCATGTTTAATTTATCACAAAAATGACTGCCAGAATCTTGCTCAAGCTCTGGCTTTCACGTAACTGACATTACACATGATATGAATTCACGAGCCCAGCTGGGCTAGTATCCACTGTTGTTTTTATTCTGCTGGAGATCGCATGGTGGTCATATTCCCAGTTTCACTACTGCATTATTTAAGGGGAACCCATTTCTCTCCCCAACCTATCAACCCCATCTTCTGTCATTTATTCTCCACATTCCGAAGGAGCTGAGCTCATGCAGTCAAAGAGCCAAAAGAAATATTCTCTACAGGGAATATAGAAAGCTGCAAAATCAAATATGTGGAAATATTGACCGTGTTTTGGCTGCTTGGACAAAGCCCTAACTGTAAGATAGCTATTCTTTTTTTATGGGATCCTGGGATTTTGAAAACTTTTAGATATAATATTTCCTGCAGATCTTTGATTGGAACAGAGTCATTTTTGTTGGCTAAAAAAGCCAAAAATAAATAAATAAATAAAAAACCAATAAAAAAACCACTATATTATAAACTGGTTGCTGGAACATTATATATCTATTCAATTCAAGCATGGTTGTGTAGAGCTCTTCCTTACTACAGTTACTACAGTAGAGTACAAAGACCACTAATTGTCTCAGCAAAGATTTCAATTTATTGTTTGGGATTTTATTTTTAAACACACAAAACATGAACAGATTTCCCTGATATTTATTATGTGTAGTTGTGCATTTACTCATTTAGTTTATGCTCTGCCCTATTTCAGTCATCTGCTAGTTGTGTTTATGGTGCTCCAAATGCAACAGGAAAGTTGCAGAATGCTCTCTGCTGGACAGACTGGACAGATTACAAATGCGGCTACAGAGGGATTGCTTTACAGTTAATGTCAGATGATAATATTTGCTTGGCTATATACTGGTTGAGGTCTACTTAAGTGTCTAGTCGGCTTATGTGAGCTTATATATTTTTATAATCATTATTTATTAAACAGTATTGTTACTTATGTTATCCAGTGACCAGAGAGGTTTAGGAATAAAGAACTGTGGACAAAAACACCAATAGCCACAGAGATCCCGAGAAGAACAAATGAATCCCTATTAATTTTAATCTAGAGTGACACCCCAAATTTTTCTGGAATAGTTGCCATATTTTTTCTTTATACTGTTTTAACATATTAAGGTTTATAAATTTGACAGCATGAAAAGCATTTTTGTATATTTTTATTTACATTTTGTACGGCTTCTCAGTTTTTGTGGTGTAATAGTAAAAAGAGAGGACAGACTAGGGCTGCTCGATTATGGCAAAAATGATAATCACGATTATTTTCACTGAAATTGAGATCACGATTATTTGACGATATTTATTTAACCCTTTAAGACCTACTATAGAACCAAGTCCACCAGAGCTTATATTATTTTTTTACATGCTGTAGTGCCATTTGTGGGAGCATTTCAAGTTGCTATACATCAATACAACTGTTATAGCCCATATTTTAATAATATGTATGCATTAAGTCCATAGTAATTACATAAATTGCAAAAAAGTGCAATAAACTACAAAAAAAATTGAAAATCGCTTTTGTTTTGTTTACATATATTTCTACTTGGAGAAATTTAAGAGGTTTATCCCTCAAAACTTTAAATACAATAAAGTTGCAAAAAATAGTTTACAACAACAGGAAATTTATTTTGAGTGTCTTCATAGTTTTATTTTGGAGATACAGCAATTTTTATATACTGCAGGAAAAACAAAAAACAATCCTATGATGCAAATTTGCAAAGAAAACAGCATGTGCATCATTTCACTGTGGGAAGTGTTACGAACAGCTGATAGGAACGGCAAAACGTGTTTCTGCAATATTATGTTTTTGTTCCTGCAAGCGCTTTTTATGCAATTTTTGCAAAGCTATATGTGGAACGAAACCGTGACCGAGGACAAGCTGATGGCATCAGATGTAAGTACAACTCCTCCGGTTTCATATGCAAAACAAATTATTGCGCTACGGTTCAGGTTCTACAGGGATTTAAAAATAGTTACGCAAAACGGAGCGTGCTGCTCTGACCGGCTTTAAAGGGTTAACAATGACTTTAAAAAAATAATATAAAATAGTGTGCAACACCACTGAAGTTTTTTTTTTTAAACTCTCTTTTCAACCAACGGCAGTCACTCTCCAAATAACTTCTGCTTAGCTTTCTGAGCTTCCCTCGGGTCCTCTTAATCAGCGGTCTCCAACCTTTTTTGCGCCACGGACCGGTTTATGCCCGACAATATTTTCACGGACCGGCCTTTAAGGTGTCGCGGATAAATGAGGGAGGGGCTAATAATCGGCTCAGTCATTTTTAATGATCGTTGAAAGCCCAGATCGTAATCGTGATTAAAATTCGATTAATTGAGCAGCCCTAGGACAGACTAAAAAATAGATTTGTAAAAGTCAGCCAAACCACTATTTATCCATTAACCTAGATAAACCCAGTACTGACAGGTACTGATAGGTGTTGAATCCTCAAGCATAGCTTATACAGCTTGTGTTTTCCCATAAACCCACTGCATTATGCCCATATGTAAGTTCTATGTGCTCACAGGTGGGAAGAATAACATGGTGCCAAATATTGCTATTTCACTTCCCTCCTGCAGGTTTGCCCTCAGCCTTGTATCCACAACCTTTTCACTTACTCTTCGATAAAAGCGCGTATTGCTTCCTTGTGTTTTGAAATAATACTGAAAAGGAGGCCTTGGAGATAACTGCCCATCCACAATGCACCATTGAATGTCTCACTGTTTAACTCAAGGGCACTGGCACAAATGTTAGATTCATAGTGTACACCATTCACTTCAATGCCAAACACTCTCTCTTAACCTCTCTTTCTCTTTCTCTCCTTTGTAGCTCACAGTTTATACCTATGGGTAGCACTGTTGTTTCCTCTAAAGTGCTTGTGTTTTTGTAAATGCCCAGACCCTTCATCGTTTTCTTGTTGTCCACACCTCCCTTGCAATTCCTTTCGGTGTAATTTAGTTTCAGTTGTTTATAGCTGTGACACATGTTTTGGTTCTGCTATCATTTCTCAACTCACCTGACTGAAGGAGGAAGGAGCCAGGACTGCAGAGGTAATGTAAGAGAGCAGGGCATGTAAGATGAAAAAAGCAGAGGGAGAGAGAAACACAGACGCGAGGTTTACAGTGCAGAATATCTGAGTATCTCATGTTATCAGTAACTGCCACATCAGTTTGTCAGTAACACCGAGCGCCTATCTCTGCTCTCCATGATAAATTAATTTCAAGCATAATCAGAAGCAAATACATATTTAATGACTGGGTAGTAAAGTACTGGTATAGTGTGTGTTTACAGAATGTCTGCTTGGTATGTGTACATTTTTTTTACATGCAGAAGTCATTATGATTTTAACCATCACATCAGCAGTTTTTGAAAGGCACCCCAGTCTAAAAAGGACCCTCACCATAGTCTATCATATTATGAAGGACATAACTGATTGATGTGAAACATACTGGAAACGTATCCAAAAAAAAGGAAATTGTAGGAATTCCATAGAGATAAACTTGCGGATCACAACCAATTAAGGCTCCTTTGTTCCTCACAAAAGATATCTTGCCCCCCATTATATTAAATGGTTGTGCTTTAGACCAGTATGTTTGTCTTTTTTTGTTGGTGGTGGTTTGTTGGTGGTGGTGTGTGGGGGAGGTTGCGTAATGCACAACTGAACCACAGTTATGCACTTGCGTAGACAAAAATCAAAGTTTGCGAGATGAAAGAGTTCTTAAATGCCATGCTTTTTCCAAATTGATGGCATTCAAGATGAACTATGTTTAAATGTTCTGGATCTTGTTTTTTGTTTTGTCTTTGTCCCTTCTCTTTTATGAACACAGTACTTTTTGAAAAGTTGGTTGACTGTTGCGAGACAGGCTGGTTCATCCACATTACTTATGTCTAGTATTGCCTTTTTGAATTCATATGCATCCTCAAGGGCCATTTGGTGCTTTTATGAGTGTCACAGAAACAGGATGGGGTTTAAGAGTCCCTCTGAGCATATGAAGCTGACATAATACCTCTCTGAAGTCATGTGTGACTGTATGTTTTAAAACCAACAAAGCTCTGTCATTGATAAAATAAAACGCAAAGCTGGATGACAACTGCCTTTGTGCCTTTATGTTTTTCATTCCTGGAGACAAAAGAGAAGATTATCAAACACTCTTTGACAATTGCTAATCTAAAATGTATGAAACCGAAAATTATAGTGAACTGTGCAAACAGACTGTCTCATCGGTCAAAAAAAACAAACAATGAATAGCAACTACAACTCAAAATCGCAGCTTATTGCTATGATAACCTATAATTGGTAACTTCTGTTCCCAAAATAGTAAGAGATAATTATTTCTTAAGCAAAGTAAGCTTTTAAACAACTCTAACTCTGTTTCCCAAAGTAATAATAACAACATTAGTGTAGTAGCGAGACTTAAGAAACATGTGTATGCATGTGTCAGTTGTTTGTAAAAATTTAACATCAAACAAACATAAAACAAAATAAATGAAGCTTCTGATTAATTTGATGGCTCTGGATCCTCAAATAGATGCCTGTGTTTTTGATGGAGAACCCAGAGCTCCTGGAGAACATCTCTCTACAGAAAAAAGCCCTTTCTTGGTTCAAACTTGCCCCTAACATTAGTCACTTGAGACTGTTCCTATACATTTGTTCTTTCCATTTTTTTTATTCATTTTTGAACATATTGTGTTCCATCCATCCATATGTTCAAGACAGATCCACTGCTGCTATCTTATCTTGAATATCGATTTCAATGTGTTGAAGTGCAGTTGGTCTGCAGTTCATCTTTGGACATGCATTGGGTCAGAAGGTTTTATTGGTTCAGACAGGAGGCACGCAAACTGCTATTCAATTCAATTCAATTTTATTTATATAGTGCCAAATCACAACAGCAGTTGCCTCAAGCCACTTTAGATTGTAAGGTAAAGACCCTACAATAATACAGAGAAACCCTAAGCGGAGGATGTAGAGGAGATATTTAAAACCACACTGTGCCTCATTACATCTGCTTTTTATTTAACTGTTTATCTTGGCTTACTGTTTTGTTTTTATTTATTTATAGCAATGAAAAGCAGGTTTATCCACAGCTTCAGTAATTATAAGTTCAGAGTTCACCAAACCTTCTGTGACGTTGATGTCTCTCTCTCTCCTCTTAGACTCTTACAGCTGTGCTAGCTGTGAGATAAGCAACATAATTGATGTTGGCAGTTATCTAGGGCAGAACATTTTGGGTGTATGTTTTTGGATAATATTACAGTAACAGCATTACCGTTTTAAAAAATAACAAAAAAGTAAATAAAGACACAAAACCAGTTTCATTCACAAGCATGATTTGAACCATGTAACCGATAGGTTGAGGTAATTAGTCAAAAAAAGTGATGAATTACATATTACTTGCTAGTTTTCTTAAAAGTAACACTCTACGTTACTTAATTACTCACTGGAAAATGTAATTTTGTTACACAACTGCATCACTCTGTAACTCTGTAAAATGACCTGAAATGTAATGCCACATAATTACTTTTTAACAATATAAGCCTAATAATTTAAAAGCAAAAATAAAATAATAAAAAAGAACCAGTATAAACCTGAGATGACAGGCCCACACACTGATATTTCCCTATCCTAAAAAGGACATGCATAAGATCTTGTTTATGAACACAAAACCAACAACACAAAGCAGTTGAAAATCAGTCCATGGAGACTTCAAAGCGATGTAAGAAGAAATAAATACAGATGAAGCTAGCAATACCATACCATAGCAATCCTGTCCTTGCAATACAAATAAAGGTAATGTCCATCTCCAGTTCGCACCACCATTTTCCTCTTCCATGCAGACATACTGAAATCAGCATATTGTAGCAAAAAGCTCAAGAAGAAAAATGCATTGTTTATCTTTTTTTTTATTCTATCTGCCTGACGTGCAGGTAGCATAGTATTATCTGCACGTCAGGCAGATAATCTGATGTTATTACTTTTGTAATCTTTGTAACACAAGTAATAACATATTGTAACTGTAATATGATTACTGAGTTTAGTACAGTAATGTGTTGCATTACAATACTACAATACAGAGAAATGTAATGCGAATACAGTATACCTGGAATGGATTATACCCAACAGTGAGCACACACATTATCAGCACTACTCAAGCAAACTTCAGACCAAGTAAGGGGACTCCTCATAGCCTTTTTGTTATGAAAAAAAAACTAGCTTTCTTTGCAGTCATTGCAAGATTCATGCTCTGTGCGTTTAAGTTACCACAATGTGCTGTTGAGATGACTGTGACTCTTTATTAAATGTGGCTTAAAAGGGTTACCTTGAAGATCCATGTGACCATCACTAACGTAAAGGTATTTAGGAAATTCATTGATTATTCATAACTGAATAACTAAACATAAAACAGGATAATGCATAACTGCATTTGCTCTTGTGTTTCATAGATATAAAGCAGATGGCATGCAAACATGAGCTGCTAGGTAAAAATGTAAATCTATATCAACCGGTGAGGAACCCAGTGAAAGGAAAAATGGAAGTAAATGCTAATAGTTTAATCAGAATAGTCACACATGTAAAAGGGGAAGCATGTGTAAGGGGAAGCATCAGCCAAACGATATATGACTATACAGGGAGTGCAGAATTATTAGGCAAATGAGTATTTTGTCCACATCATCCTCTTCATGCATGTTGTCTTACTCCAAGCTGTATAGGCTCGAAAGCCTACTACCAATTAAGCATATTAGGTGATGTGCATCTCTGTAATGAGAAGGGGTGTGGTCTAATGACATCAACACCCTATATCAGGTGTGCATAATTATTAGGCAACTTCCTTTCCTTTGGCAAAATGGGTCAAAAGAAGGACTTGACAGGCTCAGAAAAGTCAAAAATAGTGAGATATCTTGCAGAGGGATGCAGCAGTCTCAAAATTGCAAAGCTTCTGAAGCGTGATCATCGAACAATCAAGCGTCTTATTCAAAATAGTCAACAGAGTTGCAAGAAGCGTGTGGAAAAACCAAGGCGCAAAATAACTGCCCATGAACTGAGAAAAGTCAAGCGTGCAGCTGCCAAGATGCCACTTGCCACCAGTTTGGCCATATTTCAGAGCTGCAACATCACTGGAGTGCCCAAAAGCACAAGGTGTGCAATACTCAGAGACATGGCCAAGGTAAGAAAGGCTGAAAGACGACCACCACTGAACAAGACACACAAGCTGATTTTCATGCAGGACAATGCTCCATCACACGCATCCAAGTACTCCACAGCGTGGCTGGCAAGAAAGGGTATAAAAGAAGAAAAACTAATGACATGGCCTCCTTGTTCACCTGATCTGAACCCCATTGAGAACCTGTGGTCCATCATCAAATGTGAGATTTACAAGGAGGGAAAACAGTACACCTCTCTGAACAGTGTCTGGGAGGCTGTGGTTGCTGCTGCACACAATGTTGATGGTGAACAGATCAAAACACTGACAGAATCCATGGATGGCAGGCTTTTGAGTGTCCTTGCAAAGAAAGGTGGCTATATTGGTCGCTGATTTGTTTTTGTTTTGTTTTTGAATGTCAGAAATGTATATTTGTGAATGTGGAGATGTTATATTGGTTTCACCGGTAAAAATAAATAATTGAAATGGGTATATATTTGTTTTTTGTTAAGTTGCACATAATTATGCACAGTAATAGTCACCTGCACACACAGATATCCCCCTAAAATAGCTAAAACTAAAAACAAACTAAAAACTACTTCCAAAAACATTTAGCTTTGATATGAGTTTTTTGGGTTCATTGAGAACATGGTTGTTGTTCAATAATAAAATTATTCCTCAAAAATACAACTTGCCTAATAATTCTGCACTCACTGTATACGGATCTTGAAATTAGTCCTACTCTTACCATGGACTCTAAAATCATTTAGACTAGCACTGTCTTAGAAGAATAGAATAGAATAGAATAGAATAGAATAGAATAGGCCTTTATTGTCATTGTACATGTACAATGAAATTATGGAATAAACACAAAATAATAGTCAGCTGTTCATGACTTCCATGGCAGACACTGTCCGTTCTTGCTCCTTTTTATCCTCATCTGTTCTGAGGTAAAATGGCACTCTTTATGCTCTTTATCCACTTCTCTTTCAACCATCAGCATTCAAAGTAGCACTTGTGTTGGTGTTGTTCTGTGAACAAGAGTCTTGCTCTTATTTTCTTGATAATAATTGTTTTCACAACATACCATGGACAAATAGCATTACAGTAACATAGTCTTCGTAGTGAATTCAAAGCCACATGACCTCCTGCGGTCATATTGAATATGTTATATTTATAATTAATTTAAATGTGAAGCTTGTGCTGTTTGATTATTATTTAAATTGAAAGTCATTAAGAATTTTGAAACAAAATATGAGTTCTTTACATTGGTGAATGACTTGAACCACTTAAATGTTCATTCATGCATGAAGGGTGTGTGTTTTCCTCTGCGCCGTCAATGTGGTTGCAAGGTTATGCATGTGTAACTTTGATGAGGTTCCCCTTCAGCCAAGGACTCCCCTTTGTCATTAAGACAGATAACGTCTATTCTGTGCATCGATGTGGTTACATTCGTTTAAAAGCTACTTTTGTTTCAGCTCACAGACAGCAGAATCAATAAATCGTGTTACCAGTTTCTGCTTCATTTCACCTTAGCCGGTTTAGACCAACTTAGCCCCAAAGCTGAAGACAAAACAGAACATATAGTATAAAGCCACAGTGCCTTTATATAGCATTTAGCATAAAGCATCTCAGATTAAATAATTATTATTAATTTAAGACCAAGTCACAGCATTTCCCTGAAGACACCAAGAACATCTTATTGTATGCCTTCACCTATAAAACCCCACATTCCTCCCCAAAGTATTAAAAAATAACCTTATTATCCTACAATTCCTTAGAATAATGGATGCTGTTGTTTCCTGATATTTTCCACAGTATAGCTTGGTGATGGACACACATCATCCTGCGGCACTCACTTCCACATTTAAACTGTTTTGCATCATCTGAGAGGGATAAAGGTCCAACAGAGGTTTGCTTAAATACAGATTTTTCAATAACCTATTGGAAAACATAAAAAAAATATGTCACCACATTTATTGTGTTGTCCACATTAAATGTGGTGATTCAGGTGTTTTGTAAAGTGGCTGCATATTCAATAACGCCTCTTTGTGTTTGCGTATATTACTTTTTGACAACTTTGTTGTCAAAAGTCACATTCGAAATAGATGTGGAACCCTCCGTCTTAGAAGGTGAGATATCTACAGTGTTTCTGCTGAATGACTCTTGGAATTGTCAGCCTGTCATGGTCTTCAGCCTGTGCATACACATGTACTGACAACAGCCATATTCAAAGCACTGAATTGTAGAAGCATTCGAAATTGAAATGTCAGGTTGAAACCGACATGCCGCGAATTAGAATGAGGGAAATGGAAAAGATGAGCTATTGTGCAGTAGCATCTTCTCTTGATATTTTTTCTGTGCATAGTGTTTACTGACTGTAGCCAATACTTAGAGACCACAGTGGATAAAAACTGCATTTTTCAACAGAAAACAGTCGAGCTTGTCCTCTGTGAAGTACTATAATGAGAGTCCAGCAATGGCCACATTCTCCCACTTGTTATCTTGAGATTTGCTAATGTCTAGGTATACTTCTCTTTTCCTGTGTATGTGTGTGTTGTATACTTGTAATCCAAAACAAGGCCTGATAAAATGAAGAGATAAAACCCAATTACCAAGTAAGCAGTCCTGAGTCATCTCCCATTTGTTCCAACCATTGTCTTCTCTACTACTCTTTATCTCGATTTGTATGGTTTACTCAAAGACCAGACCAGCTGATTGTAATCTTAGGTGAAAAGAAACGAGATAAAAAAGAAATTCTGAAAAAACAGAAGTGCGAATGAGCTAATCGATGCCAAGCAGCTTGCACACAGGGAATCTCTTTTTCTTTAGTGTAATCTTCCAGCGTGATTGTGAAGTTTGTGTGCGCCAAGCTTCTGAGGGGACCAATTAAGGAACGACGGAGCAGGAGTCTGAACTGGTGGCTCTCCTAATAGCCTACAGGCTGGAGTGGTCCTGATCCATAGTCAGTCGATAACACGAGCCTCCCTAGTCTCAACCAATGAATGCCAACAATCAGATTCAATACAGCAAAGAAAAATAAAAGCCAGAATGTGAATGTGACAAAACGTCCCTTTTCCCCCCTTTTGGCACCACAAGATGTAAGATGTTTTGCACAGTAAACCCAGGTCATGGCTGAAAATAAATTGAGCCGAAAAGATATTTGAACCCCCAAGCAAGTGTGAGACAAACCACAGAATGATTTTGACCTTTAGAAAAGATCCTACAATCTAAGATCTTTTTAAGCTTTAAGCTCATCATCTGAGTGCAAGTGTATGTGTATTCTTTTAGGTTGGATTTGGTCTGTTTCTTCACTGCCAGCTGAGTACTGTGTTTGTTGTATCCCGTACATAGTGGAGTGATATGCTCCTGACATTCAGCTCTCTCTGCTGACCTACAAGGTATATGATAACCTACAGGAACAGTGGGTTTGTTTTCAAGGCTAATGGAGAACACTCCCAAGACAGAACAGAAGTGGGTGATGTTATAGCCCATCTCAAAGGGATTTTGTTCACTCTTTGCAATTTCACCTAGATGGTATACAGCCCATAATCTAATGTGACTGCTTTAATCTAATCGATAACCATAGCTATCGTTTACCACATTATAGTAACAAAGTATACTTTGAATTACTGCACTAAGTGGGTTCCTTTGTGTTGAGCTGCATGATATGTGCAGACTTGGGTAACCCAATTGCATTGTGATAAATATAATGCATTTAATAATACATTTAAACTCCTTGGACGATCGGGGCAAGCATTTCGCCTGTATACTGGTATAGAGATATCTGAAAAGTTCTCACTACAAATGAAATCATAACCAATATACTGGTACGTCTGGTATATGGCCCAGCACTCAATATAATGTAATATAGTATATTATAGACACACACAGAGAGATATTACTTGGTTGGGCTGCCCAGGTACAGCCACCCATATATACAGCAACTCATCTGTGCAACCATCTGTGATTGATTTGTTAGTGGACAATCCCTTTGCTTTATTGTTTTTCTTGGAAAGTTGACCAGCTAGCTCCAACCATCTTGGTCTTATGTATTCCCTGTTGGCTGACTCAGTAACTCCGGCCTCTGTTGTGGTTTAATTCAGTTGCTTCTCCAAAAAGATCTTGTTCCAAGGTTGGGCATACTCCAAATCAGCTCTTGGACTGCATAATATAATATAATATAATATAATATAATATAATATAATATAATATAATATAATATAATATAATATAATATACACTTAGAAGTGTAAGTTTCATTATGCTGGTGAAAAACCTGCTTTGACATCCTGTCATTTCATATTATTTCCACTCTTCTCTTTTCAACCTGACAGATAAAGGCATTTTTGCATGTCCATTGTTCTTTCTATTGTGTTGTTTCATTAATGCCGCCCATTAACTGCTTCTGGGAAATATCTGAAAGTGGGATGGACAGAAATGCATATTTTACAAGACAGCCTTGTTGTTGGCGTTAAAGCTGTGCAAGTACTGTAATGCCCAGGAATCCTTCTCTTTGTGCTTAATATGCTTTATTCTAATTCTTCATTGAAGTGAGATAAATTGCTAAATGCTGTGAGTAATTGAATATATTTTGTACTCATCCTCACATCTGTATTTGCTATAACCTAATACTGCATGTCCATTGCCATATAAAATTAACATTAATCTAAAATGAATATATTTACATAGGAATAAGGTATTGATTGTATTTTGTGGTTCTTCTAGTGAAGGAAGCCAAGAGACAGGTGAAGTTTGCAGACCTAATGTGGCTATAGGTGCCACTGATTTCAAAAGCATTTGCACCTCATTCCTTCAATTCAAAGGTGAAGTCAGTTTTGCTTGAGAAGATAGCTAAGCAAAATAAGAGTGAAGTGATATTAGTGATATTAAGAGCTGTTCAATTTTTATAACAAATAGTAAGGAAAAGTGTTTCACTGCTTTATTAACTCTTTAAGCATACAGCACACTGGACCATCCTTTATGGCAGATATTTCTGTCCTGCAGTTCATTGTGACACACTATCATACTGTTCATGAAAGCAAATGATGACAAATGAACATAACTGTTAAGTGGTGCAGATAATGTAAATACTAATATTAAGTTTTGAGTTTCATGGGTTAACTTGATATTATGCACTCAGCCTTCAATAATAACCAAGGTAAACCCACAGGTGAACAATGAACATGTCACGGTCCTGGGTCGGTGACCCAGTGCTTTGAGTTTCTTGTGTCTCTGAGTTTTTGTATTATGATCTTAGTTCTCTTTGTTGCCCCAGTTTATTCTATAGTCTAGCGTCTTAGTTTGGCTTTCTTGTATTCTGTTTAGTTTTCTGAGTATTTAGTAGCTGCCCTCTGTGTCTCTTTGTTGTTTGTTTCTGTGTTTCTTAGTTTCTCTGTCTCCACTAGTCAAGTCTGCATCTGTGCTACTTCCTGTTTTACTTTGAAGGTCTGTGTCTCATGTGAGTGTATCGTACTTTGCTTCCTTGTCTCGTCAGTTCTGATTTCCCCCAGCTGTGCTCTTCTTCTGTGCCTCATTCCCCTCGTTTTTTCTCCAGTGTATTTAAGCCATGTATTTCTCTGTGTCAGGCTACGTCCACACGTACCCGGGTATTTTTGAAAACGCAGATTTTTCTATGCGTTTGCGCCTTTTGTCCACATGTAAACTGCGTTTTCGGTCAGTGAAAACTGAGATTTTTAAAAGCTCCTGCCAGGGTGGATATTTTTGAAAACTCAGTTTTTGCGTTTACGTGTGGACGAAAAAACGGAGAAAACGCAGCGTCAAAAGTGTGCGCATTTTTTGACGTCATACTGTGTGCCAGGTTATTGTTTCGGTCAAATGAATTTCTACAATGGCGGACTTACACAAAATACCATACTGTTTATTTTACTCTCTGCAATGCTTACATATACACACACAGTTACTGCCCCTCCACACATAGGACTCAGTTCTACTTCTATGCGCCATCTTTGTTTACTCTTTCCCACCCAGGCTGACTTCTATTTGGCCAACATTTCTACACGGATAGGAATATAGCGCCACCTGCTGCTTTGGCATGTTCCTAGCAGCGTTTTCCTTCGTTTTTGACTTTTACGTGTGGACGGGATTTTTAAAAAAAACGAAAACGGAAAATCTCCGTCACAGAAACCTTAAAAAAAGGCACGAATTACAGTGGCTCAGCTCTTTGCCAGGAAGCAAATATAAGAGTGAACAGTGGGAGCAAGTAGTCTCAGTGTGGCAAAGATTTCATTTCACAAGCTAATACATTAATTTTGTCTTTTAAAAAAAACTAGCTGTGGTTGAAAAGTTATTATTTTCACAGTTTAGAGAACATTGTAGTTTCACCACAGCAGACCCAAGTCAAATACATTCCCTGTCACATTATTAGCTGTATCCAGATCTGTGGCACTTAGATTCTGTGAGCACTGAAGTTCACTCTTCTTTATGAGCACTCACCTCATGACATTTTCCATCGAGGTCAAGGACCAATGAAGAGGAAAAGAAGTAGAGGCCATTCTTTGGACTGAAAAGTTTTGTAATACTTTTTAGTCACATGTTTGCTCCTAGATATGCTTCTACAGCAGGTCTACTTTTAATCTCGAATGTGTGGAAACGTTAATGTTTCAATGGTGATCACTTAGCGCTATGGAGTTGTGGATTAATTTGAGGATTTTTGATAATAAAGTTATTCAAGTTACTCGATGAGTCAAGTAACAGTCTTTACCTGGAAAAAGTGATGTTAATATTTAAGCTGTTAGGATTTAGCAATTGCCAAATACTAACTATATTAAAATGGGACATCTAAGTAAGTTGCTATTTTTTTTCTTTTTTGTAGTCTGTCCTGTCAGGCAGCTTTTGCAATTAGAATTATGATCTGAATACACTGTTGTGCCAAACACATTTTGCTTTTCCAAGGTCGGCTCTATAAATTCTCTATAGGCTCCTCTTGTTCAGGGTTTATCTGTTTATTTCTTCATTTCTGTTTGTGTTATTTAAAGTTATTACATTATATGTGTTAAACAGTATAACAATGTATAAGGCAGGACAGGTGGGAGAGAGAAAAAGGGGGGGGGGGGCATGTAATAAAAGGACAGAGTACAAATAGAAATGCATAATGTATCGCCAACTACTCCACCTGTAAGAAAAACATACAAAACCTGGAACACAAAAATTTGAATCTAGCACCACACTAGAGCAGGGCGATATGGCCAAAAATATTTATCACGATATATACCGTATTTTCACGACCATAAGGCGCACTTAAAAGTCTTAGATTTTCTTCAAAAAGTACGGTGCGCCCTATAGCGCAGTGCGCCCTGTGTGTTGTAAGGAGGACGTAGTAGAGAACACCATGAGAACGCTAAAGGGTGAAGTGTGGGCGTTGATCGTATATACTGGACAATCGCACATACCTGTATAAAAGGACAGGTATGTGCATTATGTGGAACATCATTGTTTTAAAACAACCCTGAAAATGGCAAAGAGACACGCTTATGAAGCACAGTTTAAACTGAAGGCCATCAGCTATGCGGAGGAACATGGAAATCGAGCAGCGGCGAGAGAATTTAAGATTAACGAATCGATGGTTCGCAAATGGAGGAAGTTAGAAAACAAGCTCCGGCAGGTCAAGAAAACGCAGCTGAGTTTCCGCGAACATAAGGCGAGGTGGCCCGAGTTGGAGGAAAGACTCGAGCGGTGGATCATCGAGCAAAGAACGAGCGGGAGAAGCGTTTCGACGGTCACCATTTGGCTAAAAGCAGTTTCACTAGCTGAAGAGATGAACATTGAACATTTCCAAGGAGGTCCGTCTTGGTGCTTTCGTTTTATGAAACGGTGCCATTTTTCCATCCGGACCAGGACTACGGTAGCGCAGCAACTTCCAGCGGATTATAAGGAAAAGCTGGCCATCTTCCGCTCCTACTGCAGAAAACACATCGGCGACAAAAACATCCAGCCCAGCCACATCACAAACATGGACGAGGTCCCGCTCACTTTTGACATCCCGGTGAGTCACACTGTGGAGAAGAAGGGGACCAGCACGGTAGCGATACGCACAACGGGGTATGAAAAGTCTTCTTTTACTGTTGTGCTTGGCTGCCATGCTAATGGACAGAAACTGCCGCCTATGGTGATTTTTAAGCGAAAGACTTTGCCTAAAGAGAAGTTTCCAGCAGGAATCATCATTAAGGCAAATGAAAAGGGCTGGATGGATGAGGAAATGATGAAAGAGTGGCTGAGGGAGGTGTATGTAAGGAGACCAGGTGGTTTTTTCCACGCATCACCATTGCTCTTAATCTGTGACTCTATGCGTGCCCATCTCACAGCCGATGTGAAAAAACTAGTGAAACAAATGAACTGTGAGCTTGCTGTCATTCCGGGAGGCCTGACAAAGGAGCTCCAACCGCTGGGCATCGGTGTGAACTGCCCGTTCAAAGTAAGGCTGCGAACGGCCTGGGAGCGATGGATGACCGATGGAGACCACAGTTTCACCAAGAGTGGAAGGCAGCGCCGGGCGAGTTACGCCACAATTTGCCAATGGATTGTAGATGCTTGGGCTAACATGTCTGCTGGCACTGTTGTTCGAGCTTTCACAAAAGCCGGCATCATTTCCGAGGAGCCGCACGGCACGGAAAGTGACTCTGACAGTGAAGAAAGTGAACTTGGCATGTTTGATGGAGATTTAGCGCAGCTGTTCAATTCAGACACAGAGGATGAGGACTCCGATGGGTTTGATTGATGATAAAAATGTGAGTACCAAACTTTGTTTTGCTCCTGCTTTATTTTTATATACGCACACTTGTATGCTTGTGTGTTGTTGATGATGACGATTACTGGTAATAAAAATGTGAGTACCAAACTCAGTTTTGCTCCTGCTTTATTTTTAAATATGCACACTTGTATGCTTGTGTGTTGTTGATGATGACACAATAGAAATGTGAGTAAGGTACCGAACTCAGGTTTGCTCCCGCTTTATTTTTAAATACGCATACAGTACTTGTATGCGCCCTATAATCCGGTGCGCCTTATGTGTGTGTTAAATACAGTAATAGCACACATAACTGAGACTGCGCCTTTTAGTACAGTGCGTCTTATGGTCGTGAAAATACGGCATTTGAAAATTTGCGATAACGATATAATTGACGATATAATTGATGCGAGACAAAATACCAGAGGTGTGGACTCGAGTCACATGACTTGGACTCGAGTCAGACTCGAGTCATTAATTTTATGACTTTAGACTTGACTTGAAAAAATGTTCTAAGACTTGTGACTTGACTTGGACTTTTACACCAATGACTTGGGACTTGAATTGGACTTGAACCGGTTTACTTGAAAAGACTTGATATTTCACCCCAAATATAAAATTTAACATACATATTATATAGAGATTGAAAATGTGACGTCATTCACGGGTAGAACCGCAAAGGATTCTGGGAACTCGTGGCAAGAGGTACTAGCGCACGCAGGCTTTCAATTGAAATCAGTCACACAGCGATAAAAAGAAACACAAAAATGTCAAGAAGCTGTTGTATTATTAACTGCAATAGCCGGTCGCATGACAGCCACGGGAAGCCGACGGGTAAAGAGATCGGTTGTTATCGGATTACGTCGTTGAAGAGAAATTGTTCGAGCCATGTTTCCGAAGTAACAAAGAGGCAACGGGTGGCCTGGATTGCAGCCATTCAAAGATCAAATATAACGTCTCAGAACACTCCAGCTCACAGGTTAGTCTGCTCCAAGCATTTCCACAAAGGTCAGTCTGCTGTTGTAGTTAATACGTCATTTTCATAACATAATTGATGATATAGGTTACAAGCAAGTCTGGCGCTGAACAGAAATTGTCGCGCTATGCTCCTTTATTTATTGTGCATAAATAGTGAATTGTCCTGACACAATATTGCGTTTCGCTTCTGTTATTATGGTACATTGACAAAAACATATACTTTTATTCACAGGATAAAACAGTTTTTTTGTATCACTAATTGCCCAGTACGATTACAGCATACAGTATTATTGTCACTGCTACATTTCTGTGATGCTACCAGAAATTATTTCCACTACTAATTAATTACCGTTGAGCTCAAAGGTCCTATTAATAAACGGTTAACGAATGTGTATTTATGAAGACGATTTGTGAGACTGGTAAACTTATGATATCTACGATGGCCTTTACTTTCTACACGGTGCATTTCAAGGTCCTGCACCCATCCGTCGGTAAACTGTACCTGGGCTTGTTGCAGTGACCTGAAGTTACTAAACTTCATGAGTGTATGCACTCACTCCAAGAACCATATAATTATAAATATGCATATAAATATGCTACAATGAGATAGCTGAATTCATCTAACTAGCAAATGTTGTCCAGGCTACGTTGGTGATGCAGTTTTTTTTTATATGTATGATATTTTTGTCATGCGATTTTAAAGCCGGTCCTACAACCGCATCCAAGAATAACATGCGGCTTATCTCAGAACTGTCGGTGAAAATTATTCTTGGAGCTAGGTTTAATTGAGCTGCATTTTAAAGAGGTGCAATTTCACAATTTGTGTATATTTTCTAAGTTCACTATTTCGTCATGTGTTGAGAAAAACACAGATTTAAAAATTACATGGTCTAATATTTACATTTAGCATATAACTGCAACATGCTTTTTTTTTTTTTAAAGACTCGAAAGGACTTGAAATTCAAAATTTCAGACTTGTGACTTTACTCTGACTTTTACACCAGTGACTTGAGACTCGACTCTGACTTGCCTGACATTACTTGAGACTTGACTTGAGACTTGAGGATAAAGACTTGAGACTTACTTGAGACTTGCAAAACAATGACTTGGTCCCACGTCTGCAAAATACAACTTCAACTTTACTAGCGCAAAAAAACCATCCATTTATTTTCACTTAAACAAGCAGCTGTTTTTTTATGTGCATTAAAGCTATATAAAAATTTAACAGTGCAAATGCAACTTCCTTGCTGAAAGTTTAACCAAAAAACATTTCCAGTAGAAATGGGCTGACATATCCTGAGCATAACCATGTATAATATCCACTGAAGTTAAAAAGAGGTGCTTTGCAACATTAAACTGCAGTGTGCCAAATAAAAAAGTCAAATATGTATTTTTCGGACCACAAGGTGCACGGGATTATAAGGCACATGAAGCAAAACAAAGCAGTCAGATAAATCAAGCTTTATTCAACTCATTCTTCTTTCTTCCTCCACTTCTGTACCATTGATTCATTAATGCTGTATTCTGTCACAGCTGCTCTATTCCCATGTTGTTGCAGTATATTAATGACTAACCTTCTATTGTGGATGGACTATCTCAGTTGTTCTCCTGACTGAAGTTTTGTCTGTTTACAGCATCCTGCCATGCGATTGCATTTGTCTCTAACCATCAGGAACCCTCACGTTAACTTCATCAAGTGGAAAAGTGTTAGCGTTCATCCTGTAGCTTCACTGTTTATGTTATGCTAACATAGCTGTGTCGCAAGCAGGGACTGTAATCCGATTACTTTTTTCAAGTAACGAGTAAAGTAAGGGATTACTATTGCAAAAACGGTAATTAGATTACCGTTACTTTCCCGTAGGAACGCTGCGTTACTGCGTTACTAAAACTGTGATTTTTTTGCGAGAATGTCTCATGACAGTGACGTAAGCAAGTGCGACGTTCGTGACAACAGCTGTGTGCAGATCAACAATGGATAATATAACGAGTGCGGGAGAGAGTATGAGCGTGCAGCGTTTAAAGCGTGGAAGTACTGACCTTACTTTAAGTTTGATTCCATAAAAAGTGACAAAAACATTAGCATCCATTGTGCGTGGGAAGAAAACTCCTTTTTTCAGCGAAAAAAAACCCTAAACTTCCAAGCAAGCACCGAGTGCGCTACGAGGTAATGGGAAATTCACAGAGAAACTCGCGGATTCTTCAACTGACCGCTGCGGCACACCTGCACCAGGGTAAACCTCCGCCTACCCAACTCCTGCTTTACAGGTGAAAATAGAGCCAAAGGACCGCTAGTCTTTGACTTTATTTATTTTCTGCTGTTATTTACTTGCATCTATTTGAAAGACTGAGTGTAAACACAAAAAATAATTTATTTTATGTTCTGGAATGTGCAGAAAATAGGTTGAAATATTAAACAAATTTCTTCCAGTTAGAGAATGTTGCATATAATTCAATTTTTGCTTGATGCATAAAGTTAAAAGATTGAAACTAATAAAACAAGTTTTGAAAAGGGACTTTTCCATTTGATTACATTTTGTATGATAGCTTATGCAGAAAAAGTAGAATTGGGCTGAAAGATCTATCGCTTTATCACCTATTCAGGTTGTAAATCATGTTTTTAAAAAGTAACTAAGTAACTAAGTAATTAATTACTTTTGAAAACAAGTAATCAGTAAAGTAACGGGATTACTTTTTTGGGGAAGTAATCAGTAATTAGTTACTGATTACTTTTTTCAAGTAACTTGACCAACACTGGTCGCAAGCGATCACGTAGCACATCATTATATACCAGCTAGCCCAACTTCAGTAACCCTACAAACGTCACTGCTGTTTAGTTTTCTGTCTTCATTTATGTTGAAGTGATGGCAGAGCTGTACGTTAAAATTTTGTCAGAAATCTCTCAGTTAGAACATGCTATATCATGCTTAGGTAACTAGCGAAACTAGCGAGCTAACTTCCTGCTAACTCTGTTAAATGTAATAAATTCTGTTTTCATGGATGCCTGGATGTTAAACTTAATTGTCACACCTGGTAAAGCAGCAATGCTGATCGTTTTATTAAAGATGAAAGAATTTAGACAGTTTTTAACTCTCAGTGATGCCGCAGTGTTCGTTTGACTTTGGGACCTGAAGGGGACGGAGTTTTGGACCCAGATTACTCCCATTTTACGAGCACCTTAGTCCAACAAATACGGCAATAACTACGGCCCGCTTGCATGTTCTACTAAAAAAAATGTGCTTTGGTGGGTATCTAACAGATAAATATGTGCGTATGAAAACAAAGTCACTGCACATGCGCGTTTTACCCATATTCTATCGCGATATTTTATTTTCTTATCGTTGCCTAACATTGTACCGGTATTACCGTGAACGGTATAATATGGCCCAGCCCTACACCACACACATTACAGTCTTCTTGTGGTGTGTGTGTGTTTGCGTGAGTATGAGTGTGAGAAAAAGAAAGAGAGAGTGTGTCAAGTGTGTGTCTTTGTCACAAAATGTACTGTAAAAATGAGGGTGGCAAACCGCAATGATGCCCCCAGGAGCCAGAGGCAGACAGAGATGGACCTAGGAGAACCGGACCATTCACAGGCCCCCAAGAGTACTGGAGACCTAAGGCCACACATCTCAGCAATATCTGCACAAACCATCCCAACAGGAGAAGGAAATAGGCCCTAGATGGGGTGCCTACAGTCAAGAGGTGGGAGTCCCAGATGACCAGCGCCAATGGGCAGCCGACCCCACTAGAGGTCAACCACCCTGGTTCGAGCCAAGATCAGGGTCCCAGGACTTCCGACACCCAAGACCCGACACACACACATTCACCATTCGCTCAATCAATCACACAAACCTAGCCAATCAGTAATGACACACAGAGACACGTAAGTTAGAAAGATCCTTTCTAACTCACCATTACAGTGGTCACTTTGCACTTTCAGGCATAAATTATGAACCAGTTCCATTCAAATTCCCTACATGGGTGTTCACCAAAATATGCTCATTAGAGTTTTCTGACCCACTGCTCCTGTCATACAAGAATGACTAAATTGAAGCAAATAAACATTGTGTTACATATACCTTTTCTACTGGGAGAGCACTGTCATTTTTTTTAAAAAGGCCTGTCATATAGAAATAATAGTATTCGAACAAATCACCGGTGCTTCGATTTTTCTAGTTACCACAGTCTTCTTGGAATAATAATGTTGCAGACACAAATTGTCACCCAAGACCCAAGACAAGACATCTTTGTGTTGGGTCCTTTTACGGTCCTTTATTTTCAGTGCTTTTTCTTTCTACTTAACATCCTATTGCAGATAATTTAATTTAATTTGTTTGCCTGTTTTTGTTAGAGAGAACAGTTTAAAATACAGTTCTGCTAAAAATGTAGCATTACTTTAAAGCAGATTAATAAGACACCAGCAATGCTGTGTAGTGAATGCTAGCATAAATAAAATGAACTGAAACAATCATCATTATGTTTTCCAGAAAAAAAAACCCTTTGTCATCATCGTCATTTATTCTCTAGACGATAAACTGGCACTTGCGAATTGAAACTTTTTGATATAAAGTCAACATGCCTGCAACTGCCGTCTTTTCCCTGTCTGCCTTCAGATCTCTGCAAGCAGTTGTTGCATAACGCAAGGTGTTCAACATCAAATTTGTCATTTTTTTTCAGACATAGCTAAGGCTGCTGTATTGGTGGGGTTATCCTCCAGCTTTGAACTACAGTACAGTGTAGCTGGTGATTATCAACCCAGATGGGAAATCAGTCTGTTTCTGAACTAACTGACTCTCTCCTCATTGTACTTCCTTAATGGAGGCTTTACTGTTGAATTATGGGAGAAGCATTGATATTAAGCAACAAAGGACAGAGCCAAGGCAGTCATTAGACATTCTTCTTCATCACTGACCACACATTGCATTGTTTGTTCCTTGACAGTTTTATTACCTATAAAACTTGATGTCCTTTTTCAAAGATAATTAACAAATTTTGCCAGACTTCAGTATTTTAGTGCCCATATCCACTGAGTGCACTAAGGATTAGTCATTAAATATATTTGGAAAACCTTTGACATTGTTAATATCATGGCACTGAAGATGTAAATGTTGCTCAAGCAACCTCTGGATGACCAGTTTCAATCATAAGGTGATTACATAAGTTGATGGTATTCAACCTGTCTCCAAGTAATTGTGGCCCAGCTCAGACTGACAGGAAGCACTCACAGGACAGTTGGCGAATGTTTGGTGTTAAATTTATAAATGCAGTCAAGCTGCGCTGATGAGAGCAACTCGTGTGGAAAATGTCTCAAATGGTTGCCAGCTGGTTGTATTATAAATATATATTGTTATAAAACCAAGGTTACAACACGCCTTTCTCATTTTACAGTGAAATCTGTGTTCTGCAGAAAGTTTGTCAATATTTGTGAAGGAATTTCTGAATTTCTTTGAGGTTCTGGCAAAAAGAAATTCAGAAATTCCTATAATATTCCTAATTTAAAATAACTATTTAAGTTAGATAGTTAATGTTAAGAATAGAAAAGCATTTGTATGAATGTGTGAATGGTTGAATGAGGTTTCTGGTAAGAAAACGCCTTGAGTGCTCAAATAGAGTAGAAAAGTGCTATATCAGTACCAGTCCATTTAGCAAAGAGACTCAGCTTGAGGTTTCACGGTGAAACTATTAGCCAGTGGGTTAAATCATTGTAGCTATTTTCTCTTTTATTTACAGTCTGTGGTGGAAAGAAGGGCTCATACTGACACAGAAATGTTTTAATGGTAATTTAAAAGGAAACAACACACTGTTAAAGGTCTGCAGTCAGTGGTCTTGGCAGCCAGCATCCAAAGCTAATAGAAACCTGTTACGGATAAGAGGAACAGGTGTGAAGCAGGTGGCTGAATTTGATTTGACTGTCATGGTGGGAAAACAGAATAGGGGCAGTGAGAGGGCAGACATGAAAGTTGTGATCTCCCTGTTTTATTTTCTTCCCCCTCCCCCTCCTCTACAGGTAGTGGAGCATTAACCTTTAGCCAATGCTTCTAAAATGAGAGCTGGGGCGAAGGGAGTCTGGTACCCTAACAGTACGCTACCAATCTCCAAAATCTCTGCTTTTTACCCCTGTGACCCTTCCTTATTCATTCAAAAATGAGGGCTCAGCAAAGGTGGTAAGCTTTGATCAAGTTAGCCCTCTCTCCATATAGCTTACACAAGACAAAAAAAACCTGTGTGAGCACATCAGAGAATGTGTAACCTGAAAGCTGAGTTAAAGAAACGTGATCAGGGGCATCAAATGAAGTCCAGCTGTTTTTATACAGTGTTCTCTGACTGTTTGACTTCTCAAAGTTTAATTTCTTTTAAAATTATGAATTGCTAAGTAAAATAAATGCTTACAGTCTTGTGATAAGTTTTTTCCCTTTGCATTCCAGATGGTTTAATTAAGCAAGACAAACTGTGTTTTCTGAACAGTTTTTTCTGAATCTCAGCTGTAGACTTCTAACTACTGTAGCTTGGGATAGGGAAAGTGTCGTGCCTTTATGATTTTAACCCTGAGGCATCCTTTGTCGTTGTTGAAACTGATATATGTAATAGGCTGTTTTATCTAGCTATGCTTTACAGTTCCATCTCCTTCTATGATTTTACGCCTAAAGGATGCGCTGATCCAGCCTTTTTTTTCTCTAGACACCAATTCCAGCTAATCTCAATAAAAACTTGGGAGGCTTTAAATAGAAACATAACTTATAGTATTAACTATAAGTGGAGTTTTCTACACATTTTAATTTCATTGGAAACTGAGGTTCTGAAAGCAGTCAAATGCATTCCAGTTGCTAAAACCATTTTTCTTCTGATTTAAAGTCATTTACACTTTATCTTTTTGTTCTGTTGGAGATGTGGAACTGGTGCTGTAGAAAAAAGAAAGGTAATTTTGTGTAAATGTATGTTTTTGTCTATTAGGCTTTTAGGCAGTTGTTATTTCAAGTTGTGGAATCACTTCATCTGTGTATCATTAACATTAGGGCTGGACCATATCATACCGTTCATTCATTGTATGTATAATGTTGGGCAACGATAAGAAAATGATATATTGCGATAGAATATGGGTAAAAGGCGCATGTGCAGTGCCTTTGTTTTCATACACACATGGCAGAAAAAGCATGGCGGCGATGGAGAATGAGGAGGGCGAAAGCGGATGGTTAAAAGAAACGGATGAACTAGAATTGGTTTGTAAAAATGCGAAGACTTCAGTGGTGTGGAACTGGTTTGGCTATTTTTGGTAGAGCATGCTAGCGGGCCATCGTTATTACCGTGTTGTTTGGAAAATACGGCACACTTAAAATCAATCCTTTGATTTTTCTGAAAATCGACAGTGCCCCTTATAATCCCGTGTGCCTTATGTATGAATTCTGGTTGTGTTTACTGACCTCGAAACAATTTTATGTCGTACACGGCGCTCGAAAATCTATCAAATGTTTCAGTACGACTTTGATAAGCTACGAACCCGCACAGTTTGATGGATTGTCAGAGCATTACGGCTATCGTAGGCAGGAGCCTCGCGGAGTGATACGTACTGTGCTTCAACATAATATTACAGTACTGTGTGTGTATAACCTCTTTTTAAGTTTTGTGGATATTATACATGGTTATGCTGAGGATATGTCGGCCATTTTCCACTGGAAATGCCCTTTTTTTTCCTACCTGTTTGTCTCTCTACAGATACATAGAATCTCCAAACTATCAGGTTGTACTGTGCCACTGTACTGTGATACTGGAGTTCAGTTGTATGGTATTTTACTTGCCAAAAGGCGCCATATGCTATTTAATGACAGGTAGCTCTGTTCAGTTTTAGGACTGGTGTCCCATTGCGAGGTAATTGTCACTGTAACCCAGATGAACCACCACAGTATTAAATGTCGCAAAAGTCTGGTTTGGAATAGAAGTGAAAAAACTGGGATTGCAGCTATATCATGGGGAGATAATGATAAGTCAATATTTTTTCTGACATACAAAGAGTGTAATGAAATTATTGCTTAAGCTCATGACCCAACTGCATTTTTTGATACATTTTCTTTCTTTGTGGGCCTATTTTTGACACAAATTGAAATCTGATTGCCAGTGAGTATGACAGCTCAGTCTAACCTTTGGAGAAAGGCTAAGAATAAACACTTCAATAAACTGTTTTTGATGGCTGGTAGCTGTTGTTACCTGGACATTCAGACACTGTACTGTTTTGGAAAGGTCACCTGTCCCAAACATATGGATAATTGGGCCTAAAATACCACCTGGCATGTTTTCTTCTCACAAGGCGTCCTGTAGTCTTTCAACCTTTACAGACATCCTATTATACCTTGTACCATATGGAAAGGCATTCATGTTCTGTCAATCCACATAAGACATAGTTCAATTCATGTATGTCAAGTTTAGCGGATCATTTCCTAGAAATTCTCAGGGTAAAGTATTTGATGCTAGATTAAAGCCATTTCCGTCATGTCTTTTTATGGACTATAATTGTTGGTGATGAGCAAGATGTGGTTTTGATCCAAGTTTCAGTTAATAACGTGCTTCTTCAGAAGCCAGCAACACTTCATGCCTCCAGCCCACATTTTTTTTTATCAGTGATTAACATAAAAAAAATATCAGATATTTAATTTAAGTAAAAGGTCTTTTATGTATATATATATATATATATATATATATATATATATATATATATATATATATATATATATATATATATATATATTAGTGCTGTCAAAATTATCGCGTTAATTGTTAAGATCAACGTGAAATGTTTAATGCATTAAAAAAATTTAACGCTGATTTTGTTTTTTTATTAATTTCCTGTAATCTAAGACCTTTAAATTCATGAGCACCTCTGGAGGAGGGGGCAACAGTGTGCTATGCTGGCGTTTGGCCTGACAGAAATGATTAGAAGAAGAAGTGACACCATGCTACTATCTAGCTAACACTAGCTAACACACGCAAGCATGGACGAGGGCGGACTTTTGGGTGGAAAGTTTCTCTTTAAGAAGTTGCCTGATGGCTTGTTGGACAAAACGAGAGTAAGATGCACAATTTGCAAAGCTGAATTCAAGTACCACAGAAGCAGTTCATCACTGGCGTATCACCTGAGAGCAAAACACCCAACTGAATCCAACTCTACGGGACCTCGCCAGTCTACGCTTCAGGAGTATGGTGCTTGTGGACGAATAACAAAAAATGTGAGAGAAAAGGTAACCAATTCCTTGGTTGTTTGGATAGCTAAAAACTGCCGACCAGTTAGCATAGTAGAAGATGATGGACTGAGAGAAGTCATTCGTGCTGCATCAGGAGATGAGTGTTACAATCTGCCCTCGAGAGGAACCATTGTGTCGAGACTGCACACTTTGTATGGGGACCAGAGGGCTCAGCAGTCCAGCAAGCTTGTGCAAGTAAGGAATGTCGCTCTCACCGGAGACCACTGGACTTCGGTGAACAACGATAATTACTTGGGGGTCATGGCGCATTTTATTGATAACGACTGGACTATGCAATCGTTTGCACTAACAGTGAGTAAAACTGAAGAGAGACACTATGCTGAGGCGTGTGCTGACCATTTTCTGAATGTTGCAAACGAATGGAAAATCAAGGACAAGGTAACCACGCTTGGCACCGACAGTGCTCGTAACATGGTTGCAGCCGCCAGACTACTTCCATTTGAACACATGCCCTGCATGGCCCACATTCTGCAAAGAACGGTCACAGTTTCTCTTAATGACAGCGCATTTGAAAGGGCTCTGGCCAAATGTCGCAAGATTGTTGGACATTTTAAGCATAGTCCAGCAAACGCTCAGGAATTAAAGGCACAGCAAGCTGCACATGGACATCAAACAGAACCGCTTGTTCAGGACGTTCCAACAAGATGGAACTCCACCCTAGAGATGATCAAGCGGATCCAGAGAAACAAATTTGGGCTGACCACCATCCTGACTCAACAAAACAGCAAGGTGACTATGTTGACTGACCAGGAGCTTGACAGACTGCAAAAGCTGGAGGAACTACTGGAACCTTGCAGGTAAATACATTTTGTTTCTCATGATTGTGTATCTATCTTTGCATTCTAGCTTTGTTTTCAAGTATGTTCTCCACCTCCACCTCTCCGTGTATTTTCATATGTAGTTTTTATGTTTGTCTCTGTGTGATTAATAGAAAAATACAGACTTGATCTTTCTATTGCAGATATGTTACCGAACTGCTGGGAGGAGAGCGGTATGTCTCTTGTTCCATGGTGTTGCCAGCCTTGTGTCATTTGTTCAGGATTATGGAGCCCTCAGATGATGACCCAGTCTACGTTTTGAGGTTTAAGAAGATTTTTACCACAGACCTAGCTCAGTGGAGGGACAGCAGCAATCTCACATGGCTGAAGATCGCTACTGCCCTTGATCCCAGGTTTAAAGATCTTAAATGCCTTTCCAAAGATGAAAGAAGAGAGGTGTGGGCATCAGTACATGACCTTCTGATGTCAGAGACGGATGCACACCAACCATCTGCTCAGACAACAGAGGAACCCTCACCAAAGAAGAGCAAGATGTCCATCTGCTTGCTGGGTTCTCCTGATTCAGATAAAGAGGAAGAGGAAGATGCTATAGACTGCTGTCTGAATCTGTACAAAGCAGAGCCCAAAATTGACATAGGAGAGTGTCCACTACAGTGGTGGTTAAAGAGAGAAGGAGCACATGCCAGGCTGGCACCTATTGCACGCAAGTACCTGTCAACCCCTGCAACCACAGTGCCTTGTGAGAGATTATTCTCACTCTCAGGTCACATCATTCAAAAGAAGCGTGCTTCTTTGTCATCAGACAATGTAAACAGAATAGTCTGCCTCAGTAACTGGCTGAGTGCAAAGAAGGACTAATCCAGATTGCTCCTTTGAAGTGAAAAATGTTCAACATTCTGGGTTTTCAGCTGTGTCTTTTTGTGTTTTAAATACTGAGTTTTGTGCACCCTTTATTGTTATGATATTCACTTTAACCTGTAGGCCTGGGTTCAGTCACTGTTGATGGCCTTAAAGGTTTTTTGTAAGTTTTCACTGTGTTAAAGATTGATGAAAACTATTAAAATTCTCTTTGAATTTCAGCATACATTCTTTGTGTTTATTCTGCATTTACTTCATTGTGTTGCATAAATGTCTGTTACAATCTTAAAATATAAAGAATAAAAAAAATGTAATTGGAGCCAGGCTATTAATAAAGTAATTGAGATTAATCGCAATTAATAACAGAAAATTGTGAGATTAGTTAGTTAATTTTTTTTAATCTATTGACAGCACTAATATATATATATATATATATATATATATATATATATATATATATATATCTATATATATATATATATATATATATATATATATATATATATATATTCTCTATGAAAATCATATTAATTCACATTCATTTAATAATAATAATGGATTGCATTTATATAGCGCAATGTACAATTCCACTATTCATTCACACACTGGTGGAGGCAAGCTACAGTTGTAGCCACAGCTGCCCTGGGGCAGACTGACAGAAGCGAGGCTGCCATATCGCGCCATCGGCCCCTCTGGCCATCACCAGTAGGCGGTAGGTGAAGTGTCTTGCCCAAGGACACAACGACCGAGACTATCCGAGCCGGGGCTCAAACCAGCAACCTTCCGGTTACAAGACGAACTGCCAACTGTTTGAGCCACGATCGCCCCGATTTCACTCTCAACCCACAGTAACTCTGTGTCCCATGACTTGAATGTATTGAATGTATGTAGGTTTGAATGTTTTATTGTAGGGCCTACCTTACAATCTAAAGTGCACTTACTTTATATATTTTATATCACTGTTGTTGTGATTTGGCAGTCTATAAATAAAATTGAATTGAATTGCTGCACTATAATTTTACAAAGGCTGTGTTACATGGTTAAGTTACTTTTTTGGGTTATGATGTTACACTTTTACTTAAAAGTTAAAGAAAAAACTACCCAGACTACATTTGTTCTTACATCTAAGTTGTTATGCCATGTCACTGTGATTGCACTGTAATGCTGCTGTTGCTGGCAGCATGTGGAAATAGATTCACACTTTGAATTAGGTAGTCTGTCATCAATGACAGTAGCTCAGTGTTTGAATTGCTTTCTGCAAGCTGCAGTCATCAATAAAACATTCGGTATTGTCTTTTCTATCATGATAGCAAATTTCTTTGAAATATTAAGATAAAATTTTGAGGCAATATTTTCTACACCTACTTCGGATTGCTGCTTAGTTTCAGACAGTTTAACAAAAAATCTTAGCCCTGTATGATGACTGTGAGAGCAGATATTTCTATTATGATAATCACATTGCTTTAGTTGTGACCACAACCCCATCTACTCCATCAAATATTAGGTGTAATTTAATTTTAATGCAGACTATAGAGGTGGCTTGGAAACTGTAAGATGAATAAATTGGTCCACCATAAATTTTTGTGAAATTTTTTTTTTTCAAAACTCACAAGGGTTTAATTTCAGATGACACAGGATACAAAAGAATGTCATCGAGTAGAGAAGAACTTTAAGTTGTAATAGAATAATTATACAATGACTGAATGTGTCTGACAGATGGCATCACATGCTGTGTTTTGGGGTTTTTTCTGAGTCAGTTCTGAGAAAACTTCCTTTTAGTTCAAGGTCGGGACATTAGTGGGGGGTTCTTCTGTTTGTAAAGTGAATGATTTCCTGTTGTCAAATGAGAAGGCCATCGTATTTGAGTCATAGTGGTCTCTAAACATAGCAACAGATGTGGCCTTGGAATCAGAGATTGAACAGAAGGTTATATTTGTTAAGTTAGTTATGTTTAAACGTTATATACTTCTTCCCTATGTTCAGTGTGTGTGTGTGTGTGTGTGTGTGTGTGTGTGTGTGTGTGTGTGTGTGTGTGTGTGTGTGTGTGTTGATTAATAGTTGATTACAAACTTATGATGTCTTTGATACTTTGTACCAAGCCACAATACAGGACTGTTTGTTACTTGCTCAAAAACAAATTTTTGTAGCCTTGTTCAACCACAAGCACACAACTGTACACTGCAGTGACAATATTGTCCACCTGGGCAAATACATGTGTGTGACATGATAGCGTCGTGAAGTTAGAAATGAGGAAAATATGTGATGTGTTTGTCTGATTTTCTCTCAGCAGGCAAATTCACAAATTGCAGTTCATTTACTTCTTTGTTGTTGTTGTTTTTTTCCTTTTTTATTATTATTATTGTCTGCTCATCCACATTTACAACAAAGCTTTTGAGTTCTACCACTTTTGATGTTATTCACTTGTGTGGAGGTGGGAAATTGCTATTCACTCAGAAATGCCATCACCAAGGGGAGTTGTCAAGCTCTGATCTGCAGCAAGGGCATACATCGATCTGACCTGTGCATGATGGTCCCCCTGGACTAACCACATGCAACCCCGCTTCCCACTGCTAGCTGATGGGTGTGGGAGACCACAAGGTGCCCTCTTCCGCTCATCTTGCCGTTCTTCGGTTTTCCAACTCGTATGCTTTTTGTCTTAGTGTTGCAAGGATGAGTAAGGGCTCTGTCCTGGAGGCATCTTACTCGCAGCCCTCTCTGCTTCTCTGCTTGTTCTTCCTGCCTGCTTCTCTGGAGCTGTTCTTTTTTTAAAAACTCAAGTGTCAAAGTTCTCATCTTTCCTCTATAGGGAGGTTTGCACTTTGTCTTAATTTGGGCAGTGTTGTTTTCATCCTACCCTTTTAGGAAGTGCAGAAAGCAAAGAGCAGCTTTGTAGATTTCTGTGCCCCACACCTACACTACAGAACTACTAATTCTTGTTGTTTGAAGTCTGGTCTGTTGGTTATAGCTGTTAGATGATCTTGTGGATAAAGACTGAGAATGAAGTTTGTACAAAGTTTTCAATCAGCAGACTGGAATTAAAGCGATTAAAGTAGTTGGTCACTGTTCCTAGATAGTAGATGCTCACATTTCATTAATATCCTGGCACTGTCAGTGGTTCTGTGGCATTTAAAACATGCTGATTGAGAGTTTAATTATGTTCTCATCATAAAGTTGGCATAGGAAAAGGCCTGTAAAACAAAGTCTCGGTGAACTTAAGCAATAGAGGACTGTAGTGAGAGAAATCATGGTGAGTAACTGCACTATAGCATCTTGAAATATAGGGAAATAAAAGTCATGCGGTGTAAGAGTCAGAAAATGCTTTGTGGTTTTGCTGCAGCACTGGGTTGCTTTCTGTTCAAGGAGATGTTGTTACAGGTGATTGCTGTTTTGTGTGTGCTATGTGTATGTTATCTGTATTTGTGTGCAGGGGATGTAGGGCTGTCAAGGACTGGTATTGAATAGTTGATAAGTACCGCACAGCTGGCTGAAACTGTCAAAATCCCTACTGTGCTGTTGTCCACACTAAAAGTTGAGTCCTGTCATCCTGCTGGTCCCTTCTGACTACAAATCTGAAGGGGTTTACCCACTCACAATTTAACCATTTAACTTAAATTCTTTTCTAAATCCACTTGTAACATTTTATCTTCGATTCTACCTTTCTTAAGTATATGTTTTAATTGTAAGTTTTCTGTCAGCATAAAATAAAGCCACAATTTTTCCTCCTACTTTTGAAGACCGTTACTACTGCTACCTAACCTTTTACAAAGACGATCTTATAATAAACACATCTGTTCTGAGTTTGCTATTTAACCTGTGTGTGAGAGCCAAGTTACACAGGCCTAGAGACCAGCTGGTGACCTCTTGGCAATTACCAGTCGCTAGAGAAAAATTAGCTGGTTGTGACTAGTTTCTATAGCAAAGGCAACTTTGCAATTGATTGCTAAACCCCAGTCAAACACTCACTAACTAACCAGTGAGCTGCAGTGAAACTTGGCAAAAGTGGGATGCAAAACCTAGTGACAAGAGGAATCACAAGGAGGTTTTTGGTTCAGCATCTTTTTTGCAACTGATTTCACCCAGCAACAGCCAGCAGCCTCCAGCAGTTTTTTTTTGCCTAATGACCAGAGGTTGACTCTACTGAAACCATAGATATTGCTTGATATTAACATAAAAAAAACACCGCAAACAATTTTAAGAATCTGCCAAATTTCCATATATATAGATTACCTTTAAATGGAGAATTGGAAGGAGTCAAATCAAAGACATTCATTTAATGAGTACAAAGAAATCAAATATCATTAATTATTAATTATGATAATTAAGGGATTAATCGATACCAAAGCTGTGGTACATTTAGCCTTAAATGGTACAATTCCAATCCTTATCTCTTAGTGTTGCCACTGTTCTTTGTTGCTTTTACGGTAGATGAATGAGAATATGTTGTAATTACAGTTAATCAGAATAGGGGAAATGCCAAGTCTTAAAATGGAATGAAAATTCAATAACCCCTTTGTGTAACCATTAGTTCTGCTCCAGAAAATCTCTAAGAGTTCATTTAAGTGATTAATTATGACAACAAGAAAATGTTCAGCCTTGGAAAACACTGGCTTGCAGTAATTATTTTGCACAAGCTCGAGAAAAACTCAGTCGGTCAAAAACTCATTTGGTTAAATCTGCTTATCTTTACTAGTTACACAGTTGATGATTGGTTAAAACCTTTACTTACGTGGCTTCTTATTAAGCCTACATAGAACTTCTTTCATGTTTAAACTCTCACAAAATGCTGATTACAGCAGACGCACTTTATGAGCAGGAAATGTTGCTTTCGTTTCATTTTTCACTAATCTTGTTCATGAGTCTTGAGTGCTCCCAATAAAATGCATGCCAAGGTGAACGAATTTCTCCAGAAATGCTTTGCAAAATGCAAGCAAGAGCATGCCAAGTCCCCTGATCTTCAGCTCATTGAATTTAATATCATTTAACATGTCACAGTGTTTTAGGGTATGCTTTATGTTTTCTTATTGGAATGTGCTTGTATTAAACAGTTTTTTCATGCTTTTAATTACTTTATTCTCAGATGTGTTCCTCTGTGTGTTTTTGTGCATTATACAAAAAATATTCTCTCCACAGTATTTACAACCACAGCTGTCAGAACCATGAAAACTTAACAGTTTATAGTTTAACAGTGCTGCAAGTATTAAAATTTGGCCTTCACTATCAAGGAAATTATCCTCTGTTGTTGCATATCACATTAACCTTCCTTGGCCTTTACCCTTGTTGTTCAACCACCCCTTAAACAGAGAAAACATCATAAACTAGATGGGATAAACTCCTAATGGTTTTTTGTTCTTGCTGTGCCTAAGGGGGTGTCGTGGCCTTTCATCTGCATCACCACAAACTCCACCATCTATGAGTTGGACTCTCATATTTGTCAACTTGAAATGCATATTTTTTAATAAATTCATTCGCCCACATTGGTCATACCTTTGAACCAGTGGAGATCTTATGCTGATACCAGCTGCACTTATGCATGCTGGAAAGTTTTAGAAATTGATTTTTTATTTTTTTTTAACTTTAAGTCAAAGTGAGTTTAAGTCAAGGACTACTGAAACCTCCTATACTTAGTAACTTTCTTGGATCTGGTGCTAGGCATGCTAGCAGCTGGTAGCGGGTTTAATTAGGCTTTTAAGTAACCTTAGCACGATAATTTAAAACTAACTTATTGGATAGATTAAACTTTTTAATGTGTGCTGGTGCTAGAACTAAAATCTATAGTAGAGTACAGAGGGGGAAGATGAATGTCTGTCAAAGATGTTGCAATCCTTTCCATAGTTGCTGGAATATTCCAGTTGAGCTGTTTGGCGAATGAGCAAATTGTTAAAGAAACCGCCATTCCTAGTGTGCCAGTGAGGTAGTTATGTGTATTTAAAAGAAAAATAAATAACTAAACTAACTAAAAACTAATGCATGAGGATGAAATTCAGAATACCAACTAAATTGTGTAAAAAAGGTGGGACCAAAGGAAGTGATCCAATCAGAAGTAATCTTCTTGTGGCATAAGGTTGATCTGCCCCCGACAAACAGGATGAGAAAGAAGCTCCCATGTTCCCTGTTTCTCATGAAAACCTGTCAGTGCTTTAGAGGAAGAGAAGAATAGACAAATGGACACATTTCACATTTGATATCAAGGAAAGTATGAGGCTTTGTAAACTTTTACACTGAATCAGCTTTAGATTTAGTCTAAAATATTTAGCCTCAAATCTAAAATTTAGATCCTAACTCACATTAATTTTAAACGGACTCTCTCAAATGCTTTGTTTTTACATTCATTAAATATTATCCTTAAAAAGTCTGCAAACAAAAAGCAAAGAAATCACTGGAATTAAACAGCAATAAATATTATCATATCTTAAATTTGATTTTTAAAAAAAACTTGAAAAGCTTGAAGGCAGCAGATCTATGGCAATGAGAGTAATAGCTTTGGTGTTTGGGGTACTGTAAATTCTAATCTCGTAAGTTTAAAATGTGATATTAACTCATTCACTGCCAGCCATTTTCAAATCAGGTAACTCCCCACTGCCAGGGTTTTTGAGCATTCTTACTCATTTTTGAAGAGCCACAGAAAACTGTGTGTTATGATCATATAAACGCTGAACCTACCAAAATGAAGAACAGACTCTCTTCTTTCATCCAAAAAAAAAGCTTGTTTCTACCATTTTCCATTCTTTAGTAATCAGCTGTAGAAGAGAGGTGGGTTCCACCAAAAATGCCTGTTTTGACCAAAAAAAGGGAGAAAACGAGCTTTTTGTGAAAAATACATTTCAAGCAGAAAAGTGCCTTTGACACTAATATTTCATGCTTTGTGACACCTCTAACATATAAAATAGTTTTTCACTTCTATAAAACAGAAATAACACTGAGAAAGGTTATGTTTTATCAAAACAATTTATTTACAAATATATGAAAAAATAAAATTCACTGACAAGCTGCCCGAGGTTGTATTCTGGCCCCTCCCATTGAAAAACGTAATTGACGTCTATAGACGTCAATGGCAGTCAACGTAAGTTTTTCAATTGACGTCTATAGACGTCAATGGCAGTGAATGAGTTAAGCAATTCTTAGCAATGTGAACCTTGTTGTTGTGTCATTAAAGATGAAACACAGTTCATAATTAACTCACATAGAACTAACAGGCTTAATAAGCAGCCCATTCAACCTGAACCATGAATTGCCCACAATTGCCCAGCACAAAAAAAGTTTAAATCTTTGCTATAAAGCATTGGAGATATATTTCACCACAGTTTTTAGAGAAAGATAAATTTTTAAAAAAATGACAGAAAGATAAATATTTTTGCAGACAACAAACATGTCTTTAGTACTTTGTGAGTGGATATTTCTTTCTGGCTTCATATCTAGTGCTAAAGTGCAGCAGATGTGCCACTTTTGTGAAGCTAAAGTGGAATGAAGTTATTGCATTAATGGAGCTTCAGTTATATTTTAAGTTGAAGAAAAATGTTAAATGTCAAAGTGTTTGGAGGTAAAATCAGTTCCGTAGGAATAAGTGCTCAGGTGTTTGAGATTTTTTATACAAACTTCCTTGATAATTGGCGTGTCAGTACAGAAAGAAAAACACATGAAACACACATTTGAGTCTGTTTCTCTACCATCCATCAGTGAGAAGAGGGAAGCAAAGCTTCAAAAGGTAATTACATTTTGATATCAAAGAACAGAAAGCACTTAAAGCTTAAAGCCCCAAAACATCTAGTCCGACCTATTCCTCCTTTTTTTTCAGAGGACGGGGGTGTAATGGTTCTTTTTCATTTCTTGTGCATGCTTGTCTCTCTGTACGTATTCATGTGTTCACTGCGGGTCAGGAAACAGCACTGTTTATTTGTGTTTGCATATTGTTTGTTGACAGGAGTCTTTACACTTCACAGAACAAAGGCAATGTTTTCAATTATAGCGAATTTCATTTGGGTGATGCATTGTCATGGCTACCGACTTAGACAGGTGCTGTTAGTTATAAAACGTATGCGTCTCTTTTTGGGTCTGAGATTGCAGCAGTAGGGAGGAAGCGGGGCTTCTTAGAGGGTTTCAATGGCCTCGGGGACAACTGTAGCACTCAGTGTATTTTATTCATTACACATTAGAAAAACCATCAGTAGTGTGTCCTCCAGAGAGTGTTTTGTTCAGGGCTGCTATGGCCTTCACTGTATGTCTAGCACTTCCATCTGAATAGCAAAGTAGTGAGAGTAAATAATCATTGTTAGAGTAATTGTGATTTACCAATTCACAGAAGAAAAATAATCTAAAATGAAAACTAACATTCAGGGCTTGAGATAATGCTAATGATGTTGGGAATGTAGACTGTGCAGTATTGAAGATTGACTGTAATGATAATGATTAAAGGCATTGATGACACCGATGCTAATGGTGATGTTCCACGGGCTATGATGGGGCTGATGGGACAGGTGCTTGAGGTCAGAGGGGCTCATTCACATTTCCAGCCTGACCATATATGTATATAATTATTTACATGTCCATCATTTCAGAGGTAAGACGAAGACTTCAAAATTAGATCATAATTGTGTCCTATATTCGACCACAGGGCCCCAGTGCCCTTCGCTGGTAGGAGCGCAGTTTGAGTGGTGTCAGGGGTAATCAAGCATTCTATTTTCCCACTCTCATCACTTACTGAAAGTGGGACGCCATCTCCCTAACTGGACCTAGCAGACACACTGCAGCCTGTACAATTATCGAGCCATTGCATGAGGTCACTTACGCGATCAGCGGCAGTTGAAGACAGTTCTTATGTAAGGGTCTACATGCAGAATGTAGCAACTGACAAGAGGTTAATGTGAAGCTGTTGCTGGCATGTTAATGTGCATGTCGTGTGCTTAACTAATTATTCATTTTTTAGCATGTTATCGAATCAATAAAGCATGAGAGACAATTTCGATGGTTGCTTTAACTTCTGAACAAAATCAGTAGCTTTGTATGGAATATGAAATGACACATACGGGGTAAAATGGGGTTTCATTCAGTGTTGCGTGTTCAATACCTTACAGACACCGTGTCTGGGTTTGGATAAGGACTCAGAGCTGAATAAGACAGTGAAATTGGTTCATCACAGCACCAGAAGAGCAGAGTCAAGAATTTTCTAGACGTGTCATTTTAGCTTCAGCTGCCCTCTCTCTTTCATTGGGTTCTGTTCTCTTGCTTTCTTTTATTGTCCTCAACAAAGCTTAAAACTGCTCCATAAATTCCTCGAGGTTCTGCATGCCTTTCTTGTTAAAGGGAACAGGCTCAATAATGAAATGAATAAAAGCAGGCTTAATGTATTATGAATGTAGATGTGCAAACGGATTCTTGCTGTAAGGCCTTGTTAAAATGTGAGCATGCTTGCTTACTTATCAGGTGAGCTGATTAGTGTAGCTGTATAATATGCAGTTGTGTGTTGCTTTTTGCATTACTTTTCTTTGCTACATCTTGTGTTGTCCGTGAGCTTGTGCTGTGCGTCAGTCCAAGTTTCCAGGCTTTGTGCTGCATGTTTTCTCTTCATGACACTGTTTTTTTCCCCCTGTGTTCCCTGCCTTGTGATATTATGTTTTCATCCAGCTGCTATACCCTTACAGTATATTGAGTCATCCACGATTCTCCAGAAGCGCAGAAGTGTGTTGTGTGCCAACTGTGCATCGTGACCTTGCTAAGGTGCAAAGAATCTCAACTCAATCAATGCTATTAATTAATCACACATCCTTGTAGTCTGTGATAGAAATTCTGGAGAAAGGTAGTGGGTAAATACAAGCACCCTTGCATACTACTGTACCTGATGGGTAGGCAATAGGCTGAGGTTTTAAGGTGGAAATATATTAATATATTCTTTGGCCCCTCAACCAACCTAGTGCTTAATGTCTGCCACTGCGCTTTAATCCCATTTTTGTCGGTCTGCCATTTTTTTCTGATGAGGAAATATTGAGTGGAGAACCACAAACCCCAGGGTTGTTTCTCAGCAGCTTGCCGATGTGCTTGAACTGTGAAAAGGAGAGAGGGGGAGGAAGGAGAACAGAAGCAGGGAGTGATGATGGTGTTGTGGTAAAGGTGGGAGAGGGGGCATAGAGTTCTCTTGCAGGTGGAATTGTTTTCTATCTGCTGAACTGGAAAACATTTCAGAGAAAATATGTGGGAGGTTTTGTAGAGGAGTGCCAAACTGCTGTGGTGAATAGTAAAGCTTGAAAATACAGCTCTTAAATGAAACATACTTTACCTTTTTACTTTTACCGTTTATTGTGATCGCAATGAGGAAAGTGAGTGTACAGTACAGTAGTGACGCTGTTTTCATGACATATTCACATAGTACAGATTTTTTTTCTCTACTTGCAAAAACATTTGAATGAAAAGTAAAAAAGGGTGATTTTGTTGATCCAAGTCTCAAGAAAATCTGTTGCCATGTTTAACGTGATCATCTAAATGTCCTCCCTTAGGGAAAAACCCTGCGAACTACATGCCTCCTAGGAATTTTTCTTTTCTTTCCATTTACATTGCCAATGTTAGCATTTCTTAACATCAGCTCCAACACTTTAGAGATTGCCTTGATTTGATCATGACAAAGAGGTGGAAAGGCAGGGTAACAGACAGAAAACCTTATTAAGCCATACATAAATGAATGTGGAAAAGGGATTTGCTATGTTTTGTTTAGTGCCGACCATTGAGTGTAACACTGTCATACTATTTTGCTGTTACACCAGACAACTTTTCACATATGGTCATGTGATTCTGTATCACATTGTTTTCTCCATTACATAAACACAGCTAATGTTCATACATATATTTTTTTAACATGCTGGATTGCCAGACTGCAGTAATATATTCCTGTATTTAGATCCATCTCTGTATACGTAGAAGACTGAAATCTTTTTCTTTTTTTAAATATTTTTATATTTTTTATTGAGCGTCAAGAATGTAATACAAAGATATACATGTAACGAAGTCACAATGCTCCTTTTTATATGTGTACCCCACCCCAAGAACATATTGGACACCAATCCAGAGAGAAAGAAAAAGAAAAAATTAATTAATCAATGAATTTAAATGAGGCACATCAAAATTCACCATATTTAAAGATGTGCACTTAAAAGGCAATAGTTTGCACAAAATTAATCGCCATCACAACAGTAAGGGTATACAGTAGCTGCCAAGCGAGTATCAGATGGGTATGGTTTGAATTTTCTCTAAATGTTTTAGCAATGTATCCCAAACTGCAAAGAATCTCTCCTTCGACCCCTTGACAGTATACTTTATTTTGCCACTTTGGGTGGCTTTTTTGACTTCCAGTGCAATAATATCCTTCTGCGCGCAAGCAGTGTAGTGAAAGCAGTTATGTTTTTGTAGCTTTTCCTTAATGTTCTATGTCCTCTGTCTGTAGCACCAAATATACCCATAACTACATTGGGTTGAAGCTCAACATTGAATGCTTCAGACAGTGTTTTGAAAATTGTTGACCGGTAGGCTTTTAAAGTTGGACATGACCAAAACATATGTGTTAAATCTGCAGAAGAATTTCTACATCTCCCACAGCTTGCATCTATGTTTGGAAATATTTTGGCCAGTCTCGTCTTAGAGTAATGAATGCGGTGAAGAATCTTGAACTGTATGATGTTTAATTTGGCACAAGAAGTGCTGTTGTTTACTGTTAAAAGAGCACTCTCCCAGGTCTCCTCCTCTAAGTCCACCCCCAGCTCATTCTCCCAGTCCGCTCTGATCTTTGCCATTGTTATATTCTTAAGGAAGGCTATACAATTGCTAATTCTTGAGATAAGACCTTTAGGCTTAGATGTGAGTTTCAACAGATCATCAACACCAGCAAATGGTGTTATATTTGGAAAGTTGGGGTTATAATGCTGAAGGAAGTGGCGAACTTGAAAGTATCTGAATAAGCTGGACCGAGGGAGGTCCAATTTTTGTGACAAATCCTGAAAACTTGCCAAGACACCGTCTATGTTCATGTCAGAAAAATTGTGGATGCCTCGTCTCTGCCAAAGAGCAAATTCAGAGTCTAGTCGGGCGGGAGGGACAAGGTGATTATTATGAATAGAGCTCAAACGGAAAAGATTTTTAAACCCAAAGTTCTTTCGAAATTGAGCCCATATTTTAAGAAATATGGAAGGCTGGAGGTGACCAAGGCTCTAAGGGAGGTGGAATGCAAGATGCCACTTCAATTTGGCACCAATCTTCATCTGGGGTGTGGAGCCAATAAATGATTTTTTGAACATTTGAGGCCCAGTAGTAATGGCCAAAATTTGGAAGGGCTAAGCCACCGAGGTTTTTAGGCCTCTGTAACAAATCCAGCCGTATTCTAGGATTTTTCCCATCCCATATAAATGAGACCAAAGCTTTATCAATAGATTTAAAAAATGATTTTGGAAGGTAAAGTGGGATACACTGAAATAGATAAAGAAACTTGGGGAGTACATTCATTTTTATACAATTTACCTTCCTTGCCAACGATAGATGAAGTGGCTTCCATTTGGCTTCCGATTTGACCTTTTCAAGTAGCGGGCAGAAATTTTCTTCATAAAGATTGTGCAAATCTCTTGTTATATTTATGCCTAAATACTTAAAGCCGTTTTTGGCTGTTTTGAAAGGTATAGCACTGCTCTGTATTTGAAGAGCCAGGTCATTAACAGGATAGCATTTGCTTTTACTGAAGTTCAGTTTATACCCAGAGAAGGAGCCAAAGCTGCTTAGGGTGTGGATGATATGGGGGACACTTGAGACGGGATCAGATACATACATTAACAGATCATCTGCATAGAGAGACACTCTATGCTCTTCATCCACCCTATGAATACCTGCAATTGATGGCAAGGTTTTGAGTATAATAGAGAGGGGCTCTATGGCCAGTGCAAATAACAATGGGCTGATTGGACAGCCCTGACGGGTACCTCTTGTCAACTTAAAATATCATGAACGCTTACCATTAATGATTATAGAAGCTTTGGGTGATGAATATAAAAGTCTTATCCATGAGATAAAATTAGGGCCATAGCCAAATTTCTTTAAACAAGCAAATAGATAGCCCCCATTCCACCCTATCAAATGCTTTCTCTGCATCCAGCGTGATAACCACCTCAGGCACCACGCCGGACACAGGAGGGTGGATAGCACTTAGGAGCCGACGGCCATTCGTAAATGAGTGACGTCCTGGAATAAAACCGGTTTGGTCAGCAGATATTACGTCGTGGATTGTAGTTTCTAGATGTAGGGCAAGAGCCTTAGCCAAGATTTTTACATCACAGTTTAGGAGTGAGATGGGACGGTATGAACCAGGCTCTGTGCTGTCTTTACCTGATTTCAGCAGGAGGAAAATAGATGCTTCAGTCATTGTCTATGGAAGTGACCCACAAGACAAAGAATCATTAAACACATTAAGTAAGATTGTCGTTAGTTGGTCAGAGAATATTTTAAAGAACTCAATAGGATCAGGGCCCGGTGCCTTGCCATTTTGCATCTCCCTTAGTGCAGTAGTCACTTCTGCATGCTTGAGAGGAAGTTCAGCTTCATTCCTATGGGCCGCTGTTACAAGAGGAACCTGAAGATCACCAAAGAAATGCTCCATATCAGAGCAGTCATTTGTAATCTCAGATGTATAAAGATTTGAATAAAACACAGTGAAAGTTTCTTTAATTTCTTCGGGGTCAATCGTTAACTCACCATCATCTTTTCGCATTTGTGGGATTTGTTGTGCGGCTGAGCAGCTAATGTGCTAATAAACGTCCGGCTTTGTCGCCATGCTCATATACATAACCTCGTGACTTTAACAGACGTTCAGTTTTTTTGGTTGATAGCAAATTATATTGTATTTGGAGGCCTAGCTTCCTTTTATAAAGCTCAGGAGAGGGAGAGACAGAGCATCTACCATAGAAATGGTTTTAATTAGTTCCTCTTGCCTAATTCGATTAATTTTGTTTTTTCTAAACGAATATGAGATGATTTCTCCCCTGATTACAGCCTTTAGTGTCTCCCATAAGAGAGAAGGTGAAACATTATCTTTCTGGTTAAAAATTAGAAAGTCATCTATTTTGTTTATATCATTTCACAGAAACCCTCCTCTGCCAGGAGAGTCCTGTCTAATTTCCAGGGCGGGCGTTCTGATTGGTAGAGAGGAAAGGCGAGGTCTAAAAGTACAGGGCATGATCTGACTCTACAATGGTTAAATATTCACTATTCTTGACTAAGGGGAGAAGATTCTGATCAATGAAGAAATAGTCTATTCTACTATATGAATGATGTACATTAGAGAAAAAAGAAAATGACTTACTTTGTGGAAATAAAAACCGCCAGGGGTCAACACATCCTATTTGGGCCATAAAATGAAATCTTTTTCTTGTGTCATTGAGTACTTACCTTTGAGCTAAAGAAAAAGGAGGTTTCTGAAACTTCAAGGGTCTCTCATTTCTGTAGTGCAAATATAAAAAGAAGGAAGGTCTGCCTCTGAGAATCCGAGAAGAACTTTGGTTCCTGCAATTCACAGTCCATCAGTGTAGAACATGATAGCTAAGTAGCTGGAATTGTGATAGCATCAATAGATATTATGATTAGTCAGATGGTTTCAAGAGAGAAGAAAATGAGACTGATTAAAATAATGTAAACTCCACAAGAATTAAGAAAAGAAAACCTCCAACATTTAATGCCCCAAAAATGAAAACTGAACACTGAAGTTCCAAGTGGCTGTTTGGCACTTCAGTGTTCTCAGGTGAGCTATATAGCACTTCTATTCAAAACCCCACAGTCGCTCTTACACTGAAGAGCAGCTTTGATAATGCAGATAAAATAAAGCTTATAGTAACGTGTGTAAAGTCTTTGGTTTGTTTACTTGTCCTTTTTCTTTTTGTTCTGTCACCATCGCTTTCACCTCACAGTTTTAAATGCTGTCTCTCCTCACCCTGCCCTTCTCTGTTTGTTTTATGTTTTTTTCTCATGTTGGAAGTATTTCTCTTTTATGCTCTGTTTGTCTCTTCAAATGTTTTAATGCGACATATTTGTGGTAATTATAGCACTGTTTGAACAGCAAGAAATAAGGTGCCTTTATTCAAGGAAAGGATGAGATGAAGTTGTGACATTGGGCTGCTGAAACTGTAGATTCTCTTAGCACATGACGGAGTATTTTTTGCTTTGTTTCTGATGTTTTGTAATGAATATAAGTGATATGTTAGACTGAAATGTTGACATTCCAGAAGTAATTAGCCTCCATCACTGATAGCTCTGACGTGTGACATAATGCAAAGAGAGTATCAAAGAGTAAAGGTCAATAAGTGTTTAACTGACTTGTAATTTTCTCAGTCGCCTTGTACTACCTTGATAAATTGTTTAGGTGGCACCTTAAAAGTCCTGTAATTCTGCCGGGTTTATGTGTAAACAATTACTGCATTCAATTATTGAGTCGGTGTATGTAATAACCTCTGTCGTCAGCCCGCTTGTACCAGCTTGTAATTCTTCAAGCTTTATGTGGTTAATAGAAGAGTATCCACAGTACCGAACGTAAACGGCCTACCAGAAGGCTGCCACGGTAAACTCGTGTTGCTGCCCTTGGACAGAGTCACCTCCAGCAATGCGACTGGTGTGCTGTGCTTCCCTACGTTATTTGTATAAACAGCTATTGATCCTAAAGGAGGGACTGGCACAAGTCAGCAACTTCATCAGGAGCTAAAAAGAAATGAAATTACATTTTTGATGGATGCTCCTGTCATAGAGAAAGAAAAACAAATGCCTGCAGCATCATAGGTCCTGCTATCCTTTCCAAGCAAGGACTGTGCAGGTAAACCAAACTATACTGTAAGTTAATGTAAAAGCCCTTAGATCTGTCATAGTTATTATTATTCATGTCTATGACTAGCGTGTCTCTGACACTCTTAGAGGTTGCTAATTTGTTTCTTTTTGGTGGTTGCACCTTCGCATTCCTTTAATGTTGCCTTGTTAACTCTCGACTCAGTGATCGAAATGTAATTCCCCAGAGCAGCGCTGGCTTGAGCAGTAGCTCTTGGAATGAGAGTGCTAATGAGAGCCCAGCAAGCTCTTTCATAATGAAACATCTTTGAGGCCAATTGTCCATCACTAATAATCATATGGTAATAACCACCGCAATAACCTGCACTGGGGAGTTACAGTCGTTTACTCTTTAAAGTGCACTCTCCTCTTCAGTAAGAAAAAAAAGAGCGAGAAAGGCGGTGATAAAAGTTAAAACGGCAGAAAAAGACAGTAATGAAGAGTGCAGGAGTTTTATAAGAAGGAAAATATGTAGGTGGAATGCAATTAGTCAAGAGCTGGGAAGGAAAGTGCAAGAAAGAAAAAAGCAACAGAGCAAGAGGTGACTGTTTCTAACATATGACATACGAAGCATGAATAACTGATCAGTTGCCATCTTACGGACAGCGTTTAGGTGTTAACAAATGCGCCGTTCATCACAATTTTCTTCCTCTGATGCAGGGTATGAGGACTGCATTAGCGCCACCACAGGGACTGGCAAACGGGAGAACATAGTGGAATCTAAATTTATTCCATCCAAAATCACAAGTATGCAAGCAGTAATTTGAGAATCAGAAACGGGCACAGAGCCATTTTGAATGCCACTTTAGGTTTGTCCATGCTTTGTTCAAGTTTCTTTCTCTTTTCTTCGTCTTTTTAAGTGTTAGAGATTTGTAGTGCAGGTTTATTAGTATGTTTTCTTGCCTGTCTTTAAACACTCAAGAGCAAATTATGTCTTCAAATACTAATCAAAGCCACAGAGACATTGCATTACTAGAGCCACTCTAAAAGAATGAATATACAGCCACGGAGTGAATATCATTAATTTTTGGAAAATTAAAAATATCAAGGGCAAGGACATCCGAGGCGTTTTATAACTCCATCTCCATGGTTACAAGGACAAGCTGTGTGACTGGTTTTGAACAGAATACACATCACTCTGATATCTGCTATGACATATTTTCCCATTACTTTTCAGCAGGGTAAAATTACACAGGGGAATAAATGGGGAAATTATATAAGCTTTTTATTTTCCACAGTAACTTTTCTGCTGGTCAAAACACAATACAGCTGAAACAGTATAAATGAATACCTTAGAGAAAAGTGGTGGAAGTTGGCACATTAATGGTATAATTGCAGCTCAGTGGAGAAGCCTAACGCTGTGGGTTTCCAGAAAAGCTATTATTTGTGTGATGCCATGGAGTGAGGGAAGGTCTGCAGTGATGGGTCAATAAGAGAAAGAAGAGATGAGCCAAGATAAACAATAATGCCACAGCTCTGTCTGTGCCGGCATCGGTCACACTGGCCTTACATGTGCAGCCCAACACAAATATACACACATACTTGCAGACAAATAAACATACGAATGCTAACCCAGTGGACCGTGAGAGACTGCTGCTGAGGCTAAGCACAGTAAATAGAAATGGCTCAATGCCCAGTGAACCCAAGCCTTACAACGAAACACAAAATGTTACACAACAGGGGCATGCAGGGTTTTTTTCTAAGGAAGGTCGTTCATTTTATTTAGGTTCTGTTAATCTATGATTAATTACCAATTATGTTTGGGCTTCCGTGCTCCCTGTTTCTCATTAAAAGATGAGAAAATGTCAGCACTTAGGAGAAAGAGACATATTGACACATGTCACATTTGATATCAAGGAATATAAGACACTTTGTAAACAGTGTTAAGCAACTCTCATCGGGAAAAACACAGCAAACTGATATTTAGTCGATCAAAACCACATGAAAACTAACGTAATTTAACATGGATGTTGAACAACTGAATGACATTTTAGTCAAAAGACTGACTAAATGCTTCATGATGCATTTGGAAGTACTACAGGTAAAAAGGCATATTTACAGTAGAATGACAAAGGGACCTTTAATGACCAGTATGATATTACAGTACATTTCTAACTCATGGAGAAACAATTATCTCTAGGAGATATTTTAAACCTACTGCAGACCAACCCTCAATTAGCAGCTTGTCAAGTTAAATCAAATTGTGATGAACCAAAAGAGTGCTATTTAACTTTTAACCTTGAGTTAAAAATAATGAACGCATTATGTAGGTCCAAACTGAGAAAGATAGTGGAAGTGATTTGTACTTCTGCAGGTTACATTACATACTATCTTACTTCTAAATGTTCCTGCCTCTCAGGAATTACTTCCTAATGTAAATGTTCTTGACCAGAATTATCTAGAAACGATGCTGAAAAGCTACTTTCTACCTGTATTTGTTGTGCCAGCTTTTCTGACCATAGCTGCACTGATCTGCTAAGCGTGTCCATAAAGCTCCATTTTCAACCATTTTCTTTTTTGCTTGTTTTTTATGCCAAACAGAGCTAAAGTCAGATTCTTTTTCTTCTGCCATATATTGAGCCCAGACATATTTTTCCTGGATTGATGGATTCAGTTACTTCTGAAAAAAAGTGAACAATAAGACTTTTGATTGTCGGACATTTTGCTTTGGCCACAAATAACAGGGGAAGTGGTTATAAGAACAAATTACAAAAGCGAAAATAAATGTATTGAAGTGAATGAATTGGATTGATAGAGTGTATTAAGAAAATTGAGGACTATGTCAACACATAATTGGATCCCCTTTTTGTGTGAACACACATTCCCTGAATGCAGACAGAAATGTGGGGTGCATAAATAATGTTGACAAGGTGTATAGCTTGAGTCATTAGCATTCTCATATATCAAAGCTGGATTTTAATAAAATCCTTAATGGAAAACTAAGTGAATCATTTGTTCAGATGTGTTTGTGGCTTTGCTTTTATTTCTAAAGCTGTAACTCTACATCCTCTATTAAAACTGAATTTTGAATAACTGGTAGCAGCCACTACCAAATCGCGTTTTGAAAATGGTCCCACAAACTAACAGTGAATCTTGACCAGCAAAACATTAACCACTGGGTCAGTGAAACTCTTAAACTAGTCATTAAGCGAGGAGTAAACATCACTGTAGCACCTGGAAACAACGCTGCCTGACCTTGAAATATGAGTGTTTTCAGCTCATCATCTCTGGGCAAAGGCATCCACCACATCATTAAAATCCAGTGCTTAGACAAAATCTGATTCAATAGTCACCACTGGTGAGGAGCGAGGGGCCCCCTAGGGTCATTTTCCTCATTTTCCTCTTACTTTCTCACCTGTTGTCCTGGTATGTGACCCTTTTAACACATACACACTGGATAAGCCGTTCAGTTTTCCAATAAATTTCATTCACAGTATGTCTGAAAATGATGTAAATTCAAATGGTTTGTTATGTGAAGGATGCCGGCGTAGTGCCAAATTGGTGGAGAAAAAACGCCTCATGCTACACAGCTTTTTATGTCTTATGCTCATTGTTCTGGATTTACAGCTGGCACATTTACTACAGTTCACTCATTCTCATCAACTCAAATGTTTTTAGAGGAAAACCCTCTGATAAACCCGCTCCATGCCTGACACAAACCATGGATAAGGAAGTTAAAAATGCTTTTTTCCAAGAATTGTTAGACAGACAGATAAACAGAAACAACAAAGATACCACCAGCTAAAAGCGTGAGTGTTGAACAGAAATCCCAATCTCAATTCATTCGAATGTACACTGGTTTGTGTTAAAAATCTAAGGAAATCATTTATTTTGTCAGCATCAGGCAGTTTCACCTTGAAACATGATAATATTTGTTGTAGTCAGTTTGTTTGCTGGCAGCTTTTAGTCTTGAGTTGATGGGATTTTAAAAATGAGAAATTTGTCCGTCCTTGGGGAGTTTACCTGTGTGTGCGTGTTGGCTCAATTTCAGCGCATCTGGGCCGATGAGCTTAAGCCATGGCAAGGCTTCTTTCCTCCATCTATATGTCCGTCCACAGTTCACAAGAATCCCTACTGCTCCTAGAGCATTGGTCAGATTTTATTGAAACGTGCGCGCAATGATCACCTTATAGCTCTTTACCCAGACGGTGCTCAAGGTCAGGGTCACATTTGTTGTTTTACTGGCAATAACTTGTGAATTGTGATGGATTGTGAGCAAGATGAGCTACTACATCACTGGTGTCATTTTTTATGATTGTAAAGGTAAATGCATTTTCAGTTTTACTAAAAAGTAGTGAGGAAAAAGAAAAGGAAACAGTCTTGTCTCTTTTTATAATCAGACCACATTCTTTTAGGCGAAACAACAGAAAAGTCTGGTGATGTAGTTAGCATGATTTCCGTACCAGTGCAGTATAATTTGTAACCTCTGACATATATATTGTAAACACATTTAAGGATAACATTTTGGACAACACAAACAAGAATATTGGCAGCCTCTATACACGTTTGGGATTTAACCCTCTCGAGGCAGGCGTTGCCAGTTTGCAACAGTTAAAAACTAATAACCTGATTTTTACTCAGAAGTACCACTGCAGGACTTGGTTGTGCATTAGCAACAAAAAGTTTAACTTTAGCCTAAGAGGGTTAACCACTTCATTCATTCGTTTACCTGTAAGTTAGAAACTTATTCACTTATTCACATGTTACCAGCTTTTTCGTTGACTTCAATGACTTTGAAGGTTGGAATTTGCTTATCTGTATTTTGTTTAACATTCCATAATTTGCATAGATCCCTATCACACTTGTGCATCTCATTGAAGGATGTTTATTTTGTCCCTTGAATATCATTAAAGTTCCCTGTGCAGTTCTCTAAGACCAGTAAGTCATTTCCATATTAAAGAACATGATGCAGTGAGTATATTTCAAGGTAAAAAATAGACAAGGTTAAAAACACAAGGCAACAAAATGGCCAAATTAACTCCAAGTACATGTACATGGATATTGATGATTTTCCTCTATACATTCAATTATTTTGATTAACTAATGTTTGTTTGGCTAGATTAACAGAATCCAAGATGATAACACAACAAAGAACGATTTGTACTCCTTAAAAATGGTTTAGGGTGAAGCTTACTGCAGTGCATCTAACACTGCAGGCAGAACAGCCAATAATAAACATTAGTAGTGAATAAACTGCTTTTAACTGTTATTCATGGTAAGGCCATCTTAATTACAAACACTAGCTAAATTGGTGAATTAGAGGAATTAGATCCCCTGGGATATGCAGTGTAGTGGCAAATAGCACCAGTTATCAATGCAGGGTTATTTAAAGGCCCTCTGGCATGCTTTTATCACAGATGTCTTTGTAGAAAATCTTCATCTGCAACCGTCTCTGGAAACGTACACTCCCACTTCTGCTACGTTACGTATTTCTGCATGCAAATAAACACACTTCACAATGCAGCAGTTTATTACTTCACTCCTATCTGCAGCCTGGTTTTGTATAACTGAGTTTCTAAGTGTGAAAAACCGCACATACAGCACACACAAACACACGTATACACATCCTTAGTACAAAGGGGTCATAGCCACGTTGGCTGCGCACCCTAAATGAATGTAACAAGCATTTTAGTTGACCAGCTCATTATGACGTGATAATTGGCTCCGGACCATCAGACTGTGAGATGATGGGCTCCAATCTTGTTAGTTTGGTGCATGTGTGCAAGTGTAATATAGAGTGAATTGTAGTGTGCTTCTGTTTACAACAAAGCCTCTGCCTGTTCCCCTGGGTAAACTAACCAGCCTCACAGAACATAACAATAATGGTTCAATTATGTCTTGTAAGTTGTTGTGGTAATATATTTAATGGACATTAAAGGCTTCCCAAAGACTTTCAAATCTTGGTTTCACATCATGATGTCCATCTGATTTCAACTTTGAAAGAAGTCCTTGTTTTTTTAACTTACAGGACGTTATTGTACTTGACCGGAAAATTGCATGCGTATTCAACTGGTTTTCTCTATCCTACTAGATTTCTAGAGCACTTTACCAGCAGTTATTGATGCCTTCCTCTCGACAATTCTGAGCTAATATCAGTTGTGCCTTGATGAGAAAAACCAGTCTAAGCAAAATGCTTGAGACATATTAAAATATTGATGACACCAATATGGATGTGATAAAGTTTGTTTGATTATCGCATTAATTTTGAGTGGTGCATCCTTAACCTGAACTGATTACACACAAGTGTGCATCAGTCTTTCCTGTAATTATCCCTCTCAGCAATAAATGATGCATTAAATGAATCTTTTTTTTTAACAAAAGTGTCAGTTATCAAAACTTTGTGCAAAATTTTAAAAATAATTTCTTCATTAACACTCAATTAAAGTGCGAATAAACATTTCCATTCACAATGATTTTAGAATAACAAACTACATCTGAGTATAATTATCGGCAGAACATGCCATCTATTTTAAGTCTGCCCCCCATAGCTAATTACACATTTATTTAATTCTGTCTAGCAAAATATCTGAATGAAAAGCATCTTTATGGTCTTCCAGCTGGTGTCGTTTTCTTATTAAACTCTGTTTGTTGAGTTGGACTATTTAATACTGATGGGATGATATTAGTAATTTTACGGGACAAAGGAGAAAAAGATGAACTAAGAATTAAAGTCAGAACAAGATGGAAAAGGAGAGGCACGAGGTTAAAGAGTAGGGGGAAGGAGGTAGTTTCAGAGAAATGAATCAGGGGTCTTGACGGTGACAGGGGCCCTAAGGCTGCGTGACACCTGGCATCTTTCATCTCTAGCCATGTCACGTCTCCCTGCCACAGTCCTCAAGCTAAGGATGCTGCAGCTACGCAATGGTATAGAAATGACAATGTGCAGCAAAGAAAGAAATTAAACAAAACCTCAGCATGGGCTGCATGTGGGGAGAAACTAGAAAGCAGACGTTTTGCCTCAGATCTATCCATATCACTGATGCAAAGACGACCCCCAAATCCATTACAAGCCAATTATATGTGCTGGGCCAGGGCTGGGGCTGGGCACTCACTCATGAACTGCAGTGCTTAATCCACAAAGAGGAACTAATAGGAAATTTGAAAATAGAATCCACACTTGAGTAACTTTGGAGGGATTTGGTTGGATTAATGAACTGTCAGACTCACTGTCAACATGCTGGGGAGTGCAATCCTTTACCAGCCTTTGCTAGTCCGTTTCTAGTCTCAGTCTTTCTAGTTTCTCTCTGCTCTCTCTAACACAGCAAGTGTTTAAACTGACATGTTCTCTTCCTCATGAGCAGGATGCCAGAAGAAATAAAAATGGCTCTTGTACCACCTGTGCTTAATCTGTCTGTGCTAATGTCTCTGTGCTTTTAACTGTAGATCTCATCTGTTATATCCACACACACACACACACAAATAGGGCAGAATACTGTTCCCTCATGAGTGAAGAGCCTAAATGAGTTTCCCCTCCTGGAGCAAAGGCAGCATCTGCTTTAGTCCGAGGGGACACATACTACAATCACCAGAGCTACCAGTCACCACTTAAAGATAGCACAAGAGGAGAGGAAACGAGGGCTGAAACCAAGAGGAAGAGAGGTTAAAGCGACAAAGAGTGGCTCACAAACAGAAGGGAAAAACACTTAAAGGAAAAGAGTGAAGGAGAGCTGTACAATTGAGCCTGTATGAGATCAATGGTAAGGATCCTCAGCGAAAAGCCTGAGACAGGAATACATATTCAAAGAAATCCAATTGTTTTCAAGACACTTGACAGGAAAGATAGATACACCATTTGTGGTATCTAGCAGTTCATGTCATTGTAGAAAATTAAAGGATAGATCCATCAGTGCATGATCTGGCCACAAACACAAGCACAATAACAAAGAAAATTGCTTTTTGATGAGCCTGTTTATAACAGATCAAACAGGAAGCACAGCAGCACAGTGAGTCATTTGGTTACCCTGAGGCAAGAATGTCTGAACATGTTGTAGACCTTTGCCTGTGGGACTATTTGTTGAAGCAGACATTTTTAGATACACAAAAAAAGAGTCGTGCCACTAAACTGGATACATAGACAAAAATGGTGAGCGGGAAAGTCCAGAGCATGTCATGTTCAAAGGCACTAATGAAATCCTTGTCTATTTTAATTCTGCTTATTTCAGCTACTGCTTTTGACACCACTATGTCGCCCCCCTGATAATTGAAGTTGGTTGATGTTTTTCGTCACACTCTAAAGGGTCCATACTTGGAATTTTTGAGCAGCAATTGCAATCTATTTGTAGCTGATTATTTTCATATTTTTAATTTGAGTGAATTTAAGTGTCAGAAATCATACTGATGTTACATTTATGTGAGAGCTGGGCTTGTCTGGCAGGTGAACTATATGGCTCCTTGTATTGAGATTTGTTTCAGCACAGAAAGCTGGGACAATAAGTAGCATAGCTGCAAGTGGTTGCAACAAAACAACAGCAGTAGATGAATGTTGCGTGGTTTGTTTTAGTATTGGAGCTGTCCAGCTGACTGAGAAGAACAGAGTGGAACTCGTAGAGAAAACACCTCTTAAAGAAACAGAAAATACATTAGCCGTGATGGTAGTCCTTGCCCTTGGGAGTAAACCACGGTAATTCTGCAAACAAAAGCCCATTCACTTTATAGCTTTCTTGCCAACACTATTCACTGTGATACGTCACATACACCAGATAAAATGAAAGGAACAGCCAATGACAACCACAACAAGCGCAGCATCACTTTACTGCTTGGTATGGTAGTGCTGTTTCGTAATACATTTTTAATATTAGCAGAAAAAATATATTTTTCAGTCAAACTGTCATTACCACTACCATTTCAGGGTTTTCACTTCATGGCTATTTTTTCTTTAGTCTTAAATGAAAGTAAAACTCTGCCAAATCAAACATGCAGAGCAAACTGCTGTGGCAAGAGAACAGCTAAAAAGTTTCTTCTTCTCCTGGCATCTGTCACTCCTCTCATTTACAGTTTCTCTCTTCTCCAACATTGAAACTCCCACTCAGACTCCGTAGTAACTTTTCCATCCTACTCCTGTTCTTCATCTTCTACCACTTCTGTTTTTCTTCAGGTCAGTTTGGTGCGTGAGTGGGTGTGGAGATAGCACTTTTGCTCTCTACTCAGTGTTGTACTTGATTACCTTGCATCATCTGTCTGTACTATAGGGAATAGGCTTCTATCCAGTTTGACTGGCAGTTTATCTGTAAGTAGAGAAAAGGGCCACGGCAGAAGCAATGAGTTTTGGTGTGTGTTGTGTATTTTACACATGTTGGATCACTGCTCTATTAAAGCAATAAGATATTTGTAGTGATAATCTGCCAAGAGAGACAAGACACAAAGCCCACTACTTGCACACTTGGTCCTACATCCTTGTCTTTAATATTGATTTTTCGTAGACATGATACATGTTTTTCCATTTACTTGTCAAATTTTATGTTCACAGACCCAATGCTGATCTAATAAAAGACAGTCTGAGATCCATTCTTGCTATTCGCCACCAGCGAACAGAAATGTATTGGCCTATTCCTGTTGGAACTATAGAGCAGTACGGCAGTCTAAAACACAGCAGCCTTGGGCATTTTGTTTGCATTTGTATGTGCGGGTAGGAGAGATGTTATGGCACTGTAGTTGATGTGTGTGTTTTGTGTGGGTGAGAGCTTGTGACAGCACTGAGTGACTCCTTTTTCACCTGTTAACAAAGACAAGTTGCTAAAGTTTCACATCAAAATAAAGTTAAATATGAAAGAGCACCACCTTTCAAATGCAGCAGACAAATGAAACTGTACTTAAGTCAATAACATAGCCTTTACAAGCCTGCCTCTGTGCCCCGGGGAGCTTTGTATGTGTTGGCACTTACAACCTAAATGTATATACTCTGCCGGGATCACATGAGGAGGAAATGAGGCCGGTGTTGACAATGAGTTGACATTGGAAAAGCTAACAAGCCATTTGTTGTTGGTATTAGTCCAATACACAGTAAAGTCATGGACTGCAAATAAAAGATGGACATGGCTGTCCACTGTGACGTGAATCATTGATTGCAAGAGAATTCCAACCAAATATGTCCCAGAATGCTTTTTCCTTCCACTTACAGGTTTACAATAATCAAGTCAAAGCAACACTCAAGAAAAAAACATTATAATCCAGAAACCCAGCGCTTACAAGTCAAGAGTATTTGTCATCACATTCTCAGCATGAACTTCACATGCAGGCCTGTAAACAGTTCCTGGTAGATTTAGAACTTTGACTGCATTATTGGAACTCTTTTGGGTTTATCTTGATGCACATGTTGTCTTTTTGCAAACTGTGAAATAAATAAGCATTTTATTTTTTACTTCTGGTACAGTTTATAAAAAGGATTGTATATAGTTATGACATTTATATCTAGATAAATATGTGTAAAAATATAGACACTAATGTTATCACATTTTATAGTAGTTTATTTCATTACTGTGGACTTACTGTGTTAAGCTGGATTTTTAAACATGACAGTCTTTGAGTTTTACCTGCTTGTGCAACCAGCCTCAAGTGGCCTCTCAAGGAACTGTATTTTTGACGCTAACAATTATATTTCAGCCCGGGAGATTGCCGCTTGGATGAAACGTGTTTGATAAAGTCGTTTCTGTTCTCGTGCAGATGCCTGGCATTTGAACATATTTAAACTCAATATATAAATACAGTTTAACAAGAAAAAGAAATGATGAATTAATAGCTGTCACGAGTGGAATGCGACCCATGTGACTGAATTTTTAACAAAACATTCATTTTCTGTTTGTAAATATGAAAAAATAATAAAATTCATAATAACAATAATTTAAATGAGTAACTAAGAAGCAGTTTGAGAAGTATTCGTCACTTGGATTCAGTCGTATTCAAAGGAGGATGCAGTGTCCCACTCTCACTGAAGATTCCTGACGTTGCTCCAAAAAGAGATAAATATGAAATATGAGAGCTTTCAGTACTGCTTATGCCTGCAAAATAAGTCAATTAGTCACAGCAGGCAGCAGTCAAATGGAGATTCTGCATGATGGTCTTAACGAGGGCCGCATAGGACAAGCGTCCGACAGCTCGTTAAATTAATCCTTTGGGTCTGCTGCAAGTGGAATGAGGCATGTGTCTGTGTGACCTGCTTATGTCCTCCACATTACATTACACAAAAACGTACACACACAGGCACACACTCACACAACAGAGTCTGAGCTCCAAATGGACTGGAGAAAATATTTCTGATCAAAGTTTCTTTCTGGCCCCATGGTTGCTCAGATTACATGAAAAACCCTGCCAGCGGGGAACTCGGGAGTCTCTCGCTCGCTCGCTTACTCACTCTGTCGCTTTTCCTCAGTCAGTTTTTTTCTGTGTTGTTCTATTTTTCCTTTTCTCTGACTCATTACATCTTATAAACATAGCCCCCTGCAACACAAGCGGTCTCAGTATGTGGGATCTAATGACTATGTTATGTGACAGCTTGATTCAGGAAGTCTGGGTTTTCCTGTGTGGTTTATGTATGATTCACAAACTAGACTAGCAAAGTTTGACTTTTTGCACCATGTTTAAGTAAATATGTACGCGTGTGCCTTATACATGTATATGACAGAAACAGATAAACTTGGAGTATTTTCCTTTGTTCATTCCCTCTATGGCCTCTTTATTCCCAGAATTCTCTCTTAACCAAATATTTTCCAGCTCCACACCGCACCTCCATCATATATGAAAGATCTCACCCGAGTCCCTTCCCATTCCACTTCATGAATAGCAAATCCACTGATACACTCTGTATTGCAGAATGGACATTCAGCTACCCTGGTCAGCAAATGGCTTTGTCCTATCCATCTCAATCTATTCAGCATTGCAGCCTCTGGTCACCCAACTGAAACATAACCAAAACAGGCTCTGGCTTATGTTTGTCATTCTGTGTATGAGCAGAATGTGAGACTCTTTCTTATCCTTGGGTGCATCAGCTAGCAATTTACTCCCCACTTCTTATTTCCCAACCTCAACAGAGTCCAATAAATTGCCCTGGGGAACTATTCTTGACCTCTTGTGTTTTCTGCTTTTCAAGGTACGTCTGCCTAAATCACTGTCTCACCCTCTCTGACACCTGTGTCTATGCGGCACAATTCAGATACGCCTCATAAAGTTATCACAAAACAGCTTTGATAACCCCCATACAAGCCCACACACACAGACACACAAATATCCACACAATATATACTTCACCATGCAGATAATAATGGTATAGACATTACTGGAGTGATTTAAAGTCAGGAATTGCACTAAAATATGTTATTAGAGAATGTTATTGGCAAATTGTGAAAGGATGCTATAATGCAGAGTAGAGTGAGAGCGAGAATAGCTTCACAGTAAATGTAGAGGATGAAGATGTGAGACAGGCTATTGAGGCTAGCTCGCAACCATCATTTGTTTTTCCCGGGTCCAAAGATTATCTGGTTGAGTGATAGAGGTGGCCTTGATCAGCTCTCTCCCCACGCACGGCCATATATCAGATGTCACACTGCTGCAAAACCATCAACCCTTTACTGGCCTGGGATGCACATATTTACCATGGTAAATGGCACGCCTTCTCAGTAAACGCTCCTCTTTTTCACCAACCATCAGCATGCAGGAATTGATGGTGCATCGCTCGCTGTACATTCTCTGTAATTGCTCACTTCCACATATGCAGGGCGAAAAATGATCTGGACTAGTTTCTTGAGTGAAACTTTCTAAAGGCAAAGAAGGCTCTTGGTGCTTCCTCCCCCTTTTCTTTGTGCTTTTGATTATAGCACACACTCATTAGGCTGCCAGCATTTGAATTGTACGAATCTATCAAGTCGATCAGAATTAGCTGCAGGTCCTTTTTGTAAAAAGAAGTACAGGCTTGTCATGATAGAGAGGATGAATGAGTTCACTGAGCAGAGAATGGACCTAGAAAGCTGATTGCAAGGACTGAACGGAGAGGGGGAAATATGTTCACCCATTAATTAATCTAATAGTTTTCATGGGACAAAGACAGCATATCTCTGCTGACTGCATAACGAGAGTCTGGAACAAAGTCATTCACTGCATCTCATTTAAAATTATGTTAGTGTGGGCTAAAGACCAGGAGACGAGGCAGCTCATGAAAAAGAAAGCCTTTACCATACATATTTCTCTTGCTGTTTATTTAATAGAATATTCATTAAATCCTTTACTGCTAAATCCAAAAGAATATATATATATATATATATATATATATATATATATATATATATATATATATATATATATATATATATATATATATATATATATATATGCTCTTTTGGCTGTAGAAATGAAAGATGTTCTTTTCTCTGAGAAAGATTTTATTCTGCAGGGTTCAAAACATTAATCAGTTATGAGCGTGTCACATTGGAAATCAACAAATTAATTTTTAGCTGTTTTGATTGGTTGATGTAGCAGTGTGAAAGTGGTACCGGGATTTGATTGGAGAATTGAGGTGATATCACAGCTCAGTGGTGCAAAACATTCTGGGAAACAGCCTAGATCTTATTGAATTTTAATTCAATGGATCTATGGTCCGTATGATACAAGGGGAATGGGAGCAGGAGGCCTTCTGGGCATCGTAATTTACCTTACCCATTTTTTCCAGAGATTTCATATGATATCAATTTAATCTTCAACATTTTATTTCACACATAGTGTACACAGCCACACATAGGCGAAGGATTTTATTTAAGGTGTTGTTTTGCTTGTCTATAGACCATTTCTATAACCGTTGTATGAAGTTGAATTGTATGCATTTAACACTAAAATGGAAAGGACGGCACTTCAAATAATGCTCGACAGGCTAAAGGTCTTGAGGGATTTTTGATCATTATAACTTATTCAGCTTTTCTGCACATTCACAAATGCTAGCTTTAGGTAGGCTGTTGGACCAAGGTAATTATCTCACCCACAGATCATGTGGTATTTTATAATATTTATTTACCAACGTTGGTGGTGAGAAGTATTTAATTAATTAATTAATTAAGCAATTAAATGTGTTGACTTTTGCCATCAGAAGTCAGAATTTGTGTTTCAGAATGTATGGTGAAGGCCATTAGTGGTACTGCACTGTATAAGGCATGTGGATTGGTTAAAAAAGAAGTTCATTATACTAACAAGTACTAACAAGAAGGTCACTGAGATTGCAGTCCTCCACCAAGGCTAATGCCCTATCTCGTAGTTTATTTAATGGAACGAGATCCAGATCTGCACTAAATTTACTGGGAACAGCAAACCAGCAAGTGGTGCTGAATACACACCTCTGTCAACTATAATTTATTAATCTAAAAAAGGGGAAGACATTCTAAAATGGGAACAGATTAAAATATGACATGACAAAAATAAGAGAGAAAATTTAACAAACAAAACGAAAAAACACATGAACAAAATAATGACAGCTTTCTGACCTGAATATGGGACCTAGGAGAGAAAACTTGCTCTCTCTCAGTCATTATGTTCCCTGAGCTGCAGCATTGCTTTCATGAACCAGCACACACCTTATCATCCCATGAGAAGACATGAAAGATGTCGTTTAGGGATTAGAGGTAGAGTCATTTTGTCTACTAATAAAATCAGAATCTAGAGTCATTACCTTAGATTTCTGAGCATTTAACTATAAGAAATAATAACAATTTTGAAGTTTGTTTTTAAAGTAAGCAAGTCAGCATTCTGCCATTTACATCAACCACAAGAAATTATTATTAGCTAAATACAATACATTATATTTACATCACGGTGACCAATGTCAGAACTGAAAATACTCCACAGGAGCAGTACACAAGTGGAAAAGTAAAGTCTATTATAAGATTCTTTCACTACAGTAATGGACAAACCCATGAGAGAAAATGAAGCTGCTAACAGGTAAATTATTACTTATGCAAAAAGCAATTATAAATATAAGTAGTTGTGTTAAACAGGTTAGCCGAATGCAGTTATTGACACTTTGAAATTTAGGAAATGGGTAAAAGAACACATACAAAAAAGGAGTTTCGGTGTTTGTCTTGGCAAATATTTGCAAATAATCACTAACTTATAAATGTAGACATGTTGACAGAATGTAGCAATCAACCAAAGTCTGCAATGCTGGTTGCCAACTGGTTTTATTCTGATTATATTCATGGTTTGTTCGTAAACATTCATCATGTATTTGAATGTCATGGTAATTTGGGCTTTTTTTATTTTTTTACTTGAACTGCTCTTTGGGGTGGCATGATTCCACAACATATATCTTCAATGACTAAAACAAGAATTTGAATTTATTTTATATTTCTTATATTTCAAGTATACATACAGACTCGCATATATCTTATAATCTTATAAAGTGCTGAAGGTTCTACAATATCTTTTAACTCGACGAGGCTGAGGGTTGTTAATTTTTTATTTATTTTATTTATCAACGACAACTGTTAAAATTTTCCAGCATAAAAAGGATTTTTTTGACAGAACTAATTAGAATTAGAATTATGCTAAAAGCTTGTTGATGGGTACCAAAAGCCCTTGGATGAGGTGCAACTTGCTAAGGGACTTATTGGAGGGGTTCTGTGTGAGTATTGGATAAAATAGTAAATATATAGTGGGGGGGTTTCCCACTTGAGCACTCAAGTGCTCTATACAACATCACCCATTCAAGTCCATTCATAGACAGCACTTTTTTCTACACCCAAGTGATTTCTATCTAACATTCACACACATTCAAACACATTGGAGAGCAGCTTAGGATACTGCTTTCCAATGCATTAGGATACTGTGGGATGCAGACTGGAGCAACCAGTGTTTGACCCACAACGTTCTGACTTTTGAACCCATTTCTTGTTTTGGAAAGTCATTAAAGATGTGTGATATGCAATTATTCCACAATGTGAAAAGAAAAGTGCAAATAATTCATTAAAAGTCCAAGATTCTGTCCTATATTAACTCTGTAACTATTTATGGAAGAATTTCTGAATTCCTGTGAGGTTCTGGCTGGATTGTGAATGGAAATAGTAAATGGGAATTTCTGTGTATGTAGATGGAAGCAGATTTGCAATAAACAGCAACATTTTCATAGATTTATTACAATTAATCACAATATTATCACAAACTGAGCAATTGCCAACTTGACTCCATTCAGTTGCAAACAGATAGCAGACTGACTCCAACTTATTGCTGTTTTATCTGGACATATCAAAGTCACTTTGAAGTGAACTGGCTGTGAGTGGTTGCAGACCTTTTTCCTGTGTTTGAAGCAACCATTGTAGCAGCTAGTTTATTGCACATGGGAGAAATAATTTAGGTTGTACTGCAGTCTCCAGCCAATGTTTTCCCTTGTGTAACTGACTGTAACATGAAAGTTTGTTGTTTTGGTGCAGTTTATGGCTTTGAGATTTGCCCCCCTTTTCTTTTTATCAAGAAAAAAAATATTTTCCAGGGCTCAGAGAAAATGTGAAAATGCCCTCAGTTATGTTTCTGCTTACAGGTTGTCTCTTGACCAGATTACCCGAATTACACTAAGTATTCTATGAAATGCACTTAAAACTTGAAAGTATATTGAAAAGATTAATAAGAGCAATATTATTACAAAAATTGTTAAATTATGTTCGATTTCATTTCTGCGGTTGCTTTAATCTAGATTTTCTAAGAAAGTGCCAACAGGGGCAGGTGGCAAACTCTCATTAGTGGTGTGGTTTAAACTTTTGATTTGCATTAAATTCCTTTTAATGTGCTTTGCTTGTAATTATTTTTGCCAAGACATGGCATTCTGACTGAAAACTTAATCACACTGAAACAGATTTGCAGCTTTATAACGCTGATCAGCTTGGTTTCCCACAAGTTTGGGAAACGATCACATTGTACTCAATAGTATGTGCTCAAGAGCAATCAGTCTTTAATGAAAAAGAGAAAACAGCGTGACTTGAAATAATCAGCGAGTGAGTTGCTGGAACTCTGGAGGGCCATTACTCGCAGTGTTCATATTATTTTATTTTTATTTAATTAATAAGAAATGAGTTACAAACTTCATTGAAATTAGATAAAAAGACAGGCAACAGCACACACTGCAGAGCATTTCATAAAAAATGAAGATATTTCCATAGTACACAAAATGCTACCTTTTCCCAAACAAATTATTATATCAAATGAGCTTATCCCATTCTTTCAGCTTGTGATGGTTGAAAAGCTGCTTCAGCCAACCAAACTGTTCTTGCCCACCAAGAAGCCATAAGGAAATCCTGTAGCCCAGCTGAAAACGGTGAAACTAGACAGTTACATTTATCTTGACTCCGATTGTGCCTCTGTCTGTTTAGTGGTAGCTTTATATGGACACCTGACACGGGCGCTCTTACTGCTCTGGACAGTGCTCAGAGGGACTTGGGCCCCAAAGCTTTTCTGAAGAGGAATGACAAACCTAAGGTGGCGAGTTGAAAGTCAATCCATCAGTCTGAATGAATCTCTAGTAGCACAGCTGTGGACAGGGAAGATAAAATAGAAAAAAACATTATTGTAACATTGGATTGAGGGCAGTTCAGGGAGAGCTCCACTTCCAAGCATTTAACTTCGACTAGGCAAGGTTCCTTGGCAACAGGGATTAGTCACAATGCTCTGTTTAGGTGAAGATATGAAATGATGTTTTATGGATAAATTGTCATTGCAAAGGAGAAGATTACAAAACCTTTAACATAAGAAAAAAAATCTTCTGTAAAATCCATTAATACCCGTGAAATTACGGTTTTTAGTGAGTTACTTTGTAGGTTGTTGAATCAGTTTGTGAGACGTTAACTCTGGGGGACAGAGCCATGGATTCACACCTGTGACAAGTTGTCTCGACAGCAATGACCTTTGAGGAAATGTATTACGGAAGCTGATACCTTATGGACAGGGTTGATTATTAGTCTTTATGTAGATTTTATAATTGTAAGATGTTTCTGAACCCTTAAATAGTCATAAACCCTCCACTATAGCATGTCTGGCTAAAAAACAAAACCCCCAAAATCTGAGACTGTGCTTCTCATGTTGCCTCTGCAATATTTGCCTTTCTTTGTATTCATTGTTGCAGTCTTTGGTCAACTGCTGAGTGGTGTGCTCTGCCCCATAATGCTCCACTTTGTTCACTACAGCTAAAAGCAACACACTGGAGAAGGAGACAGAGAGAGACAACACTGAGCAAAAACGATTCACTACAAAGCTTTATAAAGACGGATGTGGGGGGCTGCATAATTTAACTGATAATTCTTTTTTAAGTTCATCAACATAAGCACAGTGTAATATTCTTTTATAACATAATTTTATGCATCATTGGTATAAAATATTTATTATTGATGGCTTTAATTTCAGAAGCAAGTAAATGCCATGAAATTAAGAGGAGCTGTGTTGTTGTCTGTGCACTTTTCTCCTATGACCTTGCCATGACTCTTGTGAAAAAAGAAACAACTAAAGGCCACAATAGTTCAACATTTTGTGTGTGTGTGTGTGTCTTGAGGAATATCTTAGCTGTGAGGTGAGATTTACTGTTTAGGTTGTATTTTGTTTGCTCATCCATCGACTTTCTATTCATACTTATCCTTTTAAGGCTTGTGCGGAGTTCGGGTTGGAAACTAAAACCGCATCCACAAGTCAATAGTCAGGAAATACCCTGAACCCTGAGAACAGAGCTGCACTCTGTGCCTTAGAGAGAAAAGTAAAGTCTTTTGTTCACCTATCAGCTGAATCAGTGATCACTAAAAAATGTTTTCCCTTATCTTCTGAAAGGAATTGTAATGAAATGTCTTCAAATCTGAACCTGTTTGAGGTAATATTAATAGTATATGTAATTACATTTTGTTCTCCATCTGTGTATTCCCAGTTATTTATTTTTGCCATTGCGGCATTGAGACCCCTCTGAATATTCTAACACAGCAATCACTTGATAATCTAGACAGGTGTGGGCTGATCCTTTAGTAAACCAGGAGGTAATTACACTATTTGCCGTATCGACAGACTAACCAACAGTGATTTTACTCACACAGTCTTGGAAAAAGAAACAGAGAAAGCCACATTATATCCCAGTCTAACCATGGGAGTCTCCAAGGAGGGGGGTGGATTTCAGCAGAGAAGGAAAGAGTGAACACAGTATAAAGGGAGCTGCTGAAAAGACCAAGAAAGGAAGTTGGAGTGTTGCATAGTGAGCCAGTGGAAAATGGAAGCGTGTGGGAGAAAGAGGGAGTGAGTGAGAGGTAATGAATAGCAAATCAGCTCCTTTATAAAACTCCTGCTTTCACTGTTCAATCAGAGTAGCCCGGATTGGCAATTTTCCTCCGGCACAATAGAGCAGGCCCAAGAGGGCCCTGGCCTCAGTTCAGAGAGGGAGAGAGGGAGAGAGGGAGAGACAGAAGTAAGACCTTGCCAGTACCCGGCCCTACCAGCCACACTTCTGTCAAGTTTAGCAAAAACAGCACAGACAACAGGAGGTACTCAGTAGCGACTTGCCCTTTGACTCGTCTTTTCTCATATACATTTCTTCTGTTCACTGATGTATGAGGGTCGTGAAAGTGAACCTGTGAAGGTGCGGCAAGCTCCTCTTCCTCGCTACAGTTCATTTGCATAGAGGAACTCCCCGTTTCCTCCTGTGATGCAAAATAGCCTCGGGGGTAGAGAGAAAAGGGGGAAAGATGCGAAGTGACTGACAGTAGTTCACATTGTGCACACTGCTGGGTCAATGCTCCTTTTGCATTTTTTCCACTGCTTGGAGCTTTCTGTGTATGTGCACACACTTTTCCCGTCCTTAATCATTCTGTTGGATGAGACGTGCTTTAGTTCAGGAGCAGCAGCTCACCTTTCATATGAACATTCTGAATGCAGGATTATAAGTTAGTATGTGTTTCATTTGTTTTTCACACCCAAGCAGTAACTCAGTTAAAAGACAGTTCGTCCCCAAACTAGAGTTAGGCATCTTTTTTTCTGGCCTGCAGTGCTATTCATCCATCTAGATTGTTTGGGGTGAATTGTCTGGTTTTGGAGATATTGGCTCTTGTCTCTTTAAATAAAGTGGAACCAGATGGCAATCCTTTTATATTGCTCAAATTGCTACAGAAATTACATTTGGAAAAGTAAGCATTAGTGTCTGTTACCAGAAATTATGGCCCAGTTATTGGGCAGTTTCATTTTACTATTTGCCTTCCCCAGCCAAAAGAAGTGGGCAGCTAGCTAACATTACAGCTGAGCTAATGGGGCGGATGCTATTAGTGTTTACATCCAGTCACAATGTTACTAGTGTGACTGTTGTGATGGATGGAGATAGGTATGAATACATCCATGGCTCTGGAGAATGATATGGTTGGAAGGTGTAGTTTGGCAAAAAGAAAATAGTTCCTTCCTGAAATTGCTCACAACAAGTTTGGTGGATATTTTTTATTTTATTTTATTTTTTTGAGTAACTTGGTTACAATTTCTGGAAGCAGACATTTCTACTGAAATATCTTTTTGGGGGGGCGATTAGACTGCAACTAAGGAGTAGCCATTTAGTTCCATTATATTCAAGAGAAGGCAGACGTCTCTACAGTGGTTATCCAAATAATAATAATAATAATAATAATAATAATAATAATAATTGAGACAGATAAATAATGCTGAAGGCCAGAGGAAATTTTCTGAAGTTCTGATGATCCTGAGACATTGGTAGTATATTTCTACACTGAGCAATTTATGGAGTGAAGCAGCTGTCTTAGTTTAAGACAATTGTTATTGTATGACATGCCAACTGAAATTAGAAAAGAACTGCTCATTAAAAGTGAACTGAGCTTGAAAGAAAAAAAGCCAGTGACACAGGGCCTAGAGTGCCCTGTGTCACTCTAGGCCACCAGGCCCCTGAAACAGCAACATCTCCTCCCCCTGCATTAAGTCCCTTACAGCTGGCAAGCAATGTAGACACAAGGCTTAGCACAGAAATCTAATACTGGCATAGGCACAGCATCGGAAAGGCAGAATTACTAGAAGAGCAAGTTGGAATAAATAAAGGAGTTCAATATTCTGAAGTTTGCAGACAAGACTGTCATTGACAGTCTCTTCTAAGCATTCTCTTCATCACCTTATAGTAGACCACCACAAAGTGCAACACAGTTTTTCAACACCAAGAAGTTTTATGTCTGTTTTGTTGAATCTATTCATACATTATCTTTTGTCAGCTGGTATGGGTCACTGAAAAAAAAATACAAGTATAGTCACAGTGTGCAGCAAAATGATAGGTGTTACACTGAATGACGTTTCTCACGTTTAAGGTCAGGACTAAAAATCTCCGACTGTTCTGGCTGATCCTCGCCACCCTTTGTCAAAGGATTTGAAGTTTTTTCTGTCTGGATGCAGGTACTGTATGCACGAGAAATAGACTCAAAAACTCATTTGTTCCAGATCTCATTGGTCTTTTGAATAACTTACTATAATTTTAATGTTGCTTTTTTTTAATTTATTGGCTATTTATTAAATTTTCCTTAATGGGTGTGTGATTTGTGCTGACTATACAACAGATTGCCTCTTGGGGATAATAAAGATATGCTTGATCTTCAATCCTTGATCAGCAGGGGTAACAAAACATAGTAGATACTGTTGTGGTTTAACTGTGAGGTCAATATTTATCAGTTTCTTCATTTTTACGCCTCAGCACCGACGTAACCGGAAAAGTTGTATTTCGTGTTTATTAAATATAGCCAGGTGATTCAAGAATTTTATCTGCTTTAACTTGTTTCAAGGTTTTCTCTTACAAAAAAATTGGCCTGGCTCTGCATGTCGTATTTTATGTTGTACACCATCTAAGGCAAGGCTTTTATTCTATTACTGAACACTCAGAGAAGGAGTGCTTCTGACATCTGTTTTTCCTTGTTGGTTATTTAGCTATGGTTATTTTTTCGGCTCTGAGGTACTGACCTAGGGCCTGAGGAAGCGCTTGTTTTCTAATACAGCTGATACAGACAGGAAAAGATTATTAAAGATAGGTTAGAGAAATTGTTTGCCATCATCAGTGCATTAGTTTCATTTCCCTGAAGTGTTCACATTTTTTTTTATTGACTCCAGCATCATGATTTCTGCAGTTGTTTGTCACATAGGGGAATTTCAGAAAGCCAGTGAGGCAGCTGTATTTTTATATCTACCTGTTGCTCCTGACTTTTATATTCTAAATATACTTACCTGTATGTAATGTAGGATTTTGTTGGGCTCATATTTGTAGCAAGTAGCAAAAATCCTATATTAATTCTTTAACTAAATAACTGGTACAAAAAACATCCAGTTGAAATTTTTTAAGAATATTTTTAAAACAAAATACAGGTTTTTTTAAAAAAAGAAAAAAAGCCCTTTTTCTCTGGAGTACCTATGAGTACCTACTTGGATAAACTCACCATGGTTCAACAACGTTCAAAAGCAAATGTGACATTGTGAGACTGCATGCCATTGATTGGCTGGTTGGTGGCATTGTGCGATGAGTCATGAGAGCATCTCCTTCACAAAAATCAAAACTACCATTTTGGAAACCTGGCAACAAAAGACATGGCGACAAAAAACAACGCAGTGGTCCCTGAGTCTGACAAAAAGCTACAGACCGAGCAGCAGGTATATTCTTGCCATCCACCTTTGTTGTAGCATTCATGTCGCATAATAGTTATGTCATGGGATGCTTGGCCACGTTGCTATGACAACGGCCACGTAAATTAGATGGTGGTCAATTGTAATGAAAAAACAGTCAATCTGAGTCGAGTTGTGGTGAGCCATGGCGAGTGCGAGTAGATACTAATGAAAAGGGCTATACAGTTAAGGCAACAGGGACCATCCATTGTGATGATGTTTAATTTTTGTTTAGTCACTTCCTGCTTAGAAAGCAAAGGTTACTGTTTCAGTTCTAGCCAGAGGCACAAATCCACTTTGAGGGTTGCATCAGGCAGGGCATCACCTTGCTTTGTTCTTGTCATATTTTTAAATTGCTCTCTTTGGTTTTATTGTTTCAGTTCTTGGTCCTTTATTTTCCTTCTTTTATTTATGCTTTCTGGCCATTTTCTGTTTCCCTTGTCCTGATATCTAAGCCAGTATATATACAGCCGTGCTTCTTCTTGCTTCCTGTCAGCTTGTCTTGTACTCTCAATTAATCAAGCATCCCAGCATTCATAGTGTGTCATGTGTTTTATTTTTATTTTTTTCCTTATGTTGACTTTTGAGCTTCTTGTGTATAATCTTATGGAGTGTGTTTGGATTTTGCTTTTGATTCCTGCCTGCTTTTACATTTATAACTGCCGAATGATTTTGGATTAAATATTTGGATTATTGAACTTTCATTCGGTTCTGCATGTCTCCTGTGTTTGGGTCCTCCACCTGTGGAACCCTCACATCAATTATATGATTGCAAAATTAATTGCAAATAGTAATAATGATATTAAAATGTGGAACTAGGCTTGCACCTTGAGATGACTTGTTGTAATTTGGCACTATGTAAATAAAATTAAATTGAGTTTAATTGAAATGAATTGATGCTGCTTACAGGGAAAATAGTAGTTGGACCCAGTGGTGATCTCAAACCACTTGTCAGGAATGTTAAAAGCCCACCAGAGTCAGCCAACTGATAACTGCTGTTCAGTTTAATCATTATAGGGATCCCAAATAAATGGTGCATATGATGGAAATTATGCTCCCATGAGAGGATGCTGATGGGGAATTTTCAGAGGGTCTATTGTTTATATGCAAACATAACAATTACAGTTGAACAGTTTTTGTGACTGGTATTCTGGATATTGTGTATGTATACTGTCTTAAAACCCCTTATTTAGGTAGACGTGTCGACCAAAAAGCAAAAGGTAAGACAAGAAGTTGTAGATTTCTATTGACGTGAGATGTTTGGAGTAAATCTTTGTATCTGAGGTGACGCTGAGAGGTCAAACACAACTTCCATTGTGTTTTGTGTGCTTTTGCAGCATTTTTCTTTTTGCTAGTGTTTTCTTAAATTGCAGTGTGTTTGACCTCTCAGGACCATCGTATATATCCTTAATAGAAATACATTGTCAGGCTTTATATAATAATTGTTAAGTTAATTGGTAGGGATCTGCATTTTAAACTAAGCACAAATTTATATACTTATATGAGTTGTTTTTTAAATATTGATTAATCATTAGGTTTGATGTCTGTGTTTTCTTGTAATACCAACAGTTAAAAATGCACAGAGTATTTTTGTTACGCCAAGAACAAGTCTAACACTTGAGAACTTAAATTTGCATGATAATCACCTTAAATGATTAAGCTATATCTTTTTTTTATTTCACTCCCCTGACAAATCTGCAGCAATAGTTTATATTCGTTTATATGTTATTATATTCGTTGTCACTTGTTTTATGTTTGTAACAATACCCGTTCTAAACATCCTGTAGCATTATTATGTCCTCTGTCTTGTCTTCATCTGTTCATGTTGCATACTTCTTAATTCAAAGTGGTGGGACTTTATTCATTGGTTTCTTTTATGTGCAGAGCATCCTCATTGATTTATTGACCACATGTTTGGCCACATGTAGTTGTCCTCTTTCTGCTATCAGCGGGTCCCATATGGATCCCTTCAGGATGGACACACAGATGGACACAGTGGGGCTCCAGAGCCAGCCTGGCTGACACACCAGCCTCCTGTTTCCTAATGTCCCTCACAGAATGGCAGCACATCACAGAGTCACATCAGGAAGACTTTTGATTTATCCGTTAGCAATGAAATTATTAAAATGCAAATTTTCCTTAGCCTCATATATTTGCTCTGGTTGTATATTTTTCAGATTAATTAGTGCCCAGTGCTAGTTTATTCAGCTAGCATTCATCCATAGAAAGTAGTGCTTTCTATATGATGATGTTACACAACAACCATTTGAAAAGATACACATTACAGTTCAGTATGATTATCATCCACATACATGCACAGCTGTATAAGACACAACACTATAAGAAACGTTCCTCGTACTTCCAGTTATTTAACATACATGTATTCAATAAAATTAGTCCACAACAAGATTTGTTGCCCTCCAGTGAGGTTGGTAAAGGGAATTATCAAGCCCTCGTGATTTTGTATTGCATGGTGGCACTGAAAAATTAAAAAGATAAAAGATTAGAAAAGTAGAAAATATATTAAACTTTCAGCTCTTGTGTGGTGATAATAACCAAGGGGATCCAATTCCATCTCAGACAGACTGTTTGAAGATCAAAGCATTGACTTTATCTCCCAAATAGTTGAAAGCGACCAGAAAGAGGGCAGGGAAGGCCAGTGCTCTCCCTACATTCTTTTCCAGGCCTTATGTACCACATACAGTAGCTTATGCTGTTATGCTGGACAGTAATTATATGATTGATTCAGATGTGAATGTATAGAATATCATTCTCCAGTACAAATTTTAGATTTTGAAGAAGAAAAAAAAACTCTTAAAGAAACAATTTAGCTGAGCCTGGATCTTCTTTGCCTACATAAATGATCTACAGTAGATAATATTCTTTCATTAGTTTAAGAGAAATGTAGCTTTCAAGTAGCTCCAGCTTATATTACAATTAAATCAATTTTTACATGTAATCACAAATCATGTTGTAAGCCATGTCTTCAGGACATGCTCGTGAGCAGCAGTAAATTATAAAAGATCCCAAACCTATGAAGTTCTGAATATTAAATTAATTTCTACTTAATCTCCAGAACTCAGAAAATGGTACTTTGGGCTGCTCTATAGTCATCGTTCTAATTCTGGGCTGGTATGATTGAAAGCGTGAGTATGTTATATGTAGATAGAGTATGTAGATATTAATAAACACTATAGCTCAGAATAACAGCTTTAATTACAGTGGCAATATTTGCCGTGAAAACAACAGTTACACACCTTTCTATTTTTAAAGTGTAATGTATTATCAAAATTCTATGTCAGTGCCATATTGAATATAGTAGACTGGTTTGACTGTATGTATGTTCACATTTGTTCATTATGCAGCACACCTTTCCTGTGCTTTAGTAGGAGTCAAATTTATTGTTTGTTTGAGGTGCAAAAGCACCGGAGATTAATTTTGCAAAGGGTCGCGCAACCTTAATCATTTATTTATTTTCATTGCCTGAGGCTCATAATATTCATCAGCATTTTGATGTATAGGTGGATTCATTTACTTCCATTTTAACTGTGGGGAGGCCAGACATTTATGAATATTTTCTGTGCAATTAACATGCCTTACAGTGTCGATGAAACATTTCACTAAATTACAGGGGTGAGATCATGTTTTAATTATCTCCCAGTGTATTCGAACAATGCTGTGAAAAAGTGTGTTCAGAGTTATGGCCATGTTCAGTTCATTATTCAAAACATTAAAGTAAACGAGCCCAGAATATTGTATTTGTCCTCCTCTCACTCTGTAAACATCTGGGCTCTGAGGACAACTATCAAATTCACTTTCCAAATCAACAGCTATCTTGATCGCCGGTCTTACTGGTGTGAAGAAGCAATAACTCGATCTAAAAAATTATGACCTCTAGTTAGAGACATTGTCCCTGGTGAATACTATAACAAGGCCAACATTTGGCACTGGAACCGAGCATTTACCCAGTGGGAAGGCGAGCGGGATCAGACCTCTGGATGTCAGGATAATTGGCAAAGGCACCTGGATCATACAGCAGGAATGACAGACTGACATTCATTACCTTTAATAGTATTTCCTCCTTCACTCTGTCACATCTCCCTTTCTCCTTTTCTCACCATCACACACATTCACTCTTTTTTTTCCACTCTGTTTGTGTCTTTGCCCTCGTCAGCCCTCCCACTGTCATCCCGTGGGTCACCATGCAATGCCTCTTTGCCATTGTTATCCTTGGCACCTGAGAGATAAAGTCACTCCTGATGACTGATGACCACAGGTCCATGCAGAAATGAGCAGCAGTTTGTAATGATACAGATACCCTCAAGGCTGTATCTGTACAGCCATGTCAGGTCACAGGCTGGATCAGCAGCAGCGTTATGAAGTACATCGTAAAAGTCCTTGTAAATAAAGCAAGTGTTCTTTCAAGCAGCACTCACAGAGCAGAAGTTGAAAGAGACAAGTTCTTAATATGAATAAATGGGAGTTTCATCAACCTTTAACCTGAACACAGCAGAGGACTACCTAACTGATATTTGAGGGGCTTTTTTATGATTCTGCAGTGACTGGAGCAGATAATGACCAGCTGTGGGCATCACTCTCTCAGCTACTAAGGGACCTCATTGGCACACTAAACAACCTCATTATGACACTTTACAGATGCCATCTTGGCCACTTGTGAGGCTATTATGTTGGCTTCTCACAATCCCCTGGTCCTGACAGTGCAGCCACGGTTCGGCTTTAGTTGGGGACCTCCGGGCTTCTGGGCCGGGGAGACATGAGGTCGACAGCCAAGCTTAGACAGTAAGCAAGCTGCAGCTCATTGTGCATTAATTATTCTACATCTCTCTTTTAACTTTCCACTCCCTCAGGTTGTTTACAGAGTAAAGTGAGATGTGAAATCCTGCCATAAATTGACTTGAAAATAACAGATTATCCAAAGAATTATGTATATAAAGTACACCCTCACACTTGTAAAAGAATTGCAAAAGCAGTTCCCCTGTCTTGTGAACAAGACGCAGAGTAAACAGTGGTTCTTAGCCAAAGGCACTGCTGCGATCATTTGTACAGCAAGATGTTTAAAGCATTGGTGTACAGTAGGATATTGATTTGACCATTCAAACCATCTTTCTGCAGGGTTTAAGATGTACTGTGTCTAGAGGTTAGTCAAGTGTAAGTGCAACTACATATGTCAAACCACACAGCTCAACTTCTAACACCACTCAGAGGAAGGAAAATCACCCAAAGGGCAAGTTATGCAGTACAACACATTTCATAACAAGTGAACTCATCTCTGCTTTGCATGGAACTATATAGACGTACAGGAAGCACCTAAGCATTTAAAAGTATAACAAAAGACTGGGAAAAACACATTCCTGAATGCAGAAGCAAATCAAAGATGAACAGCACTAACAAATGTATTTTAAAAAAAAGATATATACTGGGCTTTTGGGAATGACCGAAAAACTCAATTTAGGGAGTAAAACAATTCTATTATCGACTTATTAGCCTGTATTGTTTACAAAAGTACATACATATATAAAATGCCGAAATTGTACTGAAAAGGAAAGTGATGTAGCCATTGTTTCTTAATATTGCAGTAATGTTTTTCGTAAACTACTTTGCATGAAAACACTGGCAGACGCTCTAATGCAGTTTTGCCAGATGCTGCCTGCATTGTACCATTACTCACAAGGTATCCTTTGGCGGTGGTCCTTGAGACACTGGCCACAGCATTGTTGGCCACTGAGAGATAATAGTCCCATTAGAGACCTGCAAACTCTGCGTTAGGAGGTTGTGGTGATTTGTTCAGGTTAATTCTCTGTTCTATTTCACTTTAACTCACTTTTTACCTTGCAAAATAATTAGTAGTTAGGATTAGGGACTAAAACTACTTTAATAGGTTTGGGAAAAGATCACGGAACCCTGCAAACGGAAGACATTACATGCTGGGAGTAACAGGCCCTTTCACAAACCACCTTCAAAGGACATTTTTGTGCATTAGTGTGGCACCCAGCTTTGACAAAACAGCATTATCTGACACCCTGGAGTTGTACCTGCACTGATGGACAAACTATGCTAGGACACCATATTGTAATAACCTCTAGCATCTTTATATTCCCTAAAAGTACCAGTGCATATTGGATAGCACTAATATTGACTACTTTATTTGAAGGTACGGATTTCGCTATCAGGTTTTCTTCAATTTTAAGTCTAATTAGCTGGAGATAAAAGAAAAGTCTTAAGGGAACCTATAGCATCTGCTGTGAAGAGCTATACTAGACATGTAAAGATCTTATCTTTTAATGCTCTTATATTATAAGCTGAACATATCTTTTCGGTGCTGACATCAAAAAGGTAATTTAAGGCATGAGTCGACCTTTGTTACATGATAGACAGATAGAAAGTTAATGAATGTTAAAGAAACCTGGCATGTGCAGGACTGGATTGTAATAATAATTATTATTAGCTGAACATAAACTGATTTCAGTTGAATTTTCAGACTGGTGATTGCCAAGTGGAGGTGACATTGCTTCTGTAGCTCCAGTATTACCACTTAACTGCATCAGCATTCATTGCCCTCTATGCATTTAGTACTTTCCAGATTCTTAGTTAGATCCTATGTGTTGCAAATTGCCAAAGATAACATATACATGCCCTCCTCCTAATTTGTAGTATTCACAGGGAACACCCTAAAATATTTCCATGGAGATCGGCTAGTAGCACACAGCCTGAGTTTTAGTTCACAGCAGAAATTCCTTTTTCTGTAGATTAGCAAATGATGTTTCTGCTGCTAGTCTTTTTTCTTCTAGTAACAGCCTTAGACTTTTTGCAAATGATAGCTTGTTGAAGTGACAAAGAAGTTTTTAAGGCACAAGCAGCAAAATGTTCAATATTCAAAACATAAACACCAGCATTAAGCGAGGTCAAAGCAAAACTATAATTACTGCCACTTGACAAATAACTAGAACGCACTGCTTCTGTTCTGTGTGTGATTGCTTCTTCTTTACTTTGGGCTATTCAGTTTCAACCTTGGTATTAACGTGATATTGGAAAGCTCCTCTACAATTTAAAGTATTTTCCTGCAACTTCATTAGTCACAGCAGACAGATGCATTAATCCTGGCAGTTAATGAACTGCCTCGTTCTGTTACTCAGACTTGATTACATATAAAAAATGTGCTAGCTTTCAATAGCGCCGATGCTTGCAGATGTTATTCATTTCAGATTTGTTACTTGGTCAGAACACAAAATTCGGATTCAATTTAAAGAGTATAATTTTTCTTTATAATTTTTCCAATAATAAGATCCTTGCTATGTCTGCATTATGCACTGTACCACTAAGATCAGATCAGCATCACACTGCAAAGTAATTATGCAATCACAGTGAAAATACTTGAAGGTTCAGGTTGTAACCTTGCGATCTGCAGAGATATTTTTAGGAGCTGGGACACACACAAAACAATTTTCTCTGACATTTTCAAGCAATCAAACTGTTACTCATCTTCTTGACAAACCATATCGACACATCAGGAATTCACTTTGGTGATACAATTAGAAATTATGCATACATTTGCATAAATGTTTCCATAAAATCCTTTTGTTTTGTGCTTTCCCTCCAGTGAATGATGGCCTATATTCCTCTACTGATTGCAATCTAAACCTACTGCAACAGCAAGAATATTAATGGATAAGCTGTAATTCAGTTAGGTCGTGATTTGTAAGTACTCGATGTGGTTGAACTCTAATAGCGGCGTTAACTGACAAAGTTATTGACAGCATTATTCAAATGTCAATATGTTTTGAAAACTGTATCAGTGTGGCCATTAACCACCTTTCTGTTTCTTCCTAATGCTGTCAGACAGTGTTAGGAAGAGAAATCTTTCTGCTATTATCCTTCTTGAATTCACAGTTTGTGTGTGTTAATCTGAGTTTTATGCATTTGTAGCTTCATCTCAGTAGGTATGCAGTGATGTTGATGTTGTACCTTGCTGTTTTTCTGCAACATGCAACCTGTGATGATCAAAAGCTTCATCAAAACAGCTCGCTGTTGCAGATCAGCTGCATCACGCTCAGAATGTGCATTACAGAGTCTACATTGTGAAACTCTAAACCGTTCAGATAATTGGATTCCTCACAGTTTATCTCTAAATACACTATACTGTTCAAAGAAACACTCTTCAGGCAGAACCATTAAACTAAAATTATAGCAATTCTTATGGAGTCAGAAACATACAAGTGGAGCATGACAGCTGTCTTTGATTAGCTTTGACTCTACTGTTACTCGGTGGCCATCCTTATCTACTGTGAAACATATTTGCAACTCTCAAAGTCTTCGTGTTTCGGCTGCTGCGATATCTGTCTCCATCTCAGCCTATTCAAGCATCTTCTTCTGTCACACCAATCCTCTGGATGTCCTCCTCCATCACCTCTCCCTGTGGTCTTACACTTTTCGTCCTGTCTGTCAGCTCCATATTTGCCATCTGTTGTTCAGTATCTCCACTATCCCTCCTCTGCACATGTTCTAACCATCACAGCCTTAGCTTTGTCTCGAACACCCTCAACGTGAGCTGTCCCTCTGATGTACTCATTTCTAATTCTGTCTGTGCTGGTCACTACTTCTCATGCACACATGTATTGTGTCTTACTTCTAATGACTTTCATTCCTCTTCTCTCCAGTGCATACCTCTACCTCTCTAGGTTCTCTTCTACCTGCTCCTTACTCACACTACAGATCGCAGTGTCTTTTGCAAACATCATACCACATGCATACACCTACACAACGTCATCTCTCAACCTGTCCATCAAAAGTACAAACAAGAAGGGGATCAGAGCAGCCCCCTGTTTTAATCACACCCCCACCTTAAATCCTTCTCTGCCATTACTTCGTCATGCAGTACCGCAGTCCCTCTCTTGGCATCCTATCCCATGCTTTTTTTGAAACTCTCAAAATACTTGAATACATTTTTAGACAGCTTTGATGGCACAATACAATCAAGCTGTGCCACAAACTGCAGTTTTGAAATATCCACTTGGTCCAATAAAATCCTCACAGGGCCCCGTGTTAAATTGGCAAACTGAATTAAGGTTTGTGACTCTATAGCTAATTTCCAACTGCATCAAAATTGCACGGTGTGGGGGTGGGGGTTTAATAACTTAACCATTTAACTTTTACAGAGACTTAAAGTTATGCAAGATTAAGGATTTGGCTGCTTTGAATGAAAACTGGATACAGACACAGGCAGTTACAGCTACTAGCTAACTGCTGGACATCACGCCCATTAATTCCAGTCACTGAACTGTAGCAAACAACTCTGCTCGTGCTATTGTTGGTACTTTTTGAATGTATATTATTATTATTATTATTTTTATTGTTGTCATCTGGCAAATACTATTGATTGATTGATTGATAATACTTTATTCATCCCGAGGGAAAATGGGTTAAGGCTAACGGCCGTGCCAGCGCCATCTTACCCTTCCGACCATACATACATTACACAAACATCACATGGGGAAGACAGGTCAGAGAGGTATAACAATGGAAAATGCACAACATGAGGAAAGACGAGGAGAAAAAAGAACTCCCCCCAGACTGAGCTCCAACAGGGAGATCAGTCTATGCTATGTCTATACTTTGCTCTGTGTATAATTTCGCTAACATATCATCCAGAAAGTCTGTGCTCTAGTTTTGTTGTGTGAATTGTTATGTGAATAAGGTTAAGGTGGCAACAACTATCATTAATATACAATCTGCAGTTACAAAAGTTCTTTCAACGTTAATGTAACTCTCTATGTTATTTTATTATGTTTGGAAATTTCTGAAACGTGAATTATATGACACCAAGAGTCACACTTAAACACCAAGGCTGCCTTGCAGTTTTCCCTTCAAACATATTGATTTAGGTAAATATTGTTAGCTTTGTCCATAAAGAGAGATTGCACAATAACAGCAGGGAAGATGCAAAAGAAATGGAGCATGCTTTTTGCTGAATGAATTGTAACATTAACTTTCATATGTAAAATTGTCAACATTAAAGACACAGCTAGGAATTTTAGCATCTGTTGGCATCAGCTTGACAAAAGCCACACTGCTAATTTAATATGTACTGCAGCAAGTCTGGCTCTTAGCGTCACTTACCTGCATGCCAGATACCAATTTGTAAGGTTTTTAATTGGATATGTGGAAAACGAGTACATTTATAATGTAAATACTTGAGATTTACATTATAAATGTAAATCTCAAGTATTTACATTATAAATACTTGAGATTTGTGCAAGTTTTATTGCACATATTGCTACCTGTAAGGTCAAGATGTTCTTACAGTGTAATAACATGCATGACCTATATAAGATTTAGCGCTGCTTACTGATCACGTCACCCTAGTTAATAGTCAGGAATTGGAGGAGGGGGTGGAGCTTTTGTGACAACATTGTCTCAATTAAGCCAGCCAGCCAGCTAAAACATGCTTTGTATATTAAAGATGTGCCATTATGAATAGATTTTGATGGACAAAGCACTGGCACCGTCATTAAAGAAGTCCAGTGACACGCGTGACCTGGGGTGTGGAAAAACAACGAGGCTCCCAGAGGAGAACATCAGGCCAGGGTAACAGTGTCAGAGGAGAATTATGATGAAGGGATACTGATGCACTTGAAGTGTTTTTGTTCTAGAGGCTTGTAATTACAGCCAAGAGAGCCAGGAAATAATTATGTAAGCTCTATCAGTGAATGAGGGGTAGGTGGAGAAAATGAAAATCAGAGATATCATCAACCTCTCAAAGAGGAGGGACGAAAGAAAAGTGGAACATTACTACATTTTCTTCCTGTGTTCAAAATAAAAAAGAAAGAGAGCAAAGACTATTCTTTCTTCTCTCTCTCTCTTCTTGAGCTGTTCTGATATTTTCCTCTCCTTTTGTCTCCTTCTCTGGCATTTTTTTCCCCCCTCGACTCTTTGACTTTTCTATCATTTGCACTCTCCACACTGGTCTGTCCGCCTTTCCCTCCCTCCTTCCTCTCTGAGAGTGTTCCAGACTACTCAGGGCAATTACAATTTAAAATGACAAAATGGAGATCATCATCATGTCACAAGATCAAGTGAAATGAAATGGCCCATGGAAAAAGCCGACGTATGCTAGTGTGCAGCCCTGTGTGTGTGTGTGCGCGCGCTCAAATGTGTGTATGACGCAGTGTACTGTGCTTATTTGCTCTGCTGTACTTCTAACAGTGTATGACATCTGCCCAGTACAGTGCATTTGTATCAGAGTTTCTGAGTGAATCGCCCTCAGATGCAGTCAGAGCTAATGTAGTGGAACAGAAGGAGGGTCGTCCTGGTCTGCTCATTTTCCCATCACCATTACTCCCAACTATTCACTTGCACTCTTGATTGGAGCTGCATTCCTCTCGCGGTGAAGTCAGCATTTTTTGTAAGCCAGTAAAATACATATAAATCCTGCATGCACTGCTCCTTGATAGTCGTGATCCCTAAGCGGGATTTTATTCTGCGTCTCACCACACTTTGACTCTCTTCACAGGCTTTTGAGGAGGGAAGAGAATTGGAGCTAGTCATAAAAACACACACTCCAGTGGGTTCTGTGTATTCTGTGGGTTGCTGAATTAGTTTTTCCTTTCTCTGCTTCCTGTAACAGATGGTCTTATAAACTTTAACACGACTTATGGAGAGAAAAAGATACACTAGAAGGACTTTAAATTCAGTTCTGCTGTTATTCAAAAACACACTTTTACATCCTAATGCTCTTCCAATATTGGGTGTGTGTTTTAAAACATGTTTCCCCCGCTTGGCACTAAATGTGGCATTAAAACCTGAGGCTTGTGCATTGAGCACTCAAACTTCCAGGTTGACCATACTGAGCTATAGCATTTCCTCACACATATTTCTCCAAGCGGGGTAACCTGTATTCAGTGCTACATATCTTTTTCCTCAGCTTTAATTACACTATAGTCAGACAAGTCATAGCAGCAGCCTCCCCCTCCAGTTGCTGTGCTGATCAATAAGTGGCCTGAATCCAAAGCCATTGCTTCGTGTAAGGTATACTAGCAGGAAAGTGGTTAAAAAAAAAAGCAGAGAAAAAAGCAGAAATATGAGAAAATTATCTCATTGCCTTGCTGCTGTGCACACATGCAAACTATTCAACTGATCATCTTTTCATAAGTGATTTAATTTTATCGTTTCAAAAGCTAATTTAATTCTTTACGCTCATTTTAAACTTCTGGTTAAAGAGGTACATTTTTTTGCTTTTTGTTTGCAGCAAATCAGCACAAAAAGAGTGTTTCCCCCTTGTTTTCCTCTTGAGCAGTCACAGGGCGTATTGTTTGGTAAATGTACATGCTGTTTGTCTAAATGCAAAGCTCAGGCAGACAGGATGAATACAGCCTTGCTCATCTTTAAAAGTGCCTCTTTTTTCCTTTTCCTTTTTTTTTGTTGTATATCTTTTCAAAAGAAATGTATTTCTGATATTCAGATATAAACAGAGCCACTCTGGGGATGATGCTGAAATGAACACGGTGGCAGAGTGCACCATTACTGTACCAAGTGCTAAGATAGAAAAAGAGGGAGAGAAGCAGGGGGTAAAGTGGGAGAGGGAGGGATATGAAGTGAGGGACACAGTGCTTGGATGGGTAGAGTGGAAGATTTGTGTAGACAGAGAGCAATATGGAAGAAGATGATTGAGAAAGATGGACAGGGAAAGATGAGAGAGAAAATAAGAGGGTGGATGATTTAGAGACAGCAGGAGAGCGCAAGAAAGAAATAGGGCCAAAAAGCAGTGAAAGGAATGGAGACAAGCTAAGGAGCCGGTGACAGGAATAGTATAGAGGAGGTGTCATCGTCAAGGGTGTCCAAGTAAGATGCCATAAAACACTCCCTTATTCTGCGTACTGTCACGGCATACCGGCTGAAACCCACAAATTGTCAGGAATCGCTGTGCGGCAGGCAGGAGTTGGACCCAAAATGCAGGACTCAGACTCGGGGAGGTGAACTCAAAACACAGCTTTATTTGCTGGGAGAACAAACATACAAACTAGACTAAACTGGGAAACCATAAACTAAGAACACACAGGGAGATCCACACACAGCATGAGGGACGACGTCACGCTGAACAGAGGGAGACGCAGACAGAAATACACAGAGGGTTAACGAGGAAAGTGGGAACACACGGGGAACACAGGTGACACTGATAATCATAACGAGACAGGGCGGGGTGAACTGAACATGACATGTACGGGCGTGAGAGTCACAAAGTAAACAGGAAGTGCACAGAGGTTCAGACAGGAGGAGAGAGAGCACGGGGAAAACACAGACATAACGGGCTGGGAAAACATGAAACAACCACAAAGGGAGACGAGGGCTCATAAATACATAGAGGGCACACAGGGGGTAAAAGCCATGAAGGGAAAACACTTAGGGAACAACACAACAGGGCAACTCAGAAAACATGGCCTAAGCAAGGAACAAAATACAAACATACAAGAAAACTAAGAACACTGGGCCAACATGGCCCAGGACCATGACACAAATAGAGGTGTGAGACACGCACACCAAGACTCAGACACTAAAGGCGCACTAATGCATTAACATCTCGCTTGGGTTTATTTGCCAACATTTTTTCTTTGGGTTTGTCGCGTATTACAGGGACACTGGTTCCCCTTCATATTTTCTTTTGGAGCAGGAGCGGCAGAAACAGAATAACCATTGAAGAAATTTATGTGAACAGGTGTTTTCTTTCGTGGGTAATTTTTCAGCCAATAAGAAGTGAGCGTATGAAAAAATGTATCTGACTGAAAAGTGTATTCCCCATCAGTTGCAACTTGTTGCCGGCAGTCACTGTCAAATCAGTTGAAGTCCCTTTTATGCTAGCTTAGCAAATCTCTGTGATTTCCTTGTAAATACTGGTTGCTGGGGGGAAATGTGCATCCACAACTGGTTGGCAAGTGTTTGCTTGCAGATGCTAGCATTACATTTTTCACACAGTCAAACTTCTCCCTGTGATTGCTCTGGTCACTAGCAAACATTTGCAAACTACTCAGAAAGTGTTAGTGAAACTGTGAGAGGTGTGATGTGAAACAGGGAACGTTAGCATTTGGTGTTAAAGTCGTGCCTTTTGAAATGTGTATTGCAGCAGCAAAGCTGCTTTTACTCTTTGCGGTTGGTGTCATACTTTCTCAAGTTTCACTGCAGCCTGAGAGTTAATGGTAAGTCTTTGCAAAAAAGTCAGCATCTTCCATGCAAACTATGGCCAAACGTGGCAACAGCTTTGGTGGACTGCACTCTTTGCAAACAGTTTCAGCTGGCAACAGTCAGTAACTAAACCCCATGCGGTCGGGGAATTCACATTTTTGCCTAGACGTGACGGTTTGTGTGCAATTTTATGCACAGTGCAAGTGGTACACAGCAACAATTAAAACAGTACACAGTTATTAAAGAATGTTATTAAAGGTTTAAAAAAAACCCGAAATATACTTAAAACACTTTAAACCTGTCTGTTATTGTGCACAGGTCTGACTGTTGTGTGAGTGTTTTCTTAGTTTTAGAATAGGCAGTTAGTCTCCTGTTTAATCAAACAGGAACATCCCTATTAAATTGTCTCTAGGTACATCTTAGCTTTTCTTTGCTGCTACCTACATAATATAGTAGTCATTTATGCTAAGTGAAGTTATTTAAATCCTCTAATGACATATTTCAAATTTGTGGCAGATGCTGCTTGTGCTCTGTTGCTTTTCCAATATTTTTTCATAAATTAGGGCCACTAATTGGATAATTATGCTGTATTTTCTTTACCGACAATCAAGACTAATATTTTTCACTATCATCTTTTTCAACACTAACTCTTCTTTGAAACCACAGAAGACAATAAGTAAACATAAAAGAATGAGTGAAGTACCCCCAAACACTTTAATGTAATATGCATAATACATACAGAATGGCAGATGCCTGTACTTTCTTATTAGTGAGTCAGTTTCACACTAACTCCTGCCTTTTGGCCAGAAGTTATAATCAAATATACATAACTTCTTTCTTTGTTCAGACTTTTTTCCCTACATAACTAGGGACTCTCTGATCCCTGGAAGACTTAGTGCCTGCCTCCTGTCTTTCTGGCCACTGAAAGATAGGAGGAAGGCAGATACGCTGTGGTTCAGGAGCTGTTACAATTAAAGCTAAACAGTGCTGACTAGATCATGCCTATGTGTCTACAAAACCAGAAATGCTTTAGACAACTCATGCCATGCAAATCGACCTCTTGCAGATTAATTATATCTAAACTGCCACTGCATGTAACAGATGACACCATCTGCACATCAGTACAGTGCAGGCTCAGACACACCTACCATCATTGGTAAGGTTACACTAATGAAGCTATTGCAGAGGAGTGTGAACGGGAGCCAAAGAAGGGTCAGTAAGGCAGCTGAAGTGACACTCAGCTCAGAGTTTCTAATTGCTGTATTGGGGGAAACATGGGGATATGACATGTTCCTACTTTGTTTGTTGCAGTATGGTGTGTGTGTGTGTGTGTGTGTGTGTGTGTGTGTGTGTGTGTGTGTGTGTGTGTGTGTGTGTGTGTGTGTGTGTGTGTGTGCGTGTTGTGCTGCTGTCATTGCCAGATGTTGTTATTTGTTAATAAGAACTGTAGAAAATCTGTTTTGCGGGTAGCATTCACTGAATGTGCTGATGGATATTTTCTTATTATTGTACAGTGACCCACACATAACACTCTTGTGATAAATGACACCTTAGTGCCTCAGTATAAACTGAGATTGGCTGTCATTATAGTGTAATTGGTTGTGAGGGTAATGTCCACACAAGGGGTGAGAGAAATATTTATGCTGATGCTGTCGTACTTGGCATGCAGGAGGCAGCACACACTGCAGCCAATTTTTGTGTGTATTTCTGTGTATGCACCTAAATGTTAGTTCGTGTGACACTGCAATGTGACATCAGACAGATGTTGAACTAGGGAGTTAAAGAGTTAAAGACCGGATAATGTCCAGTTTTGGTCTTGCATGCTTCTCTAAAGGGTAAATTGTAAACGTTCAGGGATGTTGTGCATCTGTGAAAACACAAATAGTTTCCTGAAGTGTCTCCAACATGTGTTTACTGATACTACTGTGAATTTGAAAAGCTGCTACAGGTCTCTAAGACTTTTTCAAATAATTTCAGTACTCTTTTAAACAGTCAGCATTCCTCACTTGCTGATATCAGGATTTCAGGAACAACCCATTAAGCAGCTGTTCAATTGATTCCCATTAGAAAGAAATGGCCAACAGCAAAAACAAGAGCAATTTTCACCAACATTGAAACCTCAGCTTTGGCAATTACTCTGCTACTGCAACAGGGGTGCTGTGTTCACTGACAAGGAAGGTACATGACTCTTAGATCTTTTCAAAGAAGCTGCGATTCATCTTTTGGACATTAATAAACTGAGAATCCTTGTTAGGAGGATGAGACTTGTTGACACTTGTAGGCTTTCAACAGCAGACAGACCAGAGAGAATATAAAAGTACATGTAGGTGAGCTAAGAAACCAGTCAGTCATCAAGAGTTCTCTTTTAAACAGTATGGTTAATATTCCCCCAGAAGTGCATGCATCTTTCTCTGCTACATGCTTAAATTTCATGCAAAGTACAAGAGCAGAAAATTAAGCAGGATAGCTGCTTAATTTTAAAAGAACACACACCATGCATGAAAACTCTCTGTTATTGCTACAGAAGTCTCATTCATGTCCCATCAGTAGCTAAACTAATATAATGTTCTCAGCCATAAAACACATCCAACTTTCACAACAATGTGAACAAAAGTTTAAGTGACCGCAGCCTGTGGTCAATCTTTGTTCCAATTTTTGCCCGTTGATGGCCCGTGATGTTTTCTACATCATAAACCAACACAAAGAAAACAGCTTTTAATCACAATGCATCACCTCAGGGACATTTTGCATGCTATGTTAATACATTTTAAGTTGTTTTGTTTTTGTTAATCTCATTTCTTTTCACGCTTTTTACTTTGAAAAAATCAAGGTAAATCAGTTACAGTTACACTGTGTCTGCATAGACACATGCACACACAGACACACACTAGTGTGACACTTGCAACATGACACCTGCTCTCTCCCTAACAAGGTTTCGATCAAACTACTTTAGGAGATATTAAAATTTTCACCAAAAAAAAAGAGCAAAACCAGTTTCGTGTAGTGAAACTAATTTTGATCATCTCACCCCATCTCGTTGGGGTCTTCCTTTCACTGCTGCACATTTTGAACTTCTGAAGATCTGCCATGTGTCCTGTCTGTTTCAACTCCAGAACAATTTAGTCACTAAACTGGCAGTCCAGCAAGCAGAAGGTGGAGTTGGTAAGTGGATTGCTGGAGCCCTAAAGCTGATTTTGCTGATAGATGTTTGGACCTGACCTGAAGGCCTGACCTCTGGGGCAAACTGTAAATTAGATTTTTTTTTTTTTTCATCCAGCACAGACTGTGGTGCTGTGTCGCCTGTTTGTCATCTCTCTACCACCATCAGCAAAGGAATCATTTGATATACAGATATTATGAACTCTATGACAGTGAGTGTGCTGCATCTCCTGGGACCAGTTGAAGTTGTGGATGGCGTGACAGCATTAAGGCAGAGAGGAGAATGGAGACAAAAGAGGAGGCCTGTTTGGGATGTGAGTGATAGATGGCATGGCCAGGGAAATGGTCTGGAAGAGAATGCTGCGTCAAGCAGTCAACTGGCCAGGCATCGATTTAATCTTGTGCACTCTCCTGATTTGACCGCGTTACAGAGAGATTGAAAAGCCTAAGTGGATGTGGGCCTCTGTTCACTCACCTGAGCACACAGCACTGATAAGAGCACAATGAAGCTAGAAGCAGGCTGAAACACTGGCCGAAAAACAATGGGGGTAGAACATCACAAGACACAGGGTAAGACAGTTGTTTCAGGCCTGCTAACAAGCAGCTAAATCCACTAGAGGGGCCGCTCTATCGATTTATACCGGGGTTGGAGAAGTCACAAAGCTTATGCAATTGGATCTTGCGTATCCAATGGATTTTGACTCAGATATCTACAGAGATCCCTCTGGCTCTAAAACTATTGATTGGGCTTAAAAGAGGTTATCTAATGAATATTCTAAATGGTGTGCTAACCGTGAAGCATGTGTGTTTTGAATAAGTTTGATGGATTCTAATAAAGCATGAGGACTATCCTGTGGTCTGTTTATGTATAGCAGAGGGAAATTGATATTGATCCCACAACCATCCATGGTTTCTGTGCTACATGGCACTGCTTCTTTGATTTTTGCTGACCCTCTGCAGCCTCCAGTATAGGCGTTCAAATGTCACAAAGTAATCTTTCATTTAAAGAGAAGTTGTTCACGAATAGCATTAAATGTAAATGATCACATTTTGACATTTAGTCTGCTCACATTGCATTGTGGGATCGGTCGATGTTCAGGATTAGTTGTAATCCTGGGTATTTGGTGAACACATTCATTAATGGAGAAATGTGTCAACTGTGGACACTTTTGCTGACTTATGTAGTTTTGGAAAATACTTGAACATGCGCACATGCGTTCTGCCCCAGTCACTCCGCTCAATAAACCAGGCATCGGTTCTTCTTCACCTCTCCTCTCTGCCTGCACATTATGCACTGGTGCACATGCAAGTAGGCGTGCAGACACACACTTGACAAGCTGCATAAGCAGGAACCTCACAGGTCGACACACCGTGGACCTCTCGCATGTTTTTAAGATTAAGTGGCAGCCTCACCTTGACCCCCCGTGACCTCACTGTTGTTATGAATGCCATCGCTGCACTCTGGGATCCCATTAAATGAATTGTCTGGGACAATCAAAACAATATTAATTTTAGTGCTATGGTCATAACAGGCTTCTATTTTCATGTAGATAATGACTGCCACATTTAATCATGATTGCTTATTGATCTGCTCAGTATCCTCAGAGCATTTCTCATCAAACTTGTAAGCAAACAAAACCATTCCTCAGTAGTCAGATAGTGTAGAGTTATATAACTGCAACATTAGATGCATGACCAAAACCAGCATTTCCCGGCATCTATAAGAAATCCCTGTTTGCAAGTTATTTGTTTCTCAATTCTAAATTGGGTGTTGCCTGCGATCAGCAAAGATTTGCATGCTTATATGGCATTATTTAAGCATTGCTTACACATGATTTATAAGGGGAACGGTACACAGTTGCACCTTCAGCAAAACTGCTTGTATTCATATAGCTACAAACACATGAGGGAGCTGACCAGTAGATTCAACCCCAGTTTTTTTCCTGCTGTCCACTGACCAGAATACCAGAGCAACTGGGAGCCTTTTGTTTTGCCCAAAGGCAACACAGCTGACAGCACAGTATCAAGCCGAAGTGTGTAACACACATGTCACCAAGTTTCCTCCAAGAAATCAAAGAGAAATCCAAAGTGGTTTTTCTTGGAGTGCTTTTTTCTGACACTGGCTTTGAGTCAGGTGAAAAATGATTAACAGGCAACAGAAAACTGCTTTGTCACCAGTTTTAGGCAAACAATGACCAAAACTCCAAACTTTAGCCTGTAGCTGCATCCACAATGAGCTGTTCTAAATTGCCAGTAGTTCATACAGGGTGCTCAGAGCTCCGTAGACATTACTGTCATCATCGTCTCAGTTTGAACATGCACAGTAAAAACACTGCAATTAATGAAAGAAAAGAGAAAAATAGAATCAAGGCATCTTTTTTTCATTTTGTTTTTTTGTTTGGTTATCTCGACAACATTTGTAAATAGAGACAGTACCCTTTAAAAGTAATGGGTTAATAACCATTCAATAGTTATTTCTCTACTGCATGCTTTGGCGAGATACTAGTTTGTAACAGATTCCTTAATGAGGCCTTTATGTGTGTGTGATAAAGAAACCAAGATGCAGTGATTTTGACTGAAGGCTAAAAGCTACTAGTTATCAATGTATCAGAACCTTACTGCCTCTGACGGTTGGTTGTTGCAGTGGGTTTATAGTTGCCATAACCTGTTAATTAAAGTCTAAATAAGAGATACCCTTCTGCCTAAGGTAGTGGTAGATGTTATTTTCACAATATTCATCTGGACAGCTGATGGCGCAGCAAGCTCCTTATGGCCGCTTTAGAATTTCAGCTGGCTTTACTCAGCATTCCCTTTTGTGAATCTCACACATTGTTATGCTGAGATAGCAAGCCCAGTGTATAGTTCGTGCTCAGCGAGGTAGCCTGCAATACCTGAGACACTGAGCAATGAATGTGCGTTCTTATTTTTTGTTTGTCATGCGTATTTGTATGGTGTGCACAGATAATCAGGTTGCATAAGGTGGAATCTGGGACACTATGTGCAGAGGATATGCCACAAGGTGCTGAGCGTGCCCTGCTCCCTTGCTCACTTGCTCATTTGGTTGGTTATTCGAAGTGAAGCATCATTTGTGTGAAAACAGCAAAGAGATTATGTTGACATACTTTTGCCATGTCCAGCTAAGCTTGACAAATTTGGGTATTCAGCCTTAAAAGATTTCAGTTCTTGTGGGGGTTTTTTCAACTTTTTCTCTGTTTCTTTAAAAATTCATTAGGAGTCTTTGGCATATTACACTGAGGTCCTTAAGTTACTTGGAAGCAAAGCAGGAAATAGTCCATTTGGCATGTGTTACACAATGAAGCAGGCCTTTTCAGCTGCTTTGGTTTTCAAAAATGAAATAAATCCTGGTTTATGATATTTTTTGTGCATCTGAATGTGACTTGTCGTATTAAAAAAATCAGTAGATAACATGCCTGACAGCTGTCTGTATACTATATGATTTGAAAACATCCCTTGTTGAATTTCCCTTGTTTATTATTCATGTTACCTTGATCACATGAATGCCATTTACTGAAGAGCTTTTTGGCTGAATATTTGCCATCCACACAGACTGCATTACTGGGGTAGTTAAAAGTAATGTTTGAAGGCCTCCACTGGGACATAAAATGCAGGCCAGAATGGACTCCAATGCAGTGCTTTGAACCACTGGTCTATGCTCACAAAAGAAAATCAGAGAGAAGGTGAGAGAACAACGCTTGGTAAGAGAAGGGTTGCAGGATAACATTACTTCCTTTCTTAAATTTTTAAGGGGCCATCAGAGATCTTTCCTTTTGATATATGCAAAGACTCTGGCTGACATGGAAAAGCACTGTACAGATGTTTGATTGTTATAAATTTTAAATATGAAGAAATCAGACTACTTTGGGTTTCTTGGGTCAGCTCTCTACTGTTGTCATAGATTCTTTTACCTTTTATTTGTCTATATTGCCATATATTTGGGATTAACACCAAAAGTAAGCAGTTATGGGCTGTGGGTATGACTCAATTCTCCAGCAGGAAAAGTAAAAAGAAGTAAATTTCACTGAATGATCCAGGCTGATAATCAAAATGACAGGAAGACTGTTTTTCCTGAGATACATCTTGAAGTAATATATTACAGTACTAAAGGATCCCATTTTGGTATTGTTTTGACTTAAAAAATTCTACTGTAAGTCTTTTAGTTGCAAACCAGGCACCAGTACCAGTATTTCACTGACAGACTGTAGCTTCAAATGATAAAATCTAACAATAAAATGAAAAAAATACTATTACCAATCCAATAGAAGTGTTTTAATTTAAGATATTGATTATGTGTAACAATTTGTAAGTCCTGTCACATAGTGGAGAGCAATATGGTGCAGTTTGGTGCAGTTTTTCATGTTTCTGTCAGGATGAACTGTAATGATTTATTACTTAATTAATGCTAAATGAAGTCAGAATTTTATGCCCCAAATCTTTAAAACTAATTTAGAGTCCAAAACATTAATTTTTGTTAAGTAGCAACTGACAAATGTAAGCAGGCTGACAAAGTAAATAAATGTTAGGTTATAATCGTCATTACTTTAATACAATGACATTTGAAATGAGCCTATTTAGAACCACACAGAAAGAAGAAGAAAAGCTTTTAAAAAGCTGCGGTCCATTAACCACCTTGTACTTTATGACAGGCTAATCAATGATAATAAGAAATAAGTGCAGCAAATAACTTTTAAAAAAATCTGAGTGTAATTTTTCCAGTCTCAAACATTTAAAATGGAAGAAAACAATTCTTAGCCTTGGCTCACATGTGGCCACATGGCAATAATTTATTGATAAATTTGTTCAATATTGAAGTACCACCACTCTCATTTGTGGTCAGCATTAAAGCTCTCAGGAAGACATGAACAAAAAAATGTGTGAAAAAGAGCACGAGCGGGTCAGTAGCTGGGGTTTGACTTATTTATCGCGCCCTCTTACGAAGTACACTCACAATAGAGTGAGCTGTCAGGTTGCTGGTATGAATGAAGACGAGATTGTATATGCCACACAATGCCTTTAATTATGTCGCCGTCTCTTCCCTGTCAGAAAACACAAAATGGATCAGAGGCCATAAGGGAAAAAGTAAGTAAGCAATTATCTTCTTTTGTCTGCTATTGCTGTCAGTCAGTGGAGGCTTGGATTCTAAACGACACCAATGCAAAAGCGGAACCTGAGCTCTGATAGATGATGTAATAATAGTGCTGCACACAACATTTTAATAAAGACACTCCATATCTCCATTTATCATTTCTCAAAAGTGACTTGATTTGTCTTGTGAAACTAAGACATCCAAGTCATCTAGTAATCTGGAGGCCTTCATATATTTCCTCCAGAGGTGCAGTTAATTAAATCAGGTGTGCGGCTGTAGAAGAATAGGCATTACAAAAGCTCATGCTATGAGCAAAGGCTTGCTGATCTCGCACACAGTGCAAGTAATTTTCCACACAACAGAGAACAGTTGGTCATCTTGGCTTTGGAGCTTGTTGATTGCAACTTTTCATGTAACACCTCACTTTAGTTTCTCTCCCTTCCTCCTACTGTAGGTAGAAAATGGGAATACTGCATGAGAATTTATTTGCTGAATAAAAATGCATTAGTAGCTTGCTACTGCTAAGCAAGAATTGTATCAAAGCAATTACTCGTTCATCAGCAACTCTTACTTCGAATAATCTATTCCATACAATGGAAATAAATGGGATGTATAATTTACCTCTTGTGCTCATTTCCATGTGTATGATTCATAATTTTTAAAAAATTAAATAAAATAAAGATCCATTTTTACCTGATGCTGGCTTCTAAGCTCAGCCCATCAGTTCATCCTCCATCCAGAAAAGGAAAACGAAAGTTCCTGTATCTGGAAGGATCCCCATGTTAAAAGACTTCTGATTGGCTGCCTCTCATCTGGTTCCCAAGAGAACAGTGTCCATATGTGTGCGTGATATTAGTTGGACATGATGCCAGTGATTATGTCACAGTTTCTAGGACAGAGGTTTGTTTGTTGTTTGGTGAGCAAATTTAAAGTGAAATACTTGAGTCCAACAAAATATTAAATTAAAATGCTCACATATCAAGACACCATAATGAGTAAATTGGAACTGTCCATCACTGAGACCTGGTCATTAGAAGTTTTAAAAAGTCAAGTCACAACTCTGACTCGATTTTCTAGGATTATCCCTGCACTCTGTGCAGATACAAGTCTGGAGCTTATTTGTTATATTTTTAGTTTACACTTCTCATTTCTTTGGTGGAATAAAAAGCCTTCTAGTGGGATCCTTGATGAAAGGCATATGAGAATGTGTGTGGCATTTATTTGGATAGGTTTGTCCCCCCTTCCTATATTAATCTGTATAAAAGCAAAATCTTATACAGAAATTGTTGATGGGATGGAGATTGGAGACTTTTTCTGTCAGTTTGACATCCAGGTAACCCACTTTTGCTTCAGCCTGTTTACTCTTTGATTATCGGGAGAGCTGAGGGAAGCACTATCTCCCACCTGCCAAAATCAGCCTGGCAAGCTGTCACAATAGCAATGAAGACACATATACCACCTGGGTGTTTGTAGGTGACACACATTCATGCAAAACTGCAACTGTACGCACACATGCACTGCTTTGTTATGTTGAAGTGCACATAGTTTTGTTTTGACAACAAACTATTCCTGTGGTGCTTTAGAAAAACATTATATGTCTGAAGGTATTAAGAAATCATAACAGCAAAAAGCAGGCCACAGTTTCTACACAAACGTACCAAATTTCCTGAAGCTGCTTTGAAATGCCTCCCATCTAGATATTAATATTCTGGCAAACTTTATTAACGTTCATAAATTTAAAAAACAATAATTGTGTGCACATGTGTGAATTTATTTTAGATTTTCTCTAAACCAAACACACTCAAAAGTGTCATGGGTTTGCAGGAGGAGGACCCAAATGCAGACTCTTAAGGCAGGAGAATAAACTGAAAGTGCATCTTTATTTAAGCTGGTAGAAAAATCCAAACTCCAAATAACAAGGTCCTTGCAGTGATCTTATAGTTCAGGCAAGGAAGACACAAGCAGCAAAAACAGGATGCTGTGAGAACGACTGGGGGGAATACACAACTATATATACACAAGAGGGGAATTAGAGGAAGTGAACACAGCTACAGGACATGAACAGAATCTAGGTAACGAGTCAAGCAGGAAATAAAACTAAATACAAAGCACAAGAGGCGAAGGAGTGCCAAAATAAAGTGAGAACATAGACGGGGGAAATAGACATAGACACCATCTAGCTGTTGATTTGAGGTGAATACAAAGAATTTGGAAGCAGTCCTCCATCCTCATAATTCAGTCCACTTTGTGCAGTGTGCTAGGACCACTGGCAGCAAAACAGGTCCAGAGCATGATGCCACCAACACCATGCTTGACATCTTGTACAGTGTTTTGTGTTCGTTAATACTCCTAACATACACTGTAAAAAAATGTAATATAAAAGTATTTTACTGTGTATTTTACAGTTTTGTACTGTTCTTGTAGAATATCATTAAATTCACATAAATAGACTGATTATACATTTCAAATGTAAATTAACGTAAAATCACTGTAAATGTAATAAAACATAATTGTTTTGTTTGTTAAATGTATCTGTCTGTACATATGCATATTTAGATTGTTAAAATACATTCACAAATGTATCATAATTTCACAAATATCTGTCCGTTATTTGAAAGATTGAACTGTTAAATTCAAATGTAATGCTATGGAAAAAATATATAAAATGATTCTTATAAACTTTTACATCAAATAATAATTATTATTATTGTTATTTAGGGCGATCGTGGCTCAAGAGTTGGCAGTTCGCCTTGTAATCAGAAGGTTGCCGTTTCGAGCTCGGACAGTCTCAGTCGTTGTGTCCTTGGGCAAGACACTTCACCTACCACCGACTGGTGATGTCCAGAGGGGAATTATAAAGTGGATTATTATTATTATTCCTATTACCGCAGTCATTGACCTTGTTTATTATGGAACTCCAAAGTGTTCAAAATTAAATAAATAAATAGGTCAAGATGAAATAAATAACTATGTGAATAAATAAGACACAGATATGTAATGTGAGAATGATATTGTGAAATCATGGAACACATTTTGAAAACAATGCTCATTATTGTGAAATATATTGCATTCTGCTATATAAATTTACTTATTATTGTGAAATATTATTTCATGGTCATTATTTTTCACAATAACAGAGATTATTCCTGAGGCATTTTATTTATTTCCAGCCGTTTTTAGTCCAAAATGACCTTTTTTCAAAGTCAGTCTTTATTTCAAAATCCCGTTTTTCCCGATGGCCTATTTATTTCATAATGCGACTTTTCAGCAGAATGACTTTGTCTGTCAATCAATGTAAGTGGGCTGGACCTTTGCACCTATTGGCTTATCGTTTACCATCGACTAGTTTTCCTGGATACCGGCTCCGCGGACGGCTGCTACAGCTAGCAACAGCGTGCTAGGTCAAAAGTCACGGAGGATGGCGGACTGGTGTGAACTTCAGCCAGTTCTGCTCATTTAAGCAAATCAGAGAGGGATCATTTACCTGTAGATACTGTTTTGAGTCGTTTAGATGATGTTTCTGAAATGTCTGGATGATAATTGCTCTTCAAAATCTTAGCATCGATGACAGCATTGTCGAAGGTTTAAGAGCAATTCAGCACCGTGTTCGTTTGGAATACGCCGAGGAAGAACAGTCTTCAAATGTTGGCCGTCCACGTCTAGAAATCCCGGTGCAGCACTCAGGACTTTAGTGCTGTCCGGGATAACCATCGGGGTAATTGCCGATACGTTTTCTGTGTCTCCGAGCACAATTAGGAGGGAAATGACGGAGGAAGGTCTAAGGTAAGTTTATGCTGTAATTGAGCACCTGTGTGATTCTGTACACAGCATTGTTTAGATGTTGACCTTAATTATGACGTTTGACAATGAATTATTATCGCTTACTTTTTTTTGTTACTGTCTAAAGTGGGGCAGCTACGGCTAAAGCTATCGGCGCCATCTCGGCGTTGAGACACGTTTAGCAGTGTTAGCTGTTAGTGTGTTAACTCGGAGACTGGGGTCAGTGGAGCCTGTAGGAACCTTTTACACAGAGAGTAGACCCACCAGCTTTCCACAGTCTACTTACTTATCACATCTTGTTAGACAACAGGGTCATTAGTGCTTTAAATAGTACATAGTTGAATGTTTCATTGCTGTTTGCAGTTGATTGTTCTCTGATAATGCATAACAAGGTTGATGTTAAATAGCGAGTTTATTGAAATGGTTTTGTCTATTTCAGCAGCATTATAGATATCATACTTTCTCTGGTGTCTTCGGCAAAGCTAAAACAAGAATACATTTACATCCTTGGTTCTTTCAGCATTAATTGGAAAACTTTGAGATTTGCTGTGTGTCTCCCAAGCCATTCTTTTTTTATCCCACCTGTCAGGTATAGATGGCAATACTTTAAACAAAGTTAAATTTGTTATACCTGAAGAGAACCAATCCTGACCTAGAATGGGTGAATGAATAATTAGTTGGTAGCCAATGCCTAAGCAACTCACATAGGCCCTGGCAGACTCAATAAGTCCATCTAGGAACAGCTGCAGGAAACACCTCTTCAGTTTAGATTTAAAACATGTGCATGCTCTTTCAGGTTGATGAGGATTATGGTGTGGACTGGACAGGACAACATAATCGCCGCCCATCAAATGAGATCACCATTCCTGAGATTCAGCTCCCAGATGCACTGAATGAACAAGACCCTGCTGTGCTACCAATACTTCAGAATCACTTGTAGAAAGACATTATTACATTTAATCAGTTTCTATGTCAGGAGGATTTTTTTTTTTTTTTTTTTTTTAAATTTTTACAGCTTTGTAGCTAATACTGACTCAAAACAGCATAACCAATTTCATTTTCAACAAAACAGTGAGTGGCTATAAAACAGGATTTGTTTTATACAGCTGTCACTTTAATGATATTCATTTCTTGGTTGGATATACAGTACATGTCAACTCTGAGCAGATTTAATACAATGAACACAGTACAGTAGTGTAACATCTTAATTCAAATAATTTTTTCTAGAAATTTTTTTTTGTATCAGTAGCGAGTATAAACAAAACATATTGTGTAATTTATAATGTACAGTGAACAACTGATTTTGATATCTGAACTCTTCATCAGTTTATATTAAAAAAGCCATAAATGCACACCTGTAGTGTGTATTTTTCACTGTCAAGTGTATTAAAAAGAACTAGAACTCACTAGATTGTCCGTTTCTTTGAACACTGAGTACAGTAATGTGATGCAAGAAATAAGAAATGGTCTAATTTTACCATGTGGTTATGGAATCAATCGTAAACCAGACCAAAACCTGAGTCAGTAGAGTTGAGACACACTTGAATGTCCATTAGAAATGACTCATAGGTACAGTAGTGTGCAGGAAGACGTAGTACTTCAAAACCGGTGGAAGACTTTGGAAGATTGCTGTTGACCACTTCCACAGTCATTTCTCGGCAAGACTTCCCATCCTGTCCAAAACTTGATGAGGGCTTTTTGTTGTGCACAAGATGCTGCAACAGAAGATTGTTTTAAACTATAATGACATCCTATATTCATTATTTTGAATCTTTTATAGAGAAATACCATAAAAGATGACCACTTACATACAGGGCACCAGACATTTTTGCCCCACTCAAATTGCTGTTGTAGCTTTTATAGATATTTTTATGTTAACAAAGCTAAAAGTAGTCTACATACAATTCTAGTGCAACTGATAATGCCACCACTTATGTATTGCATGGAGCAAATAACAAAACAAAATTATACTATAGTGTAGAACTGGGCGATAGAACGATAACGATATGGTCCCAGCTCCTATATTTGTTCCACTTTTAACAGTAATACACAAAACTCTGGACTAGGACCTTTCTCTCCCACAGTCAACACAATACCCGTCATAATCACAAACAGAGAGCAACAGAATTATCATAAATCCAGTAACTCCAAAAATATTAATAACCTCCGGCCTCTTCAAAAATATCAACATCCATCCAACTCTATTGTCAAAAATCCACCAGTCTCAATCAGTATGGCACTTTTAAATGTACGCTCTCTGTCGAACAAGTCTTTTATTATTAATGATTTAATTATAGATAATAAACTTGACTGTTTATTTTTAACTGAAACATGGCTGGGTTCGGATGCACCAGTTGTTCTCACTGAGGCCTCCCCACCAAATTTTAATTTCTCTTTTTCTATTAGAAGTGGTAAGAGAGGTGGTGGGACTGCATCTTTAGCCAACAACACACTCACCACCAAACAAATTTTATTTGATCATTTTACCACTTTTGAATTCCATGCTATTGTTTTCAGCAGCCCTCCAGTTTTATCTGTCACAATTTATAGACCACCTAAAGACAGCGCTGCTTTTATCAAGGAATTCTCAGAATTTTTAACAAACATACATTCAAAATATAACATAATTTTAACCGGTGATTTTAACCTGCACATAGATAATCCTTCTGACCCTGCAACAAAAGAATTCTTAAACATCCTTCACTGTTTGGATTTTACCCAGCATGTCACGCAGCCGACTCACAACAGAGGACACACTCTGGACCAGGGGCCCGTTCTTCGTACCTCGCTAAGTAGGTTAGCCGGATTAGATTGTTGACGATTTCGCGTGATCCTGGATCAGTCGGTTCCCCGAAGCTCATCCGGGACTTGCTGTCATAGCAACAGAGCCGTAAGCGTAAACCTGCTCGGGAGCAGGTTTACTTTATGTAAACAGGATTAGATCGCGGCCACGCAGGTATGTCCGCGTCATCATACGAAAGCAACAGCGATATTCCACCACTGTTTCACCATAAATAAATAACATCAATGTAACTAAAGACAATGCAGCACCTGATCCATTTATTGATTTCACACAGGTCATTTCCTAAAAAAGGGAAATGTACTATTAACATTCTATTACATGTATGTGATTATTACAGATTTAATTCATATTTCAGAGTAGCAATTGTAAATTACTTCGTGTAATCAAGATGAGAGACCACGGCTATAAAAGCGAAGGTGGATTTGGGAAGCCTGTCGCAGCCATGTCCTGTCCGTATACGCGAGCCACCCATTGCGGAAGGTGCAAGATTGATAAGGAGAGTCCTCAGAATTCAGCGTATATTGCGGGACAGACAGGATCCTTTAGCTCAGCGCGACAGTGTGCTCATAGAGAGATATCGATTTTCCCGTGAGGGTATTATTCACTTAACCAACTTGTTGACGAGGGGGTGCAGGACCACCACCTGTCTTTTTTTCCTCTGCCCTTTTCTTGGTTGCTGTTATAAACAAACAGATTATTCCAGGGTCTCTTTCCAAGAGACTAAAAGCAATATAAGTGATAAATATTACCATTCTGTAGGATATTCTTATATTTCACTTTTACCTGTTCCCATGTTCTAGTGGGTCCTGTCGTGGCTCTAATGTGAAAGAGGATAAAATATAACATATTATAATATAATGTAATATAATATTGGATAATATAGTGTAATATAATAAATCTACCCTACCGCCTACTGGTGTTGGCCAGAGGGGCCGATGGCGCGATATGGCAGCCTGGCTTCTGTCAGTCTGCCCCAGGGCAGCTGTGGCTACAACTGTAGCTGCCTCCACCAGTGTATGAATGTGAGAGTGAATGAATAGTGGCATTGTAAAGCGCTTTGGGTGCCTTGAAAAGCGCTATATAAATCCACTCCATTATTATTGTTATTATTAAATTACTTACGAGTTTAATTTGTCAGCAACTTCCTGCCAGCCCTCGCTCCTTGCTTTTGCAGCCTTTGCAGTGTTCCCTTGCGTTCTGATTAAACTCTGAAACTCCTGAAATCCCTCACTCAAGAGTTCTTGCTCTGCTGCCGAAAAATACCGAGCCGAGCGCGCTCCGTCGACATTTTCGCCGACCAATCAGAGGGTTGCCGATCAATGTTTCTACTATCGATGCGTGGCCCCTTTTACGACACCCAGTGATGTCACATTACTGCGTCCAGCTGTACTAATCGTCAACAGCAGGTGTGTTCGGGGAACCGGATTAGCGAGCTCACGGTTAGCGCAATGATTTGATCTTGGATGTGTCATTTGATCTTGGATGTAGTAAGCGACGTACGAAGAACGGGCCCCTGGTCATCACCCATGGGCTGTCCACCAGCGTGTCCTCTGTTGTTGACTTGGCTGTCTCTGACCACTACTGTGTGTTTTTTAACATCACCGGTTTTATTCAGCGGGAGACCTCGGTGCGAACTGTGAGGAGGCGCTATCTAACCTCTGAAGTGGCTGCAAATTTTACCAGGGTTTTAGACGAATGCCCCCCTGTGATTTTACCTGCATCCTGCGATTTGATTTTTAGTTATTTCAACAGCAAACTGAAGAAAAGCCTTGACTCCGTTGCTCCACTCACCACCAAAAAGATTAACGTAAAACATGCATCACCCTGGAGAAACGAAGAAGTCAAAAAACTCAAAAGAAATTGCAGGGCAGCAGAAAGGAGATGGAGGAAAAATAAAAATACTATCAACCATCAAATATTTTGCGAGCAACTTAAAGTGTACAATAATACATTAAGGAAGTCAAGAAATTCATACTTCGCCAAAATAATCAGTATTAACAAAAATAATCCCAAGGTCCTCTTTTCCACCATAGATCATTTATTTAACCCTGATTTTAACAGCTCCCAAAGAACCCCCACAGACTCACTCTGTGAGCAGTTTGCAGACCACTTCAGGGGAAAGATCAGCGCCATCAGATCTGATATTTTATCTAATCGCGATATGATTGTAAACACATCTGAGGGCTCGATTGTACCTGAGGAGACACTGGACAGCTTTGTCCTGGTTAATGCTGAGAACTTTCAGAAGGTTTTCTCCACAGTGAGACCCACCACATGTCTTTTAGATCCAATTCCTTCTTCACTCTTTAAAACACTTTATGGATTTTTTGAGGCTGAGCTTTTATGCATGATGAATTGCTCTCTTCAGTTGGGTGTCTTCCCTGCTGCCTTTAAAACGGCGGTGGTGAGGCCCCTTCTGAAGAAGAGCAATTTGGATTGTAATGATTTTAATAACTACAGACCTGTATCCAACTTACCATTTTTAAGTAAAGTCTTAGAAAAACTTGTTTTTACTCAGATTACTGATTTTCTCAATGATAGACAGATCCTGGAGATATTCCAGTCTGGATTTAGGGTGAACCACAGCACAGAGACGGCTCTCCTAAAGGTTTTAAATGATCTTAGATGTAACTGGGACTCCCAAAAGCTCTCAGTCCTGGTGCTACTGGATCTAAGCGCAGCCTTTGATACAGTAGACCACGCTATTCTTTTAAACAGACTGAAACACATGGTGGGCCTCTCTGGTGCTGTACACAGCTGGTTCACTTCCTATCTCTCTGACAGAACTTTTATGGTGAGTATGGATACATGCTCCTCTAAGATCCATAAAATGACATGTGGTGTGCCTCAAGGGTCGGTTCTAGGCCCTGTACTTTTTAATTTGTATATGCTCCCTCTCGGCGGTGTCATCAGGAGGCATGGAGTGAACTTCCACAGTTACGCTGATGACACGCAGCTGTACATCTCCGTGTCTCCTGATGACACCAGACAAATGGATGCCCTTTTTAACTGTATCTTGGATATAAGATCTTGGATGGCAGAAAACTTTTTACAACTTAACCAGGACAAAACTGAAGTTTTAATTGTCGGTCCTGAGGCTCAGAGAGAGAAACTCTTGCCTAAATTAGAGGCATTTTCACTATGTCCTTCGCTACAAGTGAAAAACCTGGGTGTTATTTTTGACTCTGAGCTTGGTTTTATCCCACATATTAAACATGTAACTAAAATTGGATTTTATCATCTAAAAAATATAGCCAGAGTCCGCCCTATTCTCTCTCGGGCCAACACGGAGATGCTGATGCATGCTTTTATTACCAGTCGCATTGATTACTGTAATGCCCTGCTCTCTGGTCTTCCTAAGAAGAATATTTCAACTTTACAACTCTTGCAAAACTCGGCAGCTCGTGTGCTGACGAAGACCAGAGGGCGGGCCCACATTACACCGGTTTTAGAATCGCTGCACTGGCTCCCCGTGTGTTTCAGGATCGATTTTAAAGTTCTTTTATTGGTTTTTAAATGTCTTAATGGTCTTGGGCCTTCTTATCTCTCAGATCTGCTTTTACCATACGAACCCTCGCGGACCCTGAGGTCCTCTGGTACTGGCCTTTTGATTGTCCCTAAAGTCAGGACACATACTCACGGAGAGGCAGCGTTTCAGTGGTATGGTCCTCGTCTGTGGAACAGCCTGCCGGAGGAGCTCAGGGCCGCAGAGAACGTACATGTTTTTAAGAACAGGCTCAAGACCCACCTTTTTAATTTAGCTTTTACTTAGCGTTTATTTATTTTATGCTTATTTATTCTATCCTGTTATTCTATTATTAATTTAGGATTTACCTAATATTTGTTTGATTTTATTCTTATTCGTTTTTTAATCTTCTTATTCTATTTATATTTATATTGTATCCTGTTCTTATTTATTTTATCATTTTACCCTATATATATTGTATTGCGTCATATCTCCAGTGTTTCCTCGGAGGGCGCTCTCTGCACCGGGGCTGTTATTGACCGTGGCTGCTGGGTCTCTGGGGTCCTCTCAGCCTGGCTGGGGGGCTCCTTTGCCTCCCTCCTGCTGTGTGCCCAGCCTGGAGGCTGCGGTCTGTGACCGGCTCCCGGTGCAGACGGCTCCCTGTTATAGTGTTTCCTCACTTGGCTCATGCGAGCCCAGCCCAATTTTTACTCTTTAAGTGTGCGCGTGTGTGTATGTGTGTGTGGGTGGGGGTGGGGGGATATATGTGTATTGAGAGTGTGGGGAGTGAGTTGGAGGGTGGGGTGGGCTGCTTTTAACTATGTAAAGCACTTTGTGCTACATTTTCTCTGTATGAAAAGTGCTTTATAAATAAAGATTGATTGATTGATTGATTGTATTGCGAAATAACTTTTTCTCAATAGAAAAATTAAACTATTGTGATAGACCTCACCGCTCTTGTCCTTTTATAAAAAAAATATATATATCGTGATATGAAAAAATCTCATATCGCCCAGCTCTACTATAGTGTACTTTGTTAATGACCCAAGATCACTGGACTGTATGTAATTTACCAAAGTATAATCAGAGAAAACCAATGGCAAAATACCTATCGCAGCAGACTTACCATTTTCAATGAAGGACCGAAGGTAACCTGCCACTCTGCATTTATCCTCGAGAGCATTCCTCTTCTTCCTCAACTTCATCTTCTGTGGCAGGCCACAGTCATTTTATAGCTTTACTTATCTTGTAGTCTTAAGAGCATCAGCAACATTAGGTGTATTTTTATTAAATGTAACCCAGCTGTTCAACTAACCCAAGCATACAAAACAGTATATTGGTGTTTTGTGTCAACAATCAATGTTCATCCTTCATAAATTAACCAAATACCTTTTACTATTCAGATGTTAAAAGATGTGACCTGACCTTACCTCACAACAGGGAGCAGTCTCTGATTCCCTTGGTAAGAAAAGAGGAATGATGTCTGATCTTTCTGTCAGAAGCGGCCATACCATGGTTTCCTTAAGCCCTTTCCTCAGCTGCTTGACTTGACGACTTGTTTGTGTTATGACCTACAACGGTGAGACCAAACCAAAACTGAAGTTGGAGTCTGTAAAGTGACACACACTTTAAATGTTAAATATTTAAAGAACATCCACTGTACTAGTAAAAGCATTTTCAAATTATACCCACTTACAAAATCACTACGTTGAACTAAAATTGCTTTCTTTTCTTTCACATAGATTACTTGTCTTCCATATTAGCACAGAAGATAAGCCACTTTAAAACAGTCATGAATAACTATTACCTACAACAATGTAAATAGTAATACAGACATTAACCCAGAAGACAATTATTTTCTCTTACCTAATTTATAGAATTCTTTGCTATGATAAAAAACAGTATTAAAAAAAAATCTGTGACTAAACTGTTTAAAAAGCTCATATTTGGCAGACAGACAGACTAACCAAGCAATAATAACATATCGTTACTTACCCTGAACAGCGTTTCGTGGAGTGGAGCTAGCTGTGATAGCGTTAGCATTTGCTAACGTTAACCCTGTGCGGTTGTGATGAGAACTTGGACCAGGGACCACTTCATCTCCAGTACACTGCTGCAATACTCAGACTGAGGTGAAGACGTTCAATCTAAGCGGTTAGCAAGTTCTTTGAGTAACTCAGAAACGGACTTGTTTCCTGCAGCCATGCCCTTCACAAGAATTGATACACCTGTAACGTTATTCGCGCCCAGTGTTTTGCATTTGTCGGTGCCTTAAGTTTATTTTGAGCTGCATACTGCCGCCAGCTGCATAGGAGACGCATTGCACCATTAAACCTAAATCGACAATTCATGTGCTATTACTTATGTCTGAGTAAAGGAGCAACCAATCACACAACTGGCTCCGCCCTGTCTCTCTTGATTGACAGACAAAGTCATTCTGCTGAAAAGTCGCATTATGAAATAAATAGACCATCGGGAAAAACGGGATTTTGAAATAAAGACTGACTTTGAAAAAAGGTCATTTTGGAATAAAAACGGCTGGAAATAAATAAAATGCCTCAGGAATAATCTCTGTTATTGTGAAAAATAATGACCATGAAATAATATTTCACAATAATAAGTAAATTTATATAGCAGAATGTAATATATTTCACAATAATGAGCATTGTTTTCAAAATGTGTTCCATGATTTCACAATATCATTCTCACATTACATATCTGTGTCTTATTTATTCACATAGTTATTTATTTCATCTTGACCTATTTATTTATTTAATTTTGAACACTTTGGAGTTCCATAGTTTATAGGTAATTTCATTGTTTAATCACATTAAAATGTTCCTAATTTAATGTTTAAAAGCACTTGAAAAAGGCACAATCCCATGTAAAATTAGGGCAACAAACTATATTGTCATTACTAACCGTATTTTCATGAGAAAGTTATTTTCTGTTATTTTCTGGTATTATTTTGGCGCCCCGGCTGCCAGAATATTAGTGTTTTTTTAGGATTTTTACGGTGTACCTCTTATCACTGGGACCAGTTAGCCTAGTTTTTGTCTCGTCTGACCATAAAACTTTTCTCTAGAAAGCGTTTAGCTTTTTGATGTGGGCAGCTGCAAGTTTCAGTCAACTTTGAAGGTGTTGATTTTGGAGCAAGGACTTCTTTATTGCCCAATAAGATTTGACGTGTCAAGTTAAAAGACACTGTAGCACCTTCAGCACTATCATATTTGAGCCTGTCAGGATAGAAAGTAAATTCTAACTTGTGAGCTTGTTGTTTAAAGTCATTAAACTCAAGTGCACCAGTGCTAACACCTGACCAGTCACTCACTAACATATGTGGGAAAAATCTTCATTGGGATGAGTAGTGCTTTCTCCCTCCTTTATTTTTCACCATCCAGGCGTCCAACCCCCTACTGCTACAGTTGGGCTGTTGTCCAAAAGATAAGAGTTTGGTCATACTGAGCAGCTCCCATGTGAAGCAGGGTATTGCTGATAAAGAGGAACAAGCACATTTTCTCTTGCTTTGTTCATGTAAATGTGAATTGAATGAGCTCAGGAATACTAGCACCTAAAAGAAGTAAAAAGAAGTGGTCTTCAGAGGCTAAAGTAGTCAATAACAGTAAAGAGTCAACATTTGTCTGTTGTTGTTTTGATTGGACAACATCTGGCATGCGTGTCTTTGTCAGTGCTTCAGTTGCACAGAGCACATTATCTGAGTGCGTGTATGTGTGAGAGTGTTGTGTCCTAAGATGACAGATGAGAGGTTTGCATCAATATTTGAACAAAGCGCTCTGGCATCTCTTTCGGCTGAGGCCATGCTGGTTTTAAGACTCTGAGAGGCAGAGCAGAAACATATTGCTTGTGTGACTCACAGTGCAAAGAAATTACAAGTTGGAGAGTAGATTTAGCGCTCCGGGCATTACTGCAGTCTGACTGAAGTCACTGTGAGACTTGCCTGGGGATAGGGAGGAGAAAAACTGTAGGGAGGAAACAGAAGTGTGACTTAAAATAATGGTATAAAATCCATCTATTATCTGTGGACCAGCGTTGTTAATCAAACTTTAGTTTGGCAAGTTATTGCCAAAGCTATCAATGGGTTGTGCATAGTGGAGTCTGTTTTGGGGCATAGTATTTGTGTGCATCCTGCTGGCGCGCATAACACATTGAGTTTAACAGTTCATTACCTGTCATCTTGTCAGCAGGACACCTCTTGCTAGAGGCTGATGGGTTTTGATGTGGTTGAATCACAGATACTAAACATAATCAAAATTTCACATGTTCTGCGCCTCATTTGCCATTGTACCAGGAGATCAAGAAATCCTATTGTTCCATATCTATCTTTCTCCTGTGGCATACTTGTCATTCAAAAATCTTGAGTGGGAGTGGGGGGGGGGTGTCAATAACAGTAAAGAGTCATAACTGCAAAGGTTGCAATTATGCAGTCAGCTATAGTTGGCTGAGGAGCATAAAACTAGCGCATTTTAGTTCAGACTCATGGCTTATGTGCATTTCCTGAAAATGCTAAACTTTTTTTTTTTGTCTTCCTCCTGTACACTCGGTGATCTCAGCAGATGCTCCCCCAGTGCTTCTCACGATCTTCAACACCCACCTATCATCTGCTTCACCAATCTCCTTCCACCCCCATCTCCTCTGCTAGCTTCACCTCTGATCCTCAAACTAGACAATCCATCTGCTGCACCGATTTGCGTCAATAGTGCCTATGAAGACACCTCACACTGGGCATATATAATTAATGCAGCGTTGACCATTGCCAAGCTGTATTTATTCATGTATTTACAAAGACACATTAGCCTGAAAGTCAGTGTTTACACAAAGGCAAATAGCAGCAAATCCACAAATGTGTCTCTGGTTCACCAAGAAACTTTGCACCTTCTTTTTTCAAACTGTGACTGAAATGGCAGCACGGTGAAATAATTAACAAATAATTATGCCACTGACTAATTAATTCTAAATTTGTTGATTAAGGGTATGTTTTTTTGTTAACCCGTGTACATACAGCTGCTTCTACTTATTTTTATCCTGAAACCTCTCGTGTGAGTTAATACCATTTCCTGTGTTTCTCTCCAGTTTGTTGTGTCATTTATTTGGTTTCCCAGGCTAATTAAAAGAGAACTGGAGATGCAAGATATGTTTTAGTTGTAATTATGTTACCAATGCTCCATCTACAGAACATTAAATGAGGTCCAGTTACTCATATGTAAGAATAATACAAAACATGAGACGTGCTGTAAAATGTTTCAGGCTTCGAATATTGGACAACACATTAAGGGAATGTTGCATTTTATTAAAGCCATACATTCTCCTCCTTTCTTTGTTTTTCTCCCTTTGTTTCCTGCAAACGCCCACACAGTCAAACACATTTTTCTCGTCTTTGCACTGTTGTCGTGCTTATAATCTCTGTACTGAATAGAGATGGACCGATCCGATATTACGTATCGGTATCGGTCCGATACTGACCTAAATTACTGGATCGGATATCGGAGAAAAATAAAAAATGTAATCCGATCCATTAAATATCACGAAAGCACCTCGCAAAACTTGCAACACGCCGTAACTCACCTCAGAACGTTAGCAGTCGGAGCAGTATGCATCACGTGATAGAGCAGCTGTGGCATGCCGGACCGGTGGTCTGGATAGCATTTGGAGCTTCGCTAGCAACCTGGCATTTCATCTCCGACAAAGTTATCCCCGAGAGAAGTAAAGCAAGTGTGTAAGTCCATCTCTGAATGTTTGTAAAGCATTCCTGCGTTAAGCTTAACAAGCGACTGCCTCTCGCTCTCCGGCTGCTACTTCAATCGTGAAACTGCTTAAATGATCAGCTGATCGGCTTTTCTGTCGCGAGTCCGTCTCTCTTGTTTGTTTTTGGCCCACTTTGCACCAGAAAGAGGAAACCAGCGGCTGAACAACAGCAGAACGTTTAAGCTTGATCAGCTGTTGTTAGAATTTATTTAATATTTCTTTCTACACCAGGATCTTTTTCTACGTAGCTGACGCTGGTAACTGTGCAGGGGCGGATCTAGCAAAGTTTAGCCAGGGGGGCCGATAGGGCATGAACAGGGAAAAGGGGGCACAAAGACATACTTTTCTTTCTTATTCTCATTTAAAATGTCGAGCTTTTAATAAATAATTATCTGACACCCAAAGTTTTAATTTGATGTAAAATGAATAGAAGTCAATTACTGTATATAGTGACTATTAAGTCTAATATATACCCTAGTAAGCTATAGTACTTTTTACTTTGGGAAGGTACCATCTGTGCAGTCTGCAATTTTGTTGAAGAAAGATGTTGAATCTATTTAATATTTCTTGAAAAATAATTGATTTCTGTGCATTTTTTTTTTCACACTGCATCAAATTAAGGTTGATTACGTCGATTAAGCATCATGAGGTGGCGCGTGAGGGGTGGTTCCTTATTTTTTATTTATTTCTTTTTGTTGTTGCTGGGAGTTGGAACCCTATTAGTTAGGTTGCTTAATATTTACACTAAGTACTCTTTAAAATACCAGAATAGGGAGGATGGTGTAGGTCTAAGTTTATTAGATTGATCAGTATTGCTGAACTATGAAATATTTTTTTTGTATACAGGTATAACAGAATAGCTTTAGTGTAGTTGTTGTTTTAAACTTGAGTATGAACTTGCAGACTTGCAAAATGCAGCAAGATATTTTAAAAAACAGTTTTGTTGATTAAAAAACACTATATCGGATTCATATCGGTATCGGCAGATATCCAAATTTATGATATCGGTATCGGTATCGGACATAAAAAAGTGGTATCATGCCATCTCTAGTACTGAATGGTATACGCTGGAGAATTGTTTTTGGTGCCTTACACCTGTTGGAAGTTTGAAATCAGAGGTCACACATGTGCCTCTGTGACAGAAAGCAATCTAATTCAATTCGCTACAGTGAACATTATGCATGAGACAAGAGACCCAGGAGCCACAAAAGGAACACAAGTGAGTAAATGTGCATTTAAAAAAAAGCTTCAAAGTGTAGAGAGTGGTGATGTGGTGACAGAAACCGCAAATGTAAGTTCTTTTTCATCCATTATGACTCTTTCAAACTGAAGTAAGCATGCTTTGTGTGAATGAAGGAACAGAAATTATCAAACCCGTCTATGTGGCACTTCATGCCTTGCTGTATATTCAGTTCCTCTCACTACAGCAGGAATAAAAAGTGCTTGTTGCAGCAAGCAGCTTTTCAGGGTGACCAAAATTAACGGGCTATATTAGCTATTGGTATCAGTATTTACAACAGCCAATAAATAAAAAGTAAAGTAAAGAAGAGGTATGGAATACTCCCCTCAACCATGTTATGAGTGCTGATGCTGCACTTTGCAATTTCCCTGTTGGCAACATGCATGTTTGTTACGCCACAGACTTAACAACCAGCTGATCCAAGCAGACACGAGTATAAACAAGTAACTAAACAAGTAGACATTAATGTTTTGTGTGTCTGAAAAACAAAACAATAATTAAATGACCAACATATAAGAATGTCAGATTTTTAAAATCATCACAATTGTTGATATCAGTCTTTAAATTCTGCCCAAAACCATACTGCAAAGACAGCAATGATCAGTTAACCCAGAAGAAAATATTTACTGCAGATTGTCAAGTTTGAATGTTTGATCATTTACAATAAAATTAAGAATCTCTAACTTTTATTGTAGTTTTATTTTGATGCAGAGAGAAAAAACAAAAAATGCATTACATAAAAATTATAAGCCCATCTGACTTAACAAATAACACTCAAACTTTTTCTTTTTTGAAAAAAACTGAGCAATCACACACAGCACATCCTGGAAAACAGTACATTATAAAGCCACCTATACAGCAAGAAGCTTCAGCTCAATAATGAGGAGAAATTTTGTGCCATTCCTCCTAATTGTGTCATAGACTTGCGTTAAGATCAAGACTTAAAAAAAAAACAAATTTTTTGTGTTGGGTCTGTGTGTTCATAAAGTGTTACAACCACTTCCTGTTAAGAGCAGGGCTTTAGGTTCTGAAGGCAATTGGCTCCTTAACAAAGAGGATCCTTCTGCAATCAGTTCTGCCAGGAAATGGAATATACATGCCATTTGTGAGCCATTCACAGGCTTTGTGTGGAATGTGGGTTGTGTGATTTTGTGTGACATTGGGGAAAATATCTATAAAGGCAATGTGGATCATGGTAAGCCTTTTTGCACTAGATGCTGGGTGAGAAGAGGTCTTGTTGTTAACTTTTCGTTTCCATATTGATAGCTCGCTATGAAAGCTGTGACCAAAAACAGTATAGTTTCTCCTCTTTCGTGATATTTTGATATAGAGACATGGGTTATTGCATCAGTGAATCCCCGGGAGCCAAAACAGAAGACTAAGTAAGTAAAGGTCAAAAAGGCTCTGCTTAAATCGGCCAATGTCAGTAGCATGCAGGTAGAAGCAGACAACACAGACAAAGACCAGACAAACAAATATCAGATTCAGGCAAAGGTCACAATAAAGCGGGCACAAACTAGCCTAGCTCTGTGGGATGCTATAAGCCTACTGAAGACTATCTGGAAAAAAAACTGATATATTTAAACTGATGATAAAGGAATGAGCACCAGATGTGAAGGGAGGCTGGAAGGTCAAGTGATGCAGGTGGTGGGGATATCAAGGTAACTGTAGGGCGAGGAGAAGTTTAAAGGTTTGGCATAGAGACACAAGAGGCTACTGGCAGGGAAAACAGCAGAAGAAGTGCACACGTAACATCTGGGTCATGATCTGTAGTCTGAACTCTAAGGTTGGGGTGGAAGTCCATATAATGTCTGAATTTGATAAATTTCCATCCATCCATTTTCATCAATTTATCGAAGTCAGGTCACCGTGGCAGCAGGCTATGGAAGGTATTTCAGATGTCCTTTTTCCCAGCAACATGTTACAGCTCCTCCTGTGGGATCCCAAGGCATTGACAGGCCAGACAAGATACAAAAGCTCTCCAGTGAGCTCTTGGGTCTTTCCCAGTTTGGCTCACCCAGAAAACCTTTCAAAGGGAGCTGTCCTAGAGGCATCTTGATCAGGTGCCAAGAATTTGATAGGCATAAAACAAGAAACAGCAGGAAGAGGACATGTTGTTGGAGCCCTGTGTTTGTGCTGGCACAGTCAGAGTACCTACATGATCTTCAGCAGTTTGTGTGTCAAGATGTCAGTTTTCCATAGCTTCAGCTGATGTTTGACATGGATACAGGAGAGCGATGGGACATTTGAGTGTGCTGAATGTAGAGGAGAATTTGGCAAACACCAGCTTGTCTTTCTGAATCACAGCTGTCATCTTTCTCTTTGGGAAACAGTCTACCACCCAAAAGATTTACCGAATTAGTCCAGTCAGCGAGCGGCTTCTCCCCCTCATTTTCTTTAGATAGCAAAAGCGAGGAATATATTGAACTGACAAAAGAGACCACACATTGCTTGTAATTTTGCATATGAGGAGATGGCGTGTTAAATTGAAACATTAACAGGTGTCCTTTAAAGATGCCTTAGAGCTAATGTTATATTAGCAGACTGTTTGTGTTTATGGTACAAAAGTTTGTTTGCTTGTGATGCTGATAGAGAGGCAGGGAGAGGAAAAGAAAAAGAGGGTGTTTAATAGAGCCATCACTCAGCCCTTTGGCAGTGATATCTTGTTTTCCTCTCAGAGTGGGCTAGATGTGTTGGTGCCCCTTATGTGTTATTGCCAGGCGAAGGCATTGGTTGTAGATCACTGTGAAAACCGTGAAAGCACAAGGTGCAACGGTTCCCTGAATGACAGCGACGAGAAATATTGATAGGAGAAGATTCAGCCTGTCCTGTGAACATGCAGATGAACCAGTATAAAATCTGGCCACAAACTGAAAGAGTGCATGTTGCTAGAATGTTAAAAAGTATAACGTAATTTGAGCCAAATTGCAGAATACTTGCAGGAAGTAATGTGTGCATACCTCAAGCCAAGCCTGATTTTATGTATGTGTGTGTGGACTGGACTAAAGGTTACTTCACCTTGCTTTGATTTTACAACCACTACCAGTTCAGTACTGAATGATGTAAGGTGTGTAGTAGGCTTGTGTTGCTCAGACCTATCAAAAATATATTTAGGGCCAGCTCCATGTAAAGAAATGCTACAAGACTTTAAATCCTATAGCTTACTGGCAGTGAGTGTAAAGATTTAGGAGCGGGGGTGATGTAGGTTTTTCTAAAACTTAGTTTTCAAGTTTCTTTGGCTGTGTTTATAAGATGAAACAATGCTGATTTTATTATCACTTTTGCACGACAGTAAGGTTTAAGACACCCAGGATTTTAAAAATCTTTAGAAATTTTGAGAGATGTATTGTTAATGTGGTCATTGCATTTGGATGACACATTTTAAACATAAGGGAACCGAGGACTGCTCCCTGAGGAACACCTACATTTTAAAGACTGTACCAGGATCTAGAAGCACTTCAACCCATCTTCTCTAAAACAGCGTTAACAAGCAAAGAAGCATCCTACAGTATAGGCTTTGCTTGATGTTTGTGATATATGATCAGTAGTTTCAAGAGCAAATAACATAATCTTGCTGCCTAAACACTTAAGTCCTTATGTTTCCAGTTATACACCGAAATTACCCAGCATTTTAAATCAGAGCAGGTTCTTTTCCTGTATCTGTCTTATTATGTTCCAAACAGCTGAATAAAAACTGAAAACCTGAACAGACTACTTAGTGAAATAAACCTGTAATACTTTACTAATGCAGATGTTGATGGTACAGGTATTAATAGCAGAGGCATTAAACTGCCATGTTGGTAAGCATTAGTATAATACCTGATCTATTACCAGAAGAGTCATTACTCTGAGTGCTGTTGCTTTATTTGACAGCGATTTGTTTGCGTATTCTTGCTCCCATCTATCATTTTCTGGATGCGCTCTCACGTCTATGTTTTGCATCTATCCAAACACAAACATGCCATGTCAATGTGCAGTTCGCAAAACAAATTGGAGCACTCTGTACAAGAAAAGCTTGCCTGCGGCTAGTCATTTTGAAATTAAAAGCATGTCTCTTTGTTCAGCTTCAATTCCAGGAATGAGGGAGAGAATGTGAATGTGAATGTGTCGCACGGTGGGGAGAACACCAGGCAAGTGCTGTGATTTTCACAGCCAAGGAATCACACAGACACTTTTTATCTATTTCCCTCGATCAGGAGACATCCGGCAGGAAAGGTAGGAGGATTAGATTAGCTAGAGAGAGGAAGAGAAAAGGGGAGAGTGGGTTCTCTAATCCTGATGGGATTTTTCAGAGGTACACACATCACTATGGAGTGCAGTGTGCAGTGGGGAGTTGGTATCAGGAGGGGAGGTGTGCGGGACGGTTTGCCTCACTAAACCCTTCACACTTGCATGAAAGAGGTTCCAGCAAACTAGGGGATTAGTCAGAGTGTAATTACACTTGTGGGCCTCAGAAGAAGCAAAACGTGTGCCGACTGGAACACATCTCAGACGGGCAAAGGAAGAAGGGAGTAATGCCTGTTAATGTGTTGCCAGTGTCTGTTCAGTGAATTCTTAAACTGAATTAGCTGTCTTTAGTGAACACCAACAACTGACTCCAAAGCTGCTTTTATAGGACTATCATTGATCTTCCTGATCAACATTAGGATGTCTGTATCTTGATCAATTTCAGTGAGATATTTATTGGAGTAATTACACTTAAACTTTTTTATAATAGCTATTTTTACTTTGTGGGAGTGCTGTCCATAAATTCAGTTTGTTCATTGAAAATTGTGTCTCATCACTCAAATTCTAGCTGGTTGTGAAGTAGTGTTTATATTTCATGTTTAGCACTATAGCAGGTTTACCTCATATCTCAGTTATCCCGAGAAATTCCCGTAAAATTGGCATTCTTCACTTTCTAGCAAAGCTGTTTCGCTGCTGTTTTTTGTTACCTTTTTTTTTTTTTTAAACTTAAGAAAATAATATATATGTTGAGTCAACTATTGATGCTAACTGAAGCTCAGGTGTTGACACTCTCTTGTTGTTTTTGCACAACTGTGCACCAACTTAATGTGACTGAGGTAGTAAAGACCACAAGCTGGGCTGGTTGCAGAAATCCAGAGGAAGAGGATGAAATGAGGGAATGCAGAGAGACAGCTAAGTTAGCTTTATATGATATATGGATTTATATAGCACCTTTCTAATCACTTTTGAGCACTCAGAGCACTTTGTACTACATTCACCCAAACACAGTCACTTTTTCTACACCCAAGCACTATTATCTAAAATTCACATTGTAGATCCTGGGGTTCAGTGTCTGGCCCAACGATACTTCAAACACTGACTATTGAAACTGGGAATCAAGACCCTGACCTTATGATCATTATTATTATTATTATTATTATTATTATTATTATTATTATTATTATTATTATACAACACACTCTACCACCTGAGTAATAGCCAATATTATGGAAATACTGCATACTCTAATTAATAATGATAGATTATTGTTTAGTAGGTGATGTGGCCAAGCAAGTAGCCAAAGTAGAGTTTTCCCTGGACATTTTAAGGAAAAGTAACATAACTGATTAGCATTTTACTTTAACTTTTACTTTAAATTTCTGTAGTCTATTGATACTAGATAGTGGAAAAGGGGTGGGATTAAATACGCTTATGCTTCTTCCTGCTCCTTTTTGAACATGGACGTTATTTGGAGTTGTGGTTGCTCGTTTTCCTTTTGTTTGCTTTGTTCATTTGTCTCTTTTAATTCTATTTTTTTTATACTTTTTCAACATGTTCAAAATAAAGATTCAATCAATCAATCAATCAACAGTAACTCAAGTAAATTAGTTCAGACTACAAGTAAACCTTGTGCCTGCACAACATTATTGCGTAGTTAACAGAAAAATGTTTTCTAACTGGGATATTGCATTTAGGGTCAAGTAATTTGTTTACATTTGGGTGGCACATCACCAGCTGCTAGTATCTCCAGGTTTGCAGACGGTTGTAGTCGACGGTGTGTCTTTGCCTGTGGTGAAGCAAGTTTGTTTTGACCTTTAGTGAGAAAAGTTTTATTGTGTTTGTTGCACAGCACTGTGCTTTGTTAAAATTATTGAAGTAGCTCTTTTTATATGTACTGCAATGTCACTGGATGCTCACACTTGTGTGTCAGCTCTTGCTGCAAAATCTGCCTGAATTAGTCTTGTTATACGTGCACTAGGGAGCGCAGGAGCTCGGGGTTGCTATGACAATGATAAGGTATGATCAGACATGATCTTGCATTATTGTTTCATCAGTCTGAATTTCGTTCTCATTTAATCCTTTAGGTCAACGAGGTGAAGCCCTCCAACATGGACAATCTGGGACCCTGCCTCACTTCCTGGAGGAGCCTGTCGATGCCTACATTGTCAAAAGTAATCCCATCAAGCTCCGGTGTCAAGCTCGGCCTGCGCTCCAGATCTTCTTCAAGTGCAATGGTGAATGGGTCCACCAGAGCCAGCACATGTCTCAAGAGCACACTGACCTCACAACAGGTACAGAAAGTTGTTTTTTTTAACATACATAACATGTGTAGGATGTGTGTATAGCGATAGTGTATGGTGTATTAAAAGAGTTGTATACACACATGATGTGTAAATGTACACATAATACTCAATTCCATCCTCCCTGTCAAACCGTATCTGGCATTTTACATTATGTGAATATCACTCATATCGCAGACAGCAAGCACTGAAAGTCTCAAGCAGGAACTTTGCTAATGGGGCTTTGTGACAATGCCTACAGCTACATCCAACCCTGTAAATGTATTTGCCTCACTTCTACAGACTACACTCTGTGTCACATTTGATCTGAGCAGAAATGACAACTGTTAGAGCATGAAACGCATCAACTTGTTCAATTTTGGGATTAGACTTTGAACTCTGAATGGTGTCTTTTACTGATGCAACTTACTGAAATCCAGTTGTTGTTTTAACTTCAAAATAAATCCATTCAGACCACAGAGGCATTTTTCCCTCTTTTCTAATACTCTTGTCAGTTTTTGTTGCATCACCTCACGATGGGTATAAATATCTCATGATTGCACTTGTGTTTATACAGCGAATTTAGCTGTAAAACAAAAATAATTATACTTCCCTTTTTCCTCATAATGTGCTTGTATTGTAATTAACTTTTTACAAGCGTATCTTGCAAGCAGCTCCTGTTTTTATTTCAAAAAACGTTCGTTTTATTTGTGGTCTTGTATCCATTTGTTCACAATACACATAATCACCCGTACTCAAAAATTAAAACTGTAAAAAAAAATGTATTAGTTGAATGATGGTTGGTGCTTCACTTAACACACAGTAGCATGCATTAATTCCTCTCACTGCTAACAACGGACCTCTAAATTTTTACTGCCTCTAGTCTGGATTCATAGCTCCGCTCCCATCTGGCTTTTTATCACCACTCATATCCGTCTCCAGTAGGACGGTCATAAGGAAAGGGATGTACAGAAGGCAAAGGGTTTCCAGAGACAGAATAGTATCTCCTCAAGTAAAATAGTTTTTTCTGACCTGGACTGTGTCAGGATGTTCTAAACGCTGGCTGCTGGAAGATGTATCGTAATAGTTTATTCTGAACTTTTGAGGAACTTTTGCAAAACAGAGGCAGAACACAGAAAAACTTAAGTTTTCCATGTACATCTGTATTTAGATGAATTGTTAAACTCACTCAGATTTTTAATGCTATTCTGAGGACTGTTTTCTGTCCTCCAACTGTTGTTATAGCACCAAAGATGTGGTGACAGTAAAGATAAGAAGCTCTTGCAAAGTAATTTAATAAAATATTTGATCAAACATATACACATATGTACCTATATATAGAGAAACTGGTAGAAACCACCCCCATAAAGTGACAGCTTGATCCTCCTACAAGTAGGATTTATATTTTGTTTATTACAGTTATACTGCAGACTCTTTGGAACAGTTCTGTTAAGCATAATGCATTTTTTACTTGAACTTAATAAATTAAGTTTAAGTTTATTAAAGCAGTAGGATCAGATGAATGTTATTAAAGGAGCCAAAACCCTATGCCACTCTGCTGTCTTTCTCAGCTCTGATGAGGTTCATTTTATTATTATTATTATAGTACACACAGCATGATCAAGAAACTGACCTGACAGCCCATTGTTGATCAGCGGTGCTAGTTTCAGTCATTGTGCAAAAGTACTGTTTATAAGGTTGGGAAAATCTGCAGTCAGCTGAGAAGTCACTTGGATGAGTGACGAAAACATTTCTCCCACTGAAAACTGTCTTAAATTTTTGAGCTTAAGTTTCTGTCTCCGTGTTTGAGTCTACATTTGGGTCCTCCATTCCTGCCTACACACAGCCGGACCATGCATGAAAACATACTACACACTGGCTTTTGAGTCTGGTCTTATTGTTACACTACTACTCTACACTGCTATTTTGAAGCCAGCTTTTGTTTGTTTGTTTATGTTTTGCTTTTTTCCTAAAAACCAAATTATATTTCCCTTTTCCTGATAAAGTGCTTAAACTATGTTGCAACAAGAGTTTCGAAATGGGTTAATTATACTTGAAAAGCACAGAAGGTGGAAAATATGGATCTAGCCACAGTGATGTCATCGACTGCTGTGTGAAGTCTGTTTTATTTTCATTGTCACCATCTTGGTAAAAGGGGTAGCCATTGTTGTTAGCCAACTATTATAACTTTTATAAGTATTTGAGAACTGGGAGAGAAGACAGCATTGCAGCTAGAACTGTTGCCTGTGATGGTCGCGGGATAGCGTTTACACAGTTTCTCTGTCAGTTTAGGCACCTGGCTGCATATTGGTTCATTTCAGCTTAGAAAACCATTTTTGGAGATGTCATATTTGGGAGCTACAAGGGGTCCATCATCATCCTCATTTCAGGGTCTGCTTACAAGTGAGGACACAGGAGATTGACAGATGGATTGGTGCAGTGTTTGCAGTAATGTAATAGGTGTAGTGGTCTGTTAGGATGAAGAGAGAACTGAACGTGAAAGTGAAGTCAACATCCTCACCCGCCACTAGCTATGGGTAGTGTCCAAAGAATGAAACTGTGGATTCACGCAGGACAAATGATCTCCCTCTGAAGAGTGGGAGTGGGAGGGTGAGGTGCTCAGTATTTGGTGAGGGGCTCGTGTCAAATGGACCCAGTTTTTGTGGCTCAGGCGTCAACCATAGAATGGATAGATGGCATTAAATAGCCTTAATGATTCAGTGGGGTATTTCCATATTTTATACAGTCTGTGTTTGGAAGCCAGATTCAAGTGGGCATTTCTGGAAGTGCTGTTTTTGGTACTTCTGTGACATATTTTTAGACCCAGAGCTTGCTGGTTGACCTGAACACTGAAGGACATAAGGGCAAAGTCAGTGACAAGCTGATGAACGTAGAGGAGTTTATAGTGACTAGAAGGCCTCAGAGTCACTAAACACACGCATGTGGCACATATTCAGGAAAACAAAACAGTCACTAAAAAATATTTGCTCGCTTCTTGAGGTTAAGAAAAACACAGCGAGTCTGTACTGCTAGTTACTGATATTCCCTCCTCTTATGTGTGTAAGCAAACACACATGTGCAAGCAAACACACGTGTGCAAACAAACACACGTGTGATAGATAGACATCTGACCTCTGCTGCATATTTCAACATCTAACCCATGCCAGAGTTATTTCATTACTCGTGTATTGTATATGTCACGGTTCTGGGTCCGTTCGACCCAGCATTTTGAGTTCCTTATGTTTTGGTTTATTCTGCATCTTGGAGTGCTTTGGGGTTGTCTGGTGTTTCTTGATTATTTGTGATTTGTTAGTTACTATTTGAATTCTATGTTCTGTTTATTCAGGTTTAAGGAATTGTTGCCTATTGTTTGAGTTGCGTATTATTAGAGCTCCATGTTTCTGTTTACTTGTGATTTGCGTTCTCATGTTTTGTGTGGGTTTAGTTCCGTGTGTCATTTTCTGTCTGTGTCTCAATGTCGAGTCTGCGTCTTTGTGTAGTGAGGTCTTGTTTCCTGTTTTATTGTGAAGGTCTGCGTCTCTTGTGAATGTGTTCAGTTTTACCTCTTGTCTCGTCTCGTTAATTGCTCCCAGCTGTGTCCACCACCTGTGTGTAATCTCCCTGTGTTTCTCTGTGTGTATTTAAGTCGTGTCTTCTGTTATTGTAGTTGCTGGTCCGTCTGTGTATCTACCATGTTCTGTTCGTGTGTTCTCCCTGCTGTCACGGTCATATCTTCCTTCACGTTCAGGTTCGTGTTCTTGTTCAGGCTCAGTAGTTTAGTTGTCCCAGTATAGTTTAGTTCTCCATTTACCGTTTGTCCATCTATATTTTTGTGTTTAATAAACCACCCTCACACCTTTATAAGTGCCTGCGTTTGGATCCTATGCATGTTCAGAAACAATAAATACTAGCCTATTAAGTTCTTCATTCAGGCACATTAGTCCATGCTGAAGTAGTATTAAACTCTGAGGTAGATACACCAGTGAAAACAGTAAAAGTAATTAGAGAGCAGAAATCATTTGAGTTTAATGTATTCATTATAAGTGTCTGTTATTGATACTTTCTTTGGTCAATGCACCCTAATGGTAAATTGTACATTTTCATGATTATAAAATAATCTGCTTACCTTACTGTAATGACTGTAGTGTATATATGTCTGTATGTGTTATATCTCAGCAACACTTTGCACAAACATTATCAGATATACAGCGATTATTAATACTATATGGTTTGAAAAAACATTTATTATAAATTCTTTTGATTGAGAAAATGCAATGCTACATTCTACATTTGCATGTTTCACATTCAACATATGTCATTCATGCCCAACCTATTATATATTCATAACATAGTGCAGTGTGTTTTATCATGGACAATTGCAGTGGTTCATGTAAAATGTATGGTAAATTAAAAAGTTTGCATGAGGGTAAATGGATTGTTTTATGTAAGTAATCTTAAAGTTTTTTTAAAAGTTTATATTTTCTATTTTGAAACAAGGGATCAGCATTTCTGTGTTGAAAAATAGCTCACTGTAAAATGATCTGCCATAGCTACCAGATTGATTGAGTTTAAAATAATTCAGCTCTGCACTTCATGTTTAAATCCAATTATTCAATGTGTGGCCCTTAATTTATCTTAGCCAGTGTGGCCCTCTGGGGGAAAAAGAAAAGAAAAGTTTCCCGCTCGCACACTAGCAACTGAATACTGGATTTACTGGATGGGCAGAAACACAACACTAAATATATCCTACTTGTCAGAATGTCTCAAAAGGATTTTGTATTCGTTAAGAGGACATTTGTCTCATTATTGACCATCTCAGTGCACAACCATGTTACCCGACACTGCAGAGAGAAACTGAAAATAAATGGAGCAGTTTGGTGTGGAGCTGGGGAGAACAAGCATGAAGCTGTGACCCTCTGGCGTTACGTTAAGTGTCTACAAACTCATAAAGCTACTTGATTGGATGATGGCTGAAATAGTACAGAACAAAATGTTTCGACATTAATGCCAGTATCATTAGATTTTAAAAAACACTGGACCTGGACATTTGTGACAGCCCACACTTGGATGTGACTGCATACTCTGACAGTCTCCCTTTGAAGGCAGTAAATCGCTTCAAATCTTGAAATTATCATTTCTTAACACATCATTTGTGCACTGTGGAGTTGTTCTTTCGAGCGCAGCATAATTTTTTCCCCTATACCATTTTCTTCAGATATCACCCCATTCCATATTTATTTGTTTTGTTCAGTTAAATTGTAATGAGCTTTTGCAACTAAAATGGAAAAAATAATAGCCAGCAGCATTATTACCCATCACTTTGTGGCTCTCTAATACCCTACAGTACTTTTAAGTGAATTTCTCTTCTTTTTTTTGTACTGAGGAAAAATAATATGCCTTTTCCACTTGCATTCTTTGATCATTTTTATATAAAAGCACAATTTGCAAGCAAAATAGAAAAACTATTCGTTATTGCTACGGGGTGAGAGAAAATAAGACTGCATCTTAATCATTTAGTTTAGCAACTCAATACCAGGTTTACTTTTCAGAAGTAACCCTTTCTTTCAATGACAAAGAAAGGATAAAAAACATTACATTTTGTGTCTGAGTTTATGTCTAAAAGATATTCTATTCACGTATTATGATTTTCTGACATTCTGATGATGATGATTATGTACTTATTATGTATGACTCATTAAAAGCAGAAACCAGTATCTCAAATTATTAGCTCATTTCCTAAACTCAAGCAAAGAATGATTCACAATAAACGCTTAAAAAAATGAACTGTGCTCAAAATGCTGACTTAAATCATTTGAATACATGTAAATTCTATGTAAGTACCATGTGAAATTTACTGTTAGTAACAAGCACTTTTTTCTTTAATGATTAATTATTTGGATTAATAAACCTTTAATTTTAAATACCTCAGCTGAATTTTACTCAGAATCATGTTTATAACGATGAAAAGCATGTTTTTGAATCCAGAAATGCTCAACTTTTTTATACATTACATACTTGCTTCAGGCTCCTTTGTCACAAATTACTGCCTGAGAGTGGACTGGCATGGAGATGATCAGCTTGCGGCACTGCTGAGGTGTTATTGAAGCCCAGCTTGCTTTGATGGAGGACTTTGGTTCTTCTCTATTTTTGGGTCGGGTGTTTTTCATTTTTCTTCCTATATATTGAACATTACCTGTCAATTACTGACCCGTCCTCTTTGTTTATATGAGAATCTACCTTAAAGCTATTGCTCACAGAGCCCTTAGCATGGCTAAGACAGTCAGACTGCACATCACACTGACTCTCAGGGGGGTGAAATGACAGCTTCTCTTTCACAGACACTTTTTCACTCACATATGCTGCATGCTTGGAAAGTAATGTGTGTTTTCTTCTTCTCGGGTCTCAGCAGATGGTCACTCTTACTGAGCCTGGTTCTGTCTGAGGTTTCTTCCTATTTAAAATTGTGTTTTTCCTTCCCACTGCGAAACAGTTGAGTACTATAAGGTCTTGGCCTTACTATGTATGTCATCATTGCTGTGTAAATATAATAGAATTGATCTGATTTATATTTTTTCCCTTTCTCTCACATTAATGTATTTTGATGACTTCTGCTCTTTTTCTCACTTTTTTGTCTTACCTAGTTACTAAACCTAAGCTCTAATGCATGCATGTAATAAGACAGTATGACCTGTTGAAACCCCAAGCTGTTTGGTTACCATAGTGATATGTGGCTTTGCTTCTTGGCCATGCTTTAGTACTGAGACTTCATAAACACAGAGGATTTCTTTCAACCTGACCAAAGATTTCGTGGGCCTTTTCGAACAGTATCCGTTACCAGCCATATCTATGTTACACACAGACAGAGCTGAGCCAACGAAGCCCATGTTGAGAAAATGAGCATCTTGCCTTAGACACTGGCTCCCCATCAAGCTTCATCTGTAGGAGGCAGTTGAACAGCTATATCTCTGGACAACCTATTATAGTCTGACTCAGGTGGTAGAATGGCCACTGGGTTCAGGAGAGAGCAGGGTGCTGTAGCTATTAAAGCAGTAAGCTGTGAATTAAATGCAGACAGACTCAGCAACACATGCCATAACACTGTCTGCCCAGGGGGTTTAAGGCACAGGATGGACTGTATCTTTCCAGAGGCAGGTAGCTCAGCAAGGCAGATATACATTTACCATTGTGTTGTTCTGTTTTCCTCAGATTTAGCCTTATATATGTCCCTCCCAGGAGGCAACGCTGTAAAAAAGGAAAAGAAATGTAGATGTGTAAAGTGGTGGCTTTGGCTCAGGAACTAGAGGAGCTTGAGTAGAGATAAGATACTGAACCTCAAATTGCGGTATGTGAGTGAGTGATAGATAAAACCACCGTATGCCTATGGGTGTGTAAATTTGACTTACAGTGTGAAAGTACCTTGAATGGACAGTAAGATTAGAAGAGCGCTGTACAAATGTGAGTCCATCAACAGATTAAGTGCAATAAGCAGAGCATTGATGAATCATGAGTTTCACAACTTTTAAGATGTGTAGCACAGTAAAATATTTTTAACAGCATGTAATGGCTAAATATGTGTTTTATACCTCTAATTCATGTCCTCTGGGAGCTAATCGTGACTCAGCTTAAACTTTAACACAAAAAATACTGAGGTTTTTTTTTAATTTTTGTGCAGATCATATCTATTTATTCCAGGATGCTGCTGTGTATGTAACTGAACTCTTACCACTTCTCTGAGACAGCACTGAGCAACAGGGTCACTGTCTTTCTTCACTTGAGGTTATGTATTTTCTTCTTGACAAAGTGTGTCTACAGAAAGATAGAAGTGCCTTTTCATTGGCATTTAGTTACTAAGTGGTAAACAGCCAAAGTGCTGAAAGAGTTAAAGGTATAATTTCTTGTTTTCTGAAGAATCAAACCATGTCACTGAGATATATAGTGTAGGTTGTAGAACCTCTAATGAATGTCCATTTGTTATCATTATCCATGAATAATAACGTTGTTGTGCTATTCAAACCATTAAGTGGGCAATGGTGCGCTGTCACCCTGAAATATATTTCCTCTATCAATACAGAAATGTTTGCTGAGATAAATGATGACACTGAATGCTGAATTTCCAAGCATTGTGGAAACCATTTGAGTTTTATAGGTTTTCTTGCATTTGAGTGAGGTGATTTTTGATTGTATAGGTTAAACTTTGGGAATGAGTGCTTTGCAACTGACCACGTTTTATTCACTTTACTGTGCAAACGTCTCGAGCCACCAGTAGTTTATTTCTGAAAGTTTTTAGAGTTTTTCTTTGGACATTCTTTGCTTTTTCACTCAGACTTTGTATATTACTTGCTTCAAAGTAACTGTTACTTATTTGGTAAGCTCCGTAACATTGACCTAGGAATCATTCAAGCACACTGAATCCTCTCAATTTGAAAAAATGGACAACTCGAGGACAAAATGTAAAGGTTCAGGCCTGAAAAACTATCTACAGCAGATCAAAAGTATCTGAAATAATGCTCTTAAGAAAATAATCCAGCAAAGACCAAACACAGGACCTTCAGTTTATCTATCTACTGTTCACCGAAGTTTCATCAGAAATGGTGGCTGCCATTTCTAACAAAAAGAAAATAGGGTGAAAAGGCTGAAGTCTGCCAATTACACAGGAACTGAATTGAAGTGTCATCGGGTCTTATGGAGTGATGAATCCAAATCTGAGATTTCTGGTTCAAATATGTGTCAATATGTAGAGAGGAGGTCAGGAGAGAGGCATAAACAGTGAGTGCCAACAGCCATCTGTAAAACTTGGTGAAGGCTTTATCATGGTTGCCTTTCAGACACTGGTGTTGGGGATTCTTTAAAAGTGTCATCAGTATGTTGACCCACTATGTAATACCATCTGGAATGCACCTAACTGGAAATTGCTACATTTTTTTTTAGCATAGCAACAATTCCAAACACACTGCCAATGTAGTAGAAGCCTGGATAGATACCTGGATAGAAAAATACACACAATGAAGACTATCGGTCATGAACTGGTTTTCCTCAACACTATTGAAGCAGTGTGGGATCACCTTGACAGAGAACAGAGCAAAAGGCAGCCAACATCCAAAGAAGTCCTTCAAGAAGCCCGGAGAACTAAGATGTTTGCAAATATAAAACAAAATGAGGCAGCTATATATATATATGGGGGGCGTATATATATAGCTGCTGTGCACCTGCAGTTTAGAGGTGCTGGAAGATGGCCTTTTGTTACAGAGTCAGGCTAGCTGTTCATCCCATGAGACATGAGATCAGCATCAGTCTTATTTTTTTGCTCTCATCACAAAGGTGAATTACTCCTAACCCCCAAATTCCAAGCTCTCCCATTTAGATACAGTTTTTTGAGCTGTTACAAAAAGCAAAGTTTCTTGCGTGACGCCAGGCATTGTTGGATGAAGGGGAGACGCTTTGGATGGGCTAATCAAAATCATGAATCAGTGAGGGAAGAGCTAAAGCAGACAACAAGATGGAGGGCTGTGGGGACAAACATTAAACTTCTCCGACAGTCTCATTACTGCTCTCATACCTTTTGAACAGATCTGGCAATCAGAGTGGCGTTTTGAAAACAACTCACTAAAAAAAGAGTTTCTCCAAGCATGTTGTCTGAATAATGCAGAGTTTGATGTGAATGTAATAAGGCAAAACAATCCGCAGCTGAAAACAGATGCTGTGGCATTCAATAACAAATAGTGGAGATGTGTGATATAGCCCAGTTAGATTTTCTAGTGATGTACTTAAACTAATGTTTGGGCTGTACATTAACTATAGAAATCAAAAAACACAATAGGAATAATTTATTAATGCCATTACTACATTTGGCATTTTTGTATTTTTATCACATAAAAGCTAAAATGCTTTTCAAAAATTGAAAGTAAAACACCACTTTGCCAGACAAAAAAGGAGGCCATGACACATGGGAATATTGCCTGCTGGTAATCTGGTGTTTTCAGATAGGAGGGGGGGTGAGAAGAGAACTAATGGTCATGAGAGCAGTGTGAACTTTTAATCATGTCTGATTTCTTTTTTCTTTTTTAACCCTAAACTGCTTGTGTCCGTTGCAGCCACGGGATGTCACATACACTGGCACAACAACAAAGATCTAATTGAGCAGTCTGATGTGCTCAGAAGTCTGTGTGGTTATTCTGCAGCAGCCTACTTCTGTTTGCACATGATTTAATCAATGTAAACACAGTGAATCACTGCACACAATGGCTCTGCCCAGTGCTCTACTTTTCAAATTAGAGGCTGCAGATTTATCACCAAGCTGTCCTGCTTCCTTTAGACAGGCATGTTTAATTAAAGTAACTAAAGGAAAAGGTTGTCGTATTTCTTTTAGTATAAAGCACCTGTGTGTGCTTAGTATCACCTATTAATTTCCAACTCGTTGAATTATCTTTTCTGAACTTTCGTCTCCTCATTTGTAAATGCTAACTCAAATGTATTATTTTAATTTTTAGCATTATTCCTGGAGTTGTGGCTCAGTGAGAACTGACAGAACCTGGTTCTTTTCTGCGTGTATTCCCAGCATGCTTATGATCCAGCTTTCACCAAAATACCAACACTTTGCTTTTGTGCAACCTCATTTGAATGAAACTACAACTACTCTCTGTGCCTCTTCTCACACATTTGTGCTAAACACACTATGCAATAAATGAAAATACCAAAGAGAAAAACACCAACATTTAAAAGTGCTACTTGTGGCCTGTCATAAAAAGTAAGCTGTTGGTGAGGTATCCAAAGGGAGGATGCTTTACTTTATAACAAACACAAAGCAGAAAATGACCACTCGGTTGACTCATAATTGGCAAGACAGTAAAAATAATGTGTCACTTACTTGGCATCTGCATCCAGTCAAAGGCATGAGAGTGAAATATGTAATTGCAGTCACAGAGTCCAAGTCAGCAGCCCACAAGGAATAAGAGACGACCAAAATCTCCTTCTTGAGGCTAAACTGCAGTATTATTTTTTTCTCTCCCTATCAGAGAAAAGAATTTTCTAGATTTTTATTTGCCTTCTAGGCGGGTTCTTGTTCAGTTATTGTAAAAAATTACATTAATGATATCACAAGTGGTTAAAAAAGCGCATAATTTTTACTTGACTGACTTATTCCTAGAGGGCAAAACGTTCCAACATACTGAACAGCCAGAGCTACAGCCCAGACGTGTTCATTTTCTGTCTTCGGCCACAAATATTTAGATCGCCTCTCAGAAGTGGCAAGTTTTGGGCAATGCATGCAATCCATTCTGCTCCTGCTGTTTCTGTATTTCAATGAGTAAAAAGAGTCCCTGACATTCATATATATTTCATCTGGATGAGCCAGAAATTCTGTCTGGGAACAAGATACTCTGATTATTCAAGATATTCTGTTGTCAATTAAAAGGTTGGAGCTAATTAATTAATGCTAATAAGCTACCTAAGATCAATTATGAGTAAGTAGTTTAATCTTTTAGGCATTTTGAAGGGCTTAAGAAACAAAACACATTGGTCAGAGGTACAAAAGTAATTGGACAAAGTAACATCATTCATGTAAATCGTTTGCAGGCTATGACTCCCTGAAGTCAACAACCCATGGACATCACCAGATGCTTTTTGCTCCCTTGAGATGAGAATTTACAGTTGACACTTTCAGTTGCTGCTTGTTTGTGGTTCTCTCTGCCTTTATTTTTGTCTTCTGTTCCTGAAAGGCATGTTCTTTATAGGTGAGATCAGGTGACTTACTTTGCAGTATGGTGTGAATCTTTATCCATTTGGGATCCTGTCAGTTTTGCAGCATTTGGTTGAATATGAGCAGAGCCTGTTTGTTTTTGATTCACAGGACAAACTCATACTGCTACTTCGGTCACAGTTTTATCAATAAACATTTGTGTCCCAGTTCCATTGGTAACCATACATCCACCATGTTTTACATATATGGAAAGCACAGTTGTAGATCCAGGCAATGATACATTGGCAATGATACACTAACAAAAGTTTTTGACTTGTCTGCATTTTGTGAAGTTTCTTTTCTGAACCATGAAAATAGTTCATTCATGTGCTTTAGTTGTTTTCTGTGGTCTTTCAGGCCTTTTTGTTTTGCCGAGTTGGTCCAGATTGGTGACTCGGCAACTCCTGAAGTTTTTACTGTCTTTCCTATAGGTTCATTTTGGTTTTTCAGCTGAAAGATCACCTCCATCATTTGCACTAAAATGTCTTTTTAGCTTTCACATTTAAAATGATATTATTAGAAAGTTAGAAAGCATAGATGTAACACTAATAATAAACTTCAGATATTAAGTCTACTTCATTTGTCCTGAAATAAGAAGGGAATGGACCCCACCTGTCCATGTAACTTCTTGTCAGTCAGTTATCCAGTTAATTTTGAGCCTTTGAGAATGGGGGACCCTCTATTCTTTCTTTCTTTCGTTTTTTTGTGCAAAATCCCTTGAATTAAAGCTGAAAGTATCCACTTCAAACATTGGCTGTTTGATTTAAACTCAACACTACGGTGGTGTAGAGAGGCAAAACTTCAAAAATTGTGCCTTTGTCCAACAAATTATGGACCTAACAGTATCTGGCAGACTGCAGAGGGAAACCGTGTTTCACCATCCAGGTTGGAGAGATATGAATGGGCAAATTGATATTGAAACTACTAATATAGAGAACATGACCCTGTCAGATTAACACTTGTAATCATTTCATTTATTTAAAATCCTAGAAAATACATTGAGGGAGAACCCTCATTTTCAATAGCACTGGAGTGAATAATAATACATAAATGTAGCAATGAACGTGCTCTTTATTGTGTGTGCACTCTGTGCTTTAGATCTTCACAATCAGCCAATTTTTATGTGCCACAAAGGGTCTGTGATCAAACCATATTTTATTCTGGGATCAATATGGTGTCCCTGTATTTTAGGGAAAGGCAAAATTTGACTTTTTTAGAAAACAAAATGTAAGTAATTATTGCTGTGTGTCAGTTATAATGATTATGCTCCCTCCTGATTGCAAAGAGCTCGGAGAATAATTTAACAAAAACAAAAATTAGACATCAGAGGGTTAAGGCTACACAGGACTGTAATCACTAGGGATGGGTATTGTTTAGGTTTTATCCAATACCAGTACCAAACCAGTACTTTTGACACGGTGCCGGTGCTTAAACGGTGCTTAAAGAATGGAGAACACAAAATTGCCTACTACGCTTGCAAAGGTAAAATAATTGGCTAGAATCCAAAGTGTATGACATTTCAGGAAAAAAAAGAACTGTGGTGTGTCTGTGCGCATTTTTTAGAAGTGAGGGGTGTGTCTGTACGCAGGTTTTAGAAATGAGGGCACTTCTAATGGCACCGGATACCGGTACCCATCCCTAGTAATCACCAAGCATGCATGTCTTGCATCCTTATAAAAAGTAAGACTTAAAGGGCAGAAATTCTTATCCTCACAATCAACAAAACACATTATTATTATTTATTTTTTTTACTATTTAATTTGTAAAAATGTGTATACACACACACACACACACACACACACACACACACACACACACACACACACACACACACGTAGGAAAATATTTAGTATACACATCCAGAAATGCATACACTATTATATATTGTACATATATTTATTAGTTTCAGGTTGGCCATTCTTGTATTTTGCAAGTTTGTGTTGTTGTGTTTGCACATCTCTGTTGCTTGTGGGGCTCGCACACAAGAATTTCACTCGCATGTGCTGTGCCAGTGTGCCTGCACATGTGATGTGACAATAAAAAGTGATTTGATTTGATTTGATTTGATTTATAAACCAGCAAATGTTTGAAAAAATAGACAGGGGTATTGGCAGGCTGTTTATTAACAATTAAAGATGAAATTTTCAAACGAATTATTAATTATTTGTAATTTGTTTCACTTTAACCATTAAAGTGCAGTAAAAACAACTATTTAATAATTTAATAACTAAAAAACAATTTTGAAAAATCAACACTCACACACACACAGATGTTTCAACAAATGCTTCATCAGTCCATCCAAGCACTCAAATGCTACTCTTTAGTGTCTTGATAGAGACTGGAAACAATGAGTTTGGTAGAGGTTTAGTTTATATTTTCAGTTGATGTCGGAAGAGAGAGTGAGTTAGATCACTTGATATATTGTTGCTAAGCACACACTGCTTTAAAAACTACATTGAATTGTATCCCTTTCTTCCAATAATCCTAACACAACCTGTCCAACATGACAGAGCAGCAAATCCTTTCCTTAGCTGCTTATCTGACTATGGTAACACCTTTGCATATAGTTTGTGCTGTATCACACCATGGTATATATGATGTCACACATGATTCTTTTTTTTGACACATTTAATATGAGATGATAAACATAACACCCTTAGATGATGTGTTTTGACAAGACTGCAAATGACTAAAGTTCAGTTCATTCACCACCCAGTGAAAGGGTTTATCATTAGAGTTCTTAGAGTTATCAATGAGATAGTTAACTTTTAGTGTAGTACAGGTTTTCAGTAGTTTGGTCAGCACACTGTTAATTAATGCAGGAAAGCAATAACAGAAGTCAAAAAGCAAGGGTGGAAGGAACCATAATGTAAGTCTTGGCGAGGAATAGGTGGCGTAGCCTGACTGAATTTACAGCATCTTACCAAAATCTAAATGCATGTTGTATTTGTATATTTATGCAATAAGTCAATTTCCCTGTGGGTATCTATGACTGTTTGAGAAGTGTAACTGCATACTGTGTTTGACGCATCAAAAATGGGTGGTTGGTATTAACCAAATAGACCGACTTTGCTAAATGGGCCATTAATGTATGCATGCCTTAGCTTTAGCACTAAAGGCAACTTTGAAACATGAGAATGATCGGCACTGACAGTAATGGGAGTCTGACATAAACACAAACAGAGAGCTTTCTGTAGGGAACATATTCATATCCATATTCATACATTGTTATGCAGTTCCTGAAACTCTGAGGGGTTGTCTTGTCTAATGGATGAAACATTAGACAAGATACGGAGAAAGTGAAATTTACTGTGGGAGAAAAGAAAAGAAGAGACAAACTAAATTATGGCATAGAAAGTTTAGCACCCCGAAGGCTTAAATGATTTTTAAATTGCTGGAAATTTGATCGGAAGGCATCTTCATATTCACTCTGAGTACAAACCTATAGTTTGGATTTTGTAAGAAAAACAAAGGCATCACTGACCGGCATATAGGAAAGCACAATTACTGCTGAACGGTACAACAACGTAATCTATTTACTTATCCCTTTGTGATTGCTCATTTTTCTAAACCTGAGGCAGACAGAGCTACGCTGGATATTCCATGTAATCATCACTACCCACATTCTAGCCTCCCTTCAGGAAAACAACACACACAGATAAACTATGTTTTTAGGGAGTAGCATCAAATCTGTGTGCGCGTTAAATCTATGAGTTTCTGCTTTTTGGTTGGAAATGGGCTTGGCTTAAGATTCTAAAGACAAGACAGCGCACCACATGCTCTGACCCGAGTACGATGACTTTATTTCTGTCTCTTCTGAAGTGCTGTAAGAGAGCTTGAGAGATGGAAATGAGTGATAGAACTCAAAAGATAATTGAAGGACAGAGTGAAAGAAGAGGAGATAGGAAGGTGGAACAGAGGGGATATCTGTGCCAATAGACTTCAGCTGAAAGCATGATACTCTGATTGAGAGATAAGAGAAAGAGGGGATAATAGGAGAAAGAGGACATTGGAAATAGAGAGGATGATTGTGGAGCGAATGAGAGGCTGAAAATGGATACTACATTGGTTGTCTCGAGAAGGAGAGGATAGCAGCTCATGCAGATCTAGTGATGAACTGATTAAAGGAGAGTGTGTGAGTACCCACTGCACACAGGAAGTATGGATATCCATTCCTGTTGATGTCCTGTCAGCAGACTGACCCCACTGCTGTGCATTGTGATCCTAGAAGTCGGCGTGATACCATCAGCCATGCATAAAGTCACAACAAAGAAAGGAAGGTGCGGACTGGTGAGAGGAAAGCGAGGTGCCTTCGAGTCTCTAAGTGTCGCAAACTATTAGTTAAAGAAATGTAAGTGAAACAAATGAAGTGGCCCACAGAGTGAAAACTACTTATGTATGCAGAAGTGGTTCCTAATAAGCATCCATGCGGTTTTTGGATAAACATAAACAAGGCAACTGGGGGAATGACACAAATAAGGACTCGCAGCATTTTAATGGCTGAATTATCATGATTTTTTTATGCATGAAGTAATGCGTCCCTTTGGTTCCAGGATTAAGTATGACACACACAGCTGGGACCAGACTGAAGATGTTGCTGGGAGCATGTTCCGCTTGTCTAGCAGGGTTCGTCTGTGTCTGGCCTTCAGCCAACCCTCATAGCCCCCACATGCTGAGATGCATGCCGCAATGTCACATCACACAAACATTTCCCCAAAGCTGGGTTCACATCAGACAGACGCTTTCCTAAAGCTATATCCATCCACCTCAACCCTCAGCCCACGCCGTGTCACCCACTAACTATGTACACAGCTGCCTCAGAAGGATCCCTCCGACAAACAGAATGCTGAAAATCCCCTTTTGCTGTGGCGTTAAGTACGACAGAGACATCCTGTGGACTGAGCTGAGCCGGACTAGTCAGGCCCTGTCGGATCAAGCCACTTGTAGTTGGCGCTGCCTGGCTCTCCTAGGGCCTCTTCATCAACTCAGCCAAGGCGAAACAATAGACTAAAGCTAGTAGGAAGACACCACAGGCCTCATGCCAAATGCACTAAAAGAGAGACAGTGAAGGAAAGAGAGAATGAGAGCAACCCAGAACGGTACGTGAGCATCAGGATTGGTATGTCTCTTGTGAAGGCTAGATTAGAGATATATTAGTGTACATGATTAAAGAGGCAAGAGAAGCTTACTCTTCATTGAGGTCTGTTGTCAGGGCTTTGTGGTGCACTGTCAAAAGCTATTGGCATGAGCCTGAAGGGAAAGCAGAATGAGCACAGGAGGGAAAAAGTGGTAAAACAGAAATAAACGGGCACCTAGGGACAGGCGCGTGCAAGGAAGTGAATGGATGTTAGTATTCCTGAATGCACCATCAGGACCAGCATGACTGAGCAGTTATTGGATAATTTCTCTAACATGGTGTCACTTAGTGGCATTTCAGGACACTTGAAAAAAGGGAATAGACCCTTTGATCTCTGCCTAATGTGGTGGAAGCTTGTACTCGGAATAACTTTCAAAAGAACAGCCAGAGAGACAATACCCACCCTTCCAATTTGGGCTTTTATTACCAGTTTCTCAAGGATTTGTACACATTTGTGAGGGAAAGACATATAAGAATACTGAGATTATTTTTTGTAAGTTTGCTTTTGCATAATTATAAACAGCTTGACAGGGAAGACGTCACTTTTATTTTCTTCCTTTTAATTTTTGTTTAATGGTGACTGTGTGCCAGAGAAAGGTGTTTTTGCACTAAGTCTGCAGAGCTGTAGCTCCCTTCACCTCAGAATAAATTTCGCCTGCTTTCAGCTTAAAATTTGGCATCAGGGACAGCAAACTGGTGGTTTTTTGTTGTTTTTTTTCTGCTTCCCTCATCATTAATAATGATGAGAAGCTCTGCATTTGGAGCTCACATCCTCCACCGAGAGAAGTGACCTATTATAATCCCGATCTGCCCCAAAATTTAATGAGTTCTTTCCTTCCCCATGTTCCACCTTCCCATCAAGTTTCATTAAATTCACCATTGTGATTTGGTTATCCAACAGATAAAGAAACTGATCATCATCATGTTGCCTCAATAAAGAGGCAATATGACCACCCCATTAACTAGTCTCCTTACCTTTAAATTATTTTCATACTCATAAGCCCAGTGGATCAACTGGACCAGTTTTCTATTGTCCATGCACTGTAGTGTACTTAAAAAACTACTACTATTTTAGCAGCTCGTATTTTCTCTGTATTGACAATTGCATATCTTACTCTTAGGTTCAGGGTGTACAGTCATTTGGCGAGGCGTATGTTTTATGGCGCCGCAGACCTGGCAACCAGCCTGATAAAAAAAAGTCCATGTAAACATCAGCTGTGTAAACAACATTTAGCTCTAAAAATAGACGAATATGCTGAGAAGTGGACCGCTGGTGAAGTCCAGGCTTTATTAATGCTGTATGCGAATGAGAAAATACTGACTTGCCCGATTCTTAACCTGCTACTGGGACGTTTACACAGGAATGTAATGCTGAGAGAAAAGGATGAAACTGGATTACAGGGAGTGCAGAATTATTAGGCAAATGAGTATTTTGTCCACATCATCCTCTTCATGCATGTTGTCTTACTCCAAGCTGTATAGAAATATCTCAAGACTGATTCTTCTAAGGTTTTATGGACTGATGAAATGAGAGTGAGTCTTGATGGGCCAGATGGATGGGCCCGTGGCTGGATTGGTAAAGGGCAGAGAGCTCCAGTCCGACTCAGACGCCAGCAAGGTGGAGGTGGAGTACTGGTTTGGGCTGGTATCATCAAAGATGAGCTTGTGGGGCCTTTTCGGGTTGAGGATGGAGTCAAGCTCAACTCCCAGTCCTACTGCCAGTTTCTGGAAGACACCTTCTTCAAGCAGTGGTACAGGAAGAAGTCTGCATCCTTCAAGAAAAACATGATTTTCATGCAGGACAATGCTCCATCACACGCGTCCAAGTACTCCACAGCGTGGCTGGCAAGAAAGGGTATAAAAGAAGAAAAACTAATGACATGGCCACCTTGTTCACCTGATCTGAACCCCATTGAGAACCTGTGGTCCATCATCAAATGTGAGATTTACAAGGAGGGAAAACAGTACACCTCTCTGAACAGTGTCTGGGAGGCTGTGGTTGCTGCTGCACGCAATGTTGATGGTGAACAGATCAAAACACTGACAGAATCCATGGATGGCAGGCTTTTGAGTGTCCTTGCAAAGAAAGGTGGCTATATTGGTCGCTGATTTGTTTTTGTTTTGTTTTTGAATGTCAGAAATGTATATTTGTGAATGTGGAGATGTTATATTGGTTTCACTGGTAAAAGTAAATAATTGAAATGGGTATATATTTGTTTTTTGTTAAGTTGCCTAATAATTATGCACAGTAATAGTCACCTGCACACACAGATATCCCCCTAAAATAGCTAAAACTAAAAAAAACTAAAAACTACTTCCAAAAACATTCAGCTTTGATATTAATGAGTTTTTTGGGTTCATTGAGAACATGGTTGTTGTTCAATAATAAAATTATTCCTCAAAAATACAACTTGCCTAATAATTCTGCACTCACTGTATAAAGAAGTAAAAAACAACACTGACTGCATGTGTGACGAGCTCTGCTGTGCCATCTGTGCCACATGCAGCATTTTAGTGTTTTTGTGCTACAGTGTTATAGCACTAAATATTAAATTGAACCCATCCCCCCTTTCAGCCTGGTTGCAGCCGCTGGGATCAACAACTTTTTCTGTCTGTCTTTTCAACTTTGTTATAATCATGAACCCACAAAACACAGAGCTGAGATGACATCCTTCATCTTGTTTTTGGAGTTTTTGCTGCTCTGCCAACTGCCAACATCACATTACTGTTACATCTGGCTGCTGTAAATGCTAATAGAGAATAAAACCCTTAAAGGTATGTGGTGAGCAGTCCTTCTCAGAGATTCCCCAGAACGAATGCATTTAATAATTAGTTTTTATTCATCTCTGGCTCTCTTCCACAGTGTGCCTTTTGCCCTGCCTCCCTCAACTTAACCCCAACCCATCAAAGCAGATGGCTGCTGGAAGTTTCTTCCTGTTAAAATTGAGTTTTTCCTTCCTACTGTCGCCAAGTGCTTCCTTGAGGAAGGTTTTCTGATTGTTGGGTTTTTTTCTGTATTATTGAAGGATCTTTACCTCACAGTATAAAGAGCCTTCAGGCAGGTGTTGTTGTGATTTTGCGCTATATAAATAACAGTGAAAAATTTAACAGAACTGTGTGGTGTTAAAGTGCCTGCTGTAAAGGCCGTGTAAAAGTAATAGTAGTAGTGTATGAATGGTGTATGTGTGTTTCCTGAGTTCTCAGTGTCAAAAGAAAATGAGAGGGTCAAAGGGAAACAAATCCACCTGTCCATATTAAAATAGCTGAATTTCAGTGGCACACCACCCCTGCAAATTTCTCATGATTTGATTTGACAAAATTGTCCCTCTCAAGGGTGCAATCATGTGTTTTTTTATTTTCCTGCAGTTAAATGTTCTTCACTCTCACTTAATCAGGACTCTTGATTACGTCTCTAATTTGTTACAGTGGAAGGGAGGAGTGCACTGAGTGTGGGGGCTTATTGTACATAATATCAGCCAGTCATTGCAGAGGATTACAGTGTCTTCAGAGAACATTTCTGTTTAACATTACTTCATTAGGCTCCCTTTGATAACCTTTCATTTCCCATTATTAGTTTTCATTTAATCCCAGCCCATGTCTAAGCTGCGGTCTATGTACGGAATGATGGCAAACGCCTGTGGAGAGACGACTCCTCTACAAGTGTAGGTCTGTGTAATTAAGCAATAAGCCACATGAGGCCAAGCTTTATGGTGATTTTTGAACAGCTGTTATGAGATATGCTGTTAAGTAAGATTTGGTAGCTGTCCCATAAATCAAAGACGATCTGGCTTTAGGACGTTTTTTAAAAAGTTTTACTTATATGGAAATCAAACCATTGTTGATTGAGTGTATACATCAGTAATTACATTTCTATAGAGAAAATATTCTTGTATGTGGGGAAGTCACCCATCCCCATGCTGGATTCTGCATGCCTACAGATAAGTAATTGAAAACAATGCATCCATACATCCCAGTGTTATTGCTGTCAGTGTAATGTCATTGATAACAGCCTCACAGTTTGCAATTATCTCTCCGAGAGTCATATCAGAGTTGTATTAAAATACTACTAAATGGAGACCAAATTATTTTTCTAGCAAAACACCAGAAGCCAGAGGAAACAGAGTATTAATGCGGCACTGAGCATCCAACTTTTGGCAATTTTTACAGCTGTCTTTTGCAGTTTTTATCATTCTAAGACATAATAGACCGAGAAGAACCAGCTCCAGATGGAGGTTTGTCAGCGAAAAAACTGCCTATGGTGGAAAAAGTCCAATTAGTCCATTGTTAGTTTGTTGGCTTCATTTGACAACAGAATTCACTCCTTTGGTGTACTTCTATCCAAGCAGCCACTGGGCAAGAGACAGTGCAGTTGTGTCAGGTTGCCGTTCATCACAAGGTTACCACAGAGAGACAGACAACCAGCCATGCTGGTATTCATACTACCAGATGTAGAGCACCCAGAAAAAAACAAACAGAAAGGTCTCAGCTGACCAGAAAATTTTAAGCCTGTGCTCCAGCACATTGTTCATTTTAACACTACTATTAGAAGTCAAACTCAAGAAATGATGACATGAATGCATATAGTTACTGCACTTCATTTACATTTCTGTTGTAGGTCATTGCTGCTCCAGGCTCTAATACTAGTTTCTTTCCAGGGGTGGGTCTTTGTTATTATCTTATTCCACAGTGTTCAGGTTTAATTGCATGCTGCTGGGAATGACAACTTTGGTCACTAGAAACTGAACATTAGCTCCCCGTTACTCTGCGTACACATATTAATAAGTCTGTTCAACCTGGATGGCTGAAATTGAGCTTTCTGCAAGGCTAGACAGACATCACACGTGTTGGGTGAAAGCTACAATTTCCTTGATACCCGATGAAGCTACCCTATTATGCATTAATGGTCCAAGCTTGTCATCTTGCGTGCATGGTCTGGCATACTTGATATACAGCACTTTTATATTCTCATCTGTAGTCTCAGAAACTTATCTCATTATGGGTGCATCACAGACAATACACATCCATAAAGAATGACCAGAAATGGACCTTTAAATGTTTTTAAAGAAAAAAAAACATTATCATGCTGTTCTTCACAACAATAAGAAGCTCTCTCAGTTAATGCTTCCGCTGGAAAGCATTTAGTGTCACTTCATTATAAATGGATTATGGTTTGCAGGCTGTGTGAGAGAGGATATGAAGGCTCAAAACCAAATATATCTACCACAACAAGAACTTTGCACTGCTGCCCATCTGTTTGCCGGGCTAAAACTTGAACAAGGCTTTGTTAAAGTGCTGCTGGTGGCATATATATATTTGTGTCAATAATGAAATGGTCTGCTCTGTGACTTAGCCAGATGAAAGCATAACATCCGGCTACACTTTCATCCGGACAACATTTTAAATTGTTGTCTAAACAAAAATCCCTGAAATTGATTTGATTTGACAAGCAGACTGTCCTCCATCTCCTCCTGGCAAATGGCAGATCTGTTTACTGCTGATAATCTTATCAGATTCAAATTTCACTCATCATCTTGTCCCTGCAAATCTTCATCTCTTTGATTGATCATTCCTGCAATATAATGAAAGCTAATCTAAACAATCATGCGTTTCGCCTGCAGGGTTGAAGATCCGTGAAGTGATGATCAACGTGTCGCGTCAGCAGGTGGAGGACTTTCATGGCCCAGAGGACTACTGGTGTTTGTGTGTCGCCTGGAGTCACCTGGGAACTTCCAAGAGCCGCAAGGCAACAGTCCGGATTGCCTGTAAGCGAAACCATGTCACTTTGATACCAGCCTGACCTTACTGTGTCTGCGAAGGTTATTTGACTTTAAACCAGTGAGGGGATTATATAGAAAGCATTCATTGTACATACATAAACAGAGAAGGTCACACATGAAACAATTGTGCATATATGTTTGTTTGCTCCTTCGTGCTATTCTTCTATAAAGCAGGGCTGTTTATTCTCTTGCCTAGACCTGCGGAAGAACTTTGAGCAGGACCCCCAAGGCACCGAGGTGCCTCTGAATGGCATGATTGTGTTGCACTGTCGTCCCCCAGAGGGAGTGCCTGTGGCTGAGGTGAGGGCTTTCTTGCACTTCAAACAAGTAACGTTTTCTCCTGTGTTGCTTGGAGAGAAGCCGTCATCCATCTGCTTTACTCACAGTATAGCTCTGTTTACGTGACATGTTGTTTTGTTTCTCTCCAGCCACAGCAAATCCAGGACACATCTGTAATTTTTTCTCTTCATTTCAGTGTAAACAAGACTAATACTTGATGAGCTGACACAATTAATGTATTCCTTTCACTTTTGCTATCTTTGTCTGTTTTCTGAGGGTGAGTATTTCTGTATGAGCATGTCTGATAGAGAGTACCCGTCACTGCTATTTTAATTTTTACTATGAATATAAAATGAGGCTCTTGTGGACAGTCCTACTGAGTGGTGCTTCTGTGCTGTGATGCTGCGCGCCTTCGTGTGGAAACTCAGTAGGGTGATGTGTCGATAGATATCAAAGCCTGCGTAACCAAGCATCTGAAGCTTTGCATTTACTTAAAGGGGCAGTCTGTGATCTATGTCAACAAGATGACAGCAAATTTCTAAGCACAGGACTCGAACCCTACCATTACTCCCAAACTGATTGACGTGCCTTTGCATAAACCGACCGATACGTTTTCTGATGCTAATGGATAAAGCTTTGTGGAGGTCAGTAATGTTTGCAAACACACTGACTTGTTTTTTAATCATAACTTCCGTTTGCATGTCTTCCAGCTCTTTTATATGAAACAACAGAACAGTTAAGAGTTGACATTTTATTTACAGTATGCATCTATACTGGCAGGGTCACTGGTATGTATATTCCCAGGATTATATAGTATATATAACTATTTGTTTAGTTTTTGTCTTTTCTGAGCCACAGCTGTCTAATTCTCAGTTTTAGTATAGTGTAGTGTAAATAGCACTGAGATTTTGTACATACTAAAAAGAAAAGAAAATATTTCATCATGTGTGATTTTGGACACAAAATTCCTCATCCCAGCAAAAAAAACAAAAAACAAAACAGAAAATAGAGCAAATACAATTCCTGTCAAAATATCCAGACTTGGCTGTTTGAACAGAGCTGTTCTTAATCTGTTTGTCCTTCTCAGAGGTGGGACCAAGTCATTGTTTTGCAAGTCTCAAGTAAGTCTCAAGTCTTTATCCTCAAGTCTCAAGTCAAGTCTCAAGTAATGTCAGGCAAGTCAGAGTCGAGTCTCAAGTCACTGGTGTAAAAGTCCGAGTCAAGTCACAAGTCTGAAACTTTGAATTTCAAGTCCTTTCGAGTCTTTAAAAAAAAAAAATGAAAAAATAATGTTGCAGTTATATGCTAAATGTAAATATTAGACCATGTAATTTTAAAATCTGTGTTTTTCTCAACACATGACAAAATAGTGAACTTAGAAAATATACACAAATTGTGAAATTGCACCTCTTTAAAATGCAGCTCAATTAAACCTAGCTCCAATAATAATTTTCACCGACAGTTCTGAGATAAGCTGCATGTTATTCTTGGATGCGGTTGTAGGACCAGCTTTAAAATCGCATGACAAAAATATCATACACATTAAAAAAAACTGTATCACCAACGTAGCCTGGACAACATTTGCTAGTTGGATGAAGTCAGCTATCTCATCTTAGCATATTTATGTGCATATTTATAATTATACGGTTCTTGGAGTGAGTGCATACACTCATGAAGTTTAGTAACTTCAGGTCACTGCAACAAGCCCAGGTACAGTTTACCGACGGATGGGTACAGGACCTTGAAATGCACCGTGTAGAACGAAAGACCATCGTACCTATCATAAATTTACCAGTCTCACAAATTGTCGTCATAAATACACATTCCTTAACCGTTTATTAATAGGACCTTTGAGCTCAACGGTAATTAATTAGTTGTGGAAATAATTTCTGGTAGCATCACAGAAATGTAGCAGTGACAATAATACTGTATGCTGTAATCGTACTGGACAATTGGTGATACAAAAAACCTGTTTTATCCTGTGAATAAAAGTATATGTTTTTGTCAATGTACCATAATAACAGAAGCGAAACACAATATTGTGTCAGGATAATTTACTATTTATGCACAATAAACAAAGAAGCATAGCGCGACAATTTCTGTTCAGCGCCAGACTTGCTTGTAACCTATATCACCAATTATGTTATGAAAAATGATGTATTAACTACTAAAAAACACTGACCTTCGTGTAAATGCTTGGAGCAGACTAACCTGTGAGCTGGAGGGTTCTAGGACGTTATATTTGGTCTTTGAATGGCTGCAATCCAGTCGCGTCTTTGTTACTTCGGAAACATGGCTCGAACAATTTCTCTTCAACGACGTAATCCGATAACAACCGATCTCTTTACCCGTCAGCTTCCCGTGGCTGTCATGCGACCGGCTATTGCAGTTAATAATACAACGGCTTCTTGACATTTTTGTGTTTCTTTTTATCGCTGTATAACTGATTTTAATTGAAAGCCTGCGTGCGCTAGTACCGCTTGCCACGAGTTCCCAGAATCCTTTGCGGTTCTACCCGTGAATGACGTCACATTTTCAATCTCTATATAATATGCATGTTAAATTTTATATTTGGGGTGAAATATCAAGTCTTTTCAAGTAAACCGGTTCAAGTCCAATTCAAGTCCCAAGTCATTGGTGTAAAAGTCCAAGTCAAGTCACAAGTCTTAGAACATTTTTTCAAGTCAAGTCTAAAGTCATAAAATTAATGACTCGAGTCTGACTCGAGTCCAAGTCATGTGACTCGAGTCCACACCTCTGGTCCTTCTCACTCATTGTTAGTCTTGTTAAACTTAGGAGTTATCTGTCTCCATTACAGGGAGCAGCACCTTTCAGAAACAGATCCACTTAATATTAGTTATTCACTAAATTATTCACTCATTCCTCTTTACAGGATTTAACTTGAGAAAATATGCTACATAGCAGGATAACATTAAGTTTTATATCAGATAGTATTTGTTTATTTCATAGTTATATATGTTCTCATTGAGTCATATTTAATTGTAGAGCTTATTCATTGCTTCTGGTAGCTCTGTAAAATATATAACATTAACATTACAACCAAATCACCTTTTATATTTCCACTCATAGTAATGAGTCATTAATTAATTGCTTAGAAGAACTGGTAAAAGTTCACATCAATGTCCATAACATCTGCAGTTACCACAGACCATGGGGTGTCAATTAAATGTGGAAAGGCAAAGTGAGCCCCTCTCCAATGTATTCTTTTTCCACTTTGAGGGACCCAATTAAAATGAATATCAATGGAAGTGAGAGACACTGCTGATAGGGGTTAATAAATACCAGTAGGGTCCAACCATCAGCTACAGTACTATTTAATAGAATAAAATAGAATAGAATTCAACTTTATTGTCATTGCACATGCACAGGTACAGGGCAACGAAATGCAGTTTGCATCCATCCAGAAGTGCTTTAGTGATATAGATATATTACAATATATATTAGCAATAATATAGATATGTGAGTATATTACAGAAATGGGTCTATTATGGTATGTTATAATGTACACGGTATGAAGTATGTTGTGAATATTCTATAACTATAAGTATGTACAGGCTGTAGTGAGTACAAGCTATGTACAGGATATGAACAGGATATAAATATGAAAAACTATACAGAATATGAAATAAATAACTTTACAGAATCCGAGATATACAGCTATACAGAAATGGGAACTATGCAAGTTGTAAACAGTTGTAGGATTAAAGATTATCGAATGTACAGAATGATTATTTACACAGAGCTATACAGTAGTGCAGTTAAGATAAGTGAGGGTGTAGATAGTTTCTACAGAGGCTATATAAAGTGCTAGTGGTTGTGAGTGGTGGTTCAGTCCATGTTATTATTGTGTTTGAGGGTACAGTTGTCCATTGTGGGTGTGTGTATGTTCAGTCCATGAGTTTAACGTGGGTCAGATGTCAGGAGGCAGAGTTCAGGAGTCTGACAGCTGTGGGGAAGAAGCTGTTCCGGTACCTGGTGGTCTTAGTCCGGAGGCTCCTGTGGCGCCTCCCAGAGGGCAGGAGGGTGAAGAGTCCATGTGATGGGTGACTGGGGTCTTTGATGATTTTCCCAGCCCTTTTCAGACACCGCTTCCTGTAGATGTCTTTTATGGCAGGAAGTGGTGCTCCGGCGATGCGCTGGGCAGTTTTCACGACCCTCTGCAACGCCTTCCGGTCCGAGGCAGAGCAGTTCCCGTACCAGACTGTTATACAGTTGGTCAGGAAGCTCTCGATGGTGCAGCGATAGAAGTTCACCAGGATGTCTGAGGACAGGTGGTTCTTCCTCAGAGTCCTCAAGAAGAAGAGGCGCTGGTGAGCCTTCTTGACCAGCTTGGAGCAGTTGGTCGTCCAGGTGAGATCCTCGGAGATGTGGACTCCCAGGAACTTGAAGCTGCTCACACGCTCCACAGCCGTCCCCTTAATGTGGATGGGTGGATGTGGGTCAGCATTCCTCCTGTAGTCCACGATGAGCTCCTTGGTCTTCTCGGTGTTAAGCAGCAGGTTGTTTCTGTCGCACCACTCAGCCAGACGATCCACCTCCTCCCTGTAGGCGGCCTCATCGTTGTCACTGATGAGGCCAATCACCGTGGTGTCATCTGCAAACTTAATGATGGTGTTGGAACCATCAGCAGGTCTGCAGTCGTGGGTGAAGAGGGAGTAGAGGAAAGGGCTCATCACACAGCCTTGTGGTACACCGGTGTTCATTGTGATGGTAGATGAGCAGCGGTTATCCAGCCGGACATGTTGGGGGCGGTTGGTCAGGAAGTCCAGTAACCATTTGCAGATGAGGGAACTGATACCCAGGTCTGTCAGTTTCCTGATGAGTTGTGAGGGGTGGATTGTATTGAATGCTGAACTGAAGTCTATAAACAGCATTCTGGCGTAGGTGTTGTTGTTGTCCAGGTGTGAGAGGACAGAGTGCATTGCGATGGAGACTGCATCCTCTGTGCTCCTGTTCCGGCGGTATGCGAATTGGTGGGGGTCCAGGGTGGGGGGGAGACAGGATTTGAAGTGTGCTAGGACCAGTCGCTCTAAGCACTTAGTGATGATGGGGGTGAGTGCTACTGGGCGGTAATCATTGAGGCAAGATGGGTTGGAGTTTTTGGGTATCGGGACGATGGAGGTGGATTTGAAGCAGGCCGGTACCACAGCGTGGGCCAAGGACAGATTGAATATGTCTGTGAGCACTCCTGCAAGCTCCCCAGAACACGCTCTGAGAACACGCCCGGGGATGCCATCAGGGCCTGCAGCCTTGTGGACATTGATCCTGCTCAGCACCGCTCCTACATCGGTGGGGGAGAGAGTCATAGGTTGGTGGTCTGGCGTCATGTCTGCTTTGGTTGTGGTTGTGGGGTTCCCTCGCTCAAAACGAGCATAAAAGTTGTTGAGCTCGTTGAGGAAGGAGACATCAGAGGATGCGGGGGAGGGTTTGGTGGTCCTGTAGTCTGTGATGGTCTGGAGTCCTTGCCACATGCGTCGGGGGTTGGAGTTGGAGAAGTGTTCTTCTACCTTCTTTTTGTAATGGTGTTTGGCTTTTTTGATGCCCTTCTTTAGATTAGCCCTGGCTGTACTGTAGGCGTGTGCATCTCCTGACCTAAAGGCAGTGTTGCGGGCCTTCAGGAGGAGACGAACATCCCGGTTCATCCAAGGCTTCTGGTTGGGGTACATGGTGATCCGTTTCTGGGTGGTGACACTGTCTGTGGTTTTGGAGATGTAATCCAGTACAGATGAGGCGTACTGGTCCAGGTCTGTGTGGGTGAACATATTCCAGTCTGTGTTTTTAAATCTGTCCTGGAGCACTGCGTCTGTCCCCTCTGGCCACACTTTAATTGTCCTCACAGCAGGTTTCACACGTTGGATGAGTGGTGAATACCGAGGTGTGAGGAACAGGGAGAGATGGTCCGATTGTCCAATGTGGGGGAGGGGTGTGGCTTTGTAGGCTCCAGCCAGGTTGGAATACACATGGTCTAAAGTCTTGTCTCCTCTGGTGTGGCAGGAGACATGTTGGTGGAATCTGGGGAGGACTGTCTTTAAGTTGGTGTGGTTGAAGTCGCCAGCAACAATAAAAGCAGCCTCGGGGTGTTTATTCTGGTGTTTGTTAATGGCTGCAGAAAGTTCTTTCATGGCCAACCTAGCATTAGCGTCGGGGGGTATATACACGGCAGTGAGTATGATCGAAGTGAATTCTCTGGGGAGATAATAAGGTCTGCATTTGACCATTAAAAACTCCGCATTAGGTGAGCAGTGACTCTCAGTAGTAGTGGAGTTCATGCACCAAGCATTGTTAATATAAATGCACAAACCTCCACCTCTGGTCTTGCCGGAGTCATCTGCTAGCCTGTCGGCTCGGTGTGTGTGGCGTCCTGCTAACTCGATAGCATTGTCCGGGCAGCTGTTGTTCAGCCATGTTTCGGTGAAAAACATGACATTTGAGTCCATAATCCGTCTGTTGTTAGTGATGGAGAGCCGTATCTCATCCATTTTGTTTGCCAGAGAACGGACATTGGCGAGAAAAATACTGGGTAAAGGCAGCCGGTGTGGTGTTAGCTTTAGCTTAGCCCGTAGCCCTCCGGATAATAAGGATAGGGTCTCACTGGGATTAGAAAAATCATTTTTTACAAGTGTCCTAAGTCCAAAAAAGTAATAAGTAAAGATGACACCATGTTTTCTGATGTCTGTAGGCTTGAGGCAGTGTTTTGGTTTATAGTAAAGCAAAATGTCGTCACTGATGTTATATCAGTGATTTCTGGAATGCCAAAGCAGCAACATAGTATACGATGATGTAACGGGGGTATTTTCAATTATTATATTTTAAATCTTTCAAAGTTATTATTTATTAATATATTTTGTATTTATTTTTTAATCAACAGACTTTTTATTCGTATTATTTTTATTTCGTCAGTTTTATCAAAGCAACTGACCACATGTATGAATTAATAAAGTTCAGTGAAATGAAATGAAAAGAACAGGGGTTAAGCACTGTCTGCCGTACTGAATATTGTTTACGGATATTTGAGAATTTGTATTGCTCAAACATTTTCTTTGGTGTGCTTCATTGTTATGTCTGTCATGTTGTGATCTGTCATATTAACAAACTGTTCTAAAGCCATTTGTTTTTTCAGAATCCAAATCGATGCTTTAGAATTCCTTAAAGGTGAAAATGGACTCCAGTTCAAATTGTGTGTGTGTGCCCGTGTGTGTGTGTGTGTGTGTG
>NC_137930.1:16775191-16810191 GCF_963969265.1 Rhamphochromis sp. 'chilingali'
CGTTTGGATGGTAGGTTCAAAATCGGTGTAAGCAACATGAAAACAAGCAAGTATTGTTTCCAGCCATGTCTATCGATTTGATCCCAGTGTACTTCTGATGGTTGCTTCAAGCAAGAAACGTACCATGTCACAAAGCTCAGATCATCTCAAGCTTGTTTTCTGAACATTATTTTGAGTTCACTGACCTTCACAGCCACCAGATCTCAATCCAATAAGCTTTGGGATGGGGTAGAAGAGTAGATTTCCATAATGACTGTGTAGCTGACCAATCTGCAGAGTGTAATCATGCCATTTTATCCATAAGGACCAAAGTCTCTGAGGAATATCAGCCTTTTTGAATCTACATTATGAAAAATTAAGGGAGCTCTGAAGGCTAAAGGTACTAGCAAGGTGTATCTAATAAAGTGGCCATCGGGTGTACGTAGTCACATATTTGTATTTTATTATTAACCAAAAACAAATCAACTCAACCGAAGAAACTAATAAAAGACAGTCGAAGAACGGGGGTATGAAAACTAGTGCAGAAGAGGATGATGGGAAATGAAATAATTTTGCAAGTATTTTCTGAAAAATGGACAACAAAAACTAACCACTGGGTGGCACAAGAGGATAAACAAGGGTATTGTGAAAGTCACCGAGATTTATCCTCTGTGGACTATGAAGGTCAGTGCGAAAAGGTGTTCAGTGGATTGACTTTTTAAGTCTTGTCTAGTGGTATTTCTACAATACCTGCATATTGTAAAAACAAATGACTGCGCGGACTTTAAATTCAAACAGAACAGCGCTGAGTTATTATACGCAGACCATAATTTAGTGTAATACATAACCACTAGCATCTAAATGGTCTGAGCAATCGTGTCCTAAAAAGTGTCTGGAGTGCCTTCCTTTTCCCTCCAGCCTTTTCTCTGACGCCCTCAATCCTGCTGCCTATGCCCCCGCCCCTTCCCTCCGCTTCAGTGCTAATAAGGAGAACTAGAACGCTCCCTATATCACTGCCACATCTCATCAAGAAGGCCATGCTTCAAAAAAGCCCAACACACAGAGCGCAGAGAAAGGAGGGTGATATTACTATAGGGTCAGAGGGAGGCTAAGCAGTGCAGCAAGGCTCATTAGATCTAATAAATAGTAGGGAACAAACTCCTGTTGAGAAAGTTGAAGTTCCCTACGTATTGGTTTACTTTGCCATTAAAGCGGTGTCACATCTATATTCAGTGATGTTCCTCTGCAAGTGTCTGCACGTGCTTTGGAGCTGAAATCCAAACACACGGCCTTTGAGGCCCGAAGAGACGTGATAATCTGCACGATAACAATCAGGGCTCTCACTGCAAGAGCCTCTGACAATGACAAAGACAACAAGAAGCACTGATATTTTAAATGGCACACTTTCCAACTGCTGTGCTTTGCAAGGCAAACACTGAGACTTGAAAAGAGGGAGAGAGGAGAAGCACACAAAAAAGGGGTCATGTTTATGTTTTGCACTGGCTCAGAGATTTTTTTGTGTTTCTATGGCAATATAAAGAAGACATCCAACAGTGAGAGCAATAAAATACCTTAAAAGGAAGTAATGGGGCAGGAGAAGAGAAAAAGAGGAAAAAAAGATGTTCGGTAACGACATGCTCTTCTGAACTCTTTCCCTTTAAAACTGTCTATATGTGTCTCTCATACTGACAGATCAATTTACCTCACATTCAGTGGCTAGAATAAATGCACACTGCGCTGTGTTGGGTGTAGAAAATGTACGTGACAGAATTCAAACTACTGAAATTAATTCATAGCAGTGCTTATTCTTTTCTTTCACGGTGCTTCGAATTTGATTCCACCGATGTCCAACAGAGCATGGATGAAGGTTTCAATTCGGCATAAATGCTTTTTGTTTATTCATTTGTCTCCCTCTCCCGTGACTAAAAACAATATTTAGCAGAGCTAGATTCACAGACTGAGGAGCTACTCGGACTTATTGGAAATCACATAACATAGAAGTTACTTGTTGGTGGTTCAATTCATTTCACTCTTATTCATGTAGCCCTAAATCAAAACAACTGCCTCCCCTCCACCACCTATGAACAGCCGCTTGGCAACAAAGAGAAGGAAAAACTCCCTTTTGACAGGAAGAAACCAGGCTCAGGGAGGGGCATCTACCATGAACGGTTGAAGGTGAGAGCAAGGAGAAGAAAAACTTTAACTATTGCTATACCAATACTGTACCAGTATGTAAACTACAAGACAGCAGCATTGGTTGTAACACGTTACAAAGTAACATAATTGATGTAATCACATTCTATTTTTCAGTAACAGTAATGTAACTCAGCAAGGCATCAAGGCAGTGACGAGCACTATGGCGATAACTTTGAAGCCTCTTTTGGTTGTTTTCATCTGTGCTTTGTGTTCACACCTAAAGACCACAAGAAAGATGCAGTTGGTCCTCATTAGGATAGGGATTTGTATTGGAGTGTGGTCTAAGGTTTATATTGTTAAATGGTAATTATGAGACTGTGCATTTTAGGTCATTTGATGGCGTAACAAGAAAGTAATGGAACGAGTGGTGTAATCAATTACTTTGTTTGGTGAGTAATTAAGTTGCGTACTGCATTACTATTCAGAAAAGTAAGGAGTAATGTCCCCCACACTACAAGGTGGTAGCTAAACATTAGGTTAAAAACAGTAAGTTAAAAATAAAACAATAAAACAATACATTTGGGTGCAAAAATCATCAACATTAACATTTTGACCAATGAGCCATCTCATCTTTCCATCACTTGCTGCCCTCTCTGGTCTTTCCCCCCTGTGGGCTCTGGTGGATAGTATTACAGCACTGTAGCCCTGCAGCTTTTCCTGTGAGGGTCACATTGGGTTGACAGAGAGGACCAGAGGCTGGACGGAAATGGAAGCGGTTCCTCCCGTAGGCACAGACGTTTGTCATTGCACACAAAACTCGGAAAGCCTGCAACCCTCCTGATTTAGCTGCTGGTGCAGATAATCATTACGATGATAGATTTGACCAGGTTTTTACAGCTAATGTCATCAGCTGCAGAAACATGTTAACAGAACAGCTCTGGATCTAACCCCTGTTTTTATTTCTGCAGGGATGCATCGTGTGGTCCTAAAGCGTTATACCCACAAAGGAGGTAGACCTTGATCACAAGGCTCATATTAAGTCATTAGATGTTGATGAGTCATTCCTGCCTGTTTCTACTGCAGGTGTTTTTTTAAATTTTTTGGTGTAAACAACACAGAACACATACCCCACTAAGATTAATATTAACTCACTGAAGGTTTGTTTAAAGGCAAAATTAAAAGTCAACATCTTGTTAGAGTGTCTGTGAAAATGCACCCGGTGCAGCAGCGCTTTGAGCCAACTCTCGGTATGCTAATATTCACACTGATGTACAAGAATGCTGATGTTTGCCAAGTATCACAGTGACCATGATTATTGCATTAGCATAAAAACATTTGGTAATTAGCATTAGATTCTAATTTAATTCAATTAAATCGTGACCTTTGTACAATCTATATCTTATTAATCCCAAAATGAAAATTTCTTCAGAAGATTAATACATGTTGGAGGATGAACACCCATGTTAGAAATCCCTCCATTACATGTTGAAGTATTTAAGTCTGGAGCAACCACCAAAACTAGAGTCACATCTTTCTATGTCAAAAGAGACTGAACCACATTCTTATTTATTTTTTAGCTTCATGACCATCGACTTTCTTCCCTGCAAGTGCAGCAAATGGAGGCACTTTCGCTGAGGGGACAGGGAACTCGAAGATCAAAGGTGACCCGGCACAAAATTGAGATGGCCTAGCTAGTCGAACTGAAGCTCACTTTGAGTGAGGCTCAGCATGTTGCTAAAGCTGGGCAACATCAAACAGAACTTGCATATATATTACATTTCAAAATTTCATATTTTTTCCTGTTTCAGCACCGTGTTCGTGCTGTTTATTGGTATGCCTTTCGCTGCACATGCATGCATGCATGCTATGCAAGTAAAAGCAAGGAAATTAACAATTTAAAAAAAAAAAAAAAAAAAAAAAACAGCGAGAGCAGAGAGAGCAGAAGAGAGTGAGACTGCAGATATTTTTAGTGCGAGCAGATATGTCAAAAGACTTCCAAGATCAATGTGTGCCGAGCATCGCTGTAGAGCTGAATGTTTTCCCTCCCTGCTGCTGTCTGGCTCCACAGTCAAAAACAGTGTTGCTACAAGGTGAAACAAAACCACTCTGTATGCTCCGGCTTCATCTCCCTTATTTAGTTTTCTCCTCCTGTTGGAGAAAATGCTGCTCAAATGCTTTCACCGCTCGTGTCACCCCACGCTGTCAGGGGAAGGTCAATAAAAATCATGGCAGAATGATTATAAAGTCAAACGGTATGATGTGCCGCATCTATATCGCAAATACACAAGAGACGCTGAGAGGAGCAAGGACACTGACGTGCTTTACAGTTATTTCCAGTGTGCTGAAGGGGCCAGCACACTATAGCATTAGGAGATTGTCCTCAGTGTGCCCTCTTGTGTGTATTATACACTAATCACATTATTCCTGTTAATGGGGAGGGTATCCACTGACAAGCCGCCATCATGTTCTGAATGCTCACCGGCCCCATCAAGGGACAACCGATTCATTCCGAGCCACAATGAAAAAGCCCAAAGGAATACAAAAACTACCCGAGCCCTTTATGTTATGTTGGTAAATCATTTGTCACACTATATTGTGTTTGCGCAAGCCGACTGTGCCTGTGTGCCACAGCTGCGCAATGAGCATCGCTACCTGCTGATGACAGTGCAAAATACATTAATAAAACGCTTAACACAAGTGAGGCTGTGCTGTGGGCTGACTTACCAATTTACTAACAGAATGCACAGAGGAGAGCCCACATATTTCTCCCTCTTAAGCAGGACCGTTAGTTTACCTCGAGGAGCTGTGACATAAAACGCTACGGCATAATAACTGGAACGCCCCCGCTCTCTGGCCAGTTATCATAAAAATGAATAATCCTTATCGCCGCTTCGCACAGCCAGCTAAGATGAGCGGCAACAAAATTAGAACATAATCTTCCCGAGGGCCGAAGTATCAAGAGGACGTGATCAATAATGCCAGCAGTGGATATTTCCACATTTTCTTTTTTTTTAAAAAAGGGAAGGTGAACTTCTCCGGGCAATTCCAATACAGCAGATGGCTTGTTATTGTCATTGGGGAACTTCAAATGGTGTTGCTTGGGTGTACAGACAAAACACCATTTCCCACAGGGTAAGAATGGACCCAATGTCGAGCCCTAACAGCACCAAAAACCTGCAGACTGAGAACTGGATTTCTCACACAATTATTATACTAATCCCCGAATTGCAGTGAAAAGAATATGACTTTTAAATGCTAAATTTCAAGCAGTTTTTCTACATTTGGCATTTTGGAGGGATAGCCCTAACATGGTCATCTTAGGCACACAGCTCTAGCTGTGAACGCTGTCCCCCTACCCATCTGTGACTCAAGCTTTCTATTTGTGAAGGGTCAGCCAATCAGAACAAAGCTGGAAAGTGAGGATGGTCTTAAGGGGAAGGGAACTTTTTAGCTCCCTTCCCCTTAAGACAGCTTCTTTAGGACAATCGGTTACAACGAGGCTCAATATAAGATAAGTAAGCATTATTTTGAAGTGCGAATAAATGTATGTAGTCTGACCTGGGCATAATGGTCATGAACACAGTGAATAAACTGCCTGCTAAATTCTTGTGATCACACAACGGTGTGTGCATAATCTCTTATATGCAGTGAAGCAGGGTGTGCCTATGCTCACCGATGCATCGAGACATCAATACAGCATCAGTAATGACATCTCTCCAGAGACCTTTGGCCTCGAGATGCTACGAAGCATGAAAGAGAGATGAAGGGAGACAAAGATGGAAGTGGGAGGGGGGGCAAGAGAAAAGGAGTGCAACAGAGCAGAATATGCAGGGCTTAATTAGTTGGTGATGGGCGATAAAATGTCACAAGAAGAAACAGAAGTCGAGGAGTGTTGCATACTGATGACTGCGGCAGCCTGAAATCTGCATCTAACAACTCCAGGTCCACTTAGAAGCTGGTTTTGACCTGTGCATGGGAGATTAAAGACAACACACATCAGCAGGACCACAAAGAGACTTTCACCTCCACTTCAACTCCACTGGGTGCTGTGTTTTTTTGTCAGCGTCCAATGCTACGGCAATGCATCGTCTCCATTTTTCCACGCTGCCAAAATCCAGTCTGGTGCAGACTGAATTAGAGAAAAATGACTCATGGATTTGACTTGAGCTTGGCTAGTTAGAAGACTACACAATAATACCGAGGGAAGTAAATAACCAAAGGCTTTATTAAACAATTGCAGAAAGCCGAGCCTACGTGATTTCCCAGAGTCTATCTCAGCACAAATAAATTGCTCGATTCCTAAATATATCTCACCAATTCTCAGGAAGACTGTAAGTAAGTTGGCAAGACATGAAAAACACTTAATCGCCAAATTGAACAAACTCTACAACGCACGCAGAAACGTCTCCATTTAAAGCATGTGTTCAGCAGCACAGAACATCATCATTAGGCTTAAAAGTATTTTAGAATAAGTGATTTGTTGGAAATACAGGGTGCTGTTTGGCGAGATGTGACTGCTCCATCTCTGATTTATCAAGGCTAAAGGGAAAAAAACCCCCAACAGACTTTTGTGAGTAAGCCGCCTAAAAATGTCAGACCACTTTACAATGTCTTGAAGCCTTGACAGAAAGAAAGAAGCTGCAGTAGTTAACACAACAAACACTCCGCATTTTAAGAGCAGCTATCATTAAGTCTGTGCTCGCATCAAACCGCAGACTGTTCTTTGCCTCTTCTTCTAAAGGCGTCAGTATGTAGCATGCAAGGCTACATTTAAAAGGACTTTTCTTGAAACACAGATGTATTCGGGAAATTATCTGTGTCTCTCTTTTAATAATAATAATAATAATAATAATAATTAAGATGAGCATTTGGGAGTAGCACTTCTTGCTGCCAGCTCCAGCATATGTGCATCTAGCAGCAGGGAAGTAAGACCGGGGAGGAGGTGAGAAAGAACTAAGAGTACCAGTGTTTTCCTCAGAAGTCTGGGATTAATTGAAAGTAATTAAGGAAGTAGGCATCTCTGCGGGGACTAGGGGCGGCCTCACCCCCACCCATCAATCAGCAGCTATCAGTGCTGAGCCTAAAACCAGCACAGTGGCAGTACATTGTGTACTGACATCACTTCTTAAGCGCTAATCGTTCATCGCCCCACTGAGCCGGGATAAAGTCAAAGAAAGTCCAAAGCTTTGCTGATGAGAAACTGACAAGCAAACTAAACAGAAACAGAAACTGTGGCTGGAAACTGACGAGGAAGAAAAGACGAAGTGATGCTGATGTGATAGACATTGATACATAGCGCACCTACGGGAGCCTTTGAAAGACACAACTTCAATTCAATTCAGTTCATTTCATATAGTGTGAAATCAAAACAACAATATCGTGGCTCAAGAGTTGGCAGTACGTCTTGTAATCGGAAGGTCGCCGGTTCGAACGCCGGCTCGGACAGTCTCGGTCGTTGTGTCCTTGGGCAAGACACTTCACCCGTTGCCTACTGGTGGTGGTCAGAGGGCCCGGTGGCACCAGTGTCCGGCAGCCTCGCCTCCGTCATTGCGCCCCAGGGTGGCTACAATGTAGCTTGCTATCACCAGTTACTTAGTTAGGGACTAAGTAAAGCGCTATACAAATACAGGCCATTTACCATTCACCTCATGGTACTTTATATATAAACAATAACAGAGAGAAATCCCCAACTATCAGATGACCCCCTACGATCATGCACTTGGCAACAGTGGCAAAGAAAAACACCCCTTTTAACAGGAAGAAACCTCCAGTAAAACCAGGCTCAGGGGAGAGGCGGCCATCTGCTCCACCTGAGGGGTTAGAGGAGGGAGAAGGGCCGAAAGACACACTGTGGAAGCTCCCAGCACACAGTTTTTGTGCTAATGTTAATGAGCTTTGAAAGCATCAGGGCCTTATCTAGTATGCACCTCAGCACTTGACAACCAGGCTCTGTCATTTTACGTGATCTGTCACTTCGCTGTGGTTCCCAAACAATTCCATATAGCATAAATCCCACTACTAGTTAATCATGGAATATTTAGCTGTGCTGTTACCAGACGGTAGCGTTTTACTACAGCACCACGCACAACGAAGGACCCATTATTTCACAAATGTTTGAGCAAAACCTACAACCTACTGCTTTTCTCCACATACTGTATCAGAACAATATGTGCTCATAAAACTTGATTTTGACACAAATTTCCACTTTTTTCATAGCTACAGTATGTAAGGTCAAAATAGCATCATGTTTTACCCACGGAAAACACAAATATTGTGCCGTCAAAGAAAAGTCAAAGGCAGCTATTTTAGACGGATGGAAGATTATTTGAGTCCCAACGACCTGCTGTCATGGGAGGCTTAGCTACCACTGTGGTGAGCTAATCTATCCCTGTGCTTGGAGTGCTACAGACAAGCAGTGCTCGGTCCTGCATCGGTATGCTGCGGAGCGCTGCGGGGGGATATGTGCGAGGGATTAGCTTGAGTTAAAACTGTAATACAGGCTGGTGCAGCGAGAGGAAATCACTTGTCTGTCTGGTCTTTGTCTGCTCTGCATTACAGCAGAGGAGAGGGTCAACAGTTCACGAGATGAGCAGGCAGCGGAGGAACAGTTAACCCCTGTGAGCTTTCATAATGTCTTGTCATTACCTCATGGCAAGGTACGTGGAAACATCTGAAATAAAGGATCTTTGCTACCAACCTTGGCCTTGCCAGTGCTCTGCAGAATGTGAACCAGCGCGCACGCCATCTCCTCCTTGTTCTTGACGCTAATCCCAGGCTCGAGCACAGAGCACAGTAGCATGTAGTTATTGGTAGTGTACTCTGCAAATTCTTTGTACATCTCCATGGGAAGGATGTTCATGCTCTGATAGCGTGCCTTAATTCTAATCATGGGACCAGACGTCTTGCCCTTGGGCGGGTTCGGGGTGCTGACGGGATACCATTTCTCCACAAACTGTCGCCCGGTGACAGCTGCGACGGGGATGTTGATGAGTCCGATGTAGTTGTTTTTGTCTTTCTTTTTCTTCTTGTCTGTGTCTTTGTAGAGGTGGGCTGTGATGGTCTTGACGGCGGGAAGGTTGCTGAACTCAAAGTGCTCTCCCCAGAAGACGTTGTCGGTCTTGAGCTTGCAGGTGGTGCGGGCGTAGAGCGAGTCGTCGAGGCAGAGCTCACAGTAGTATTTCTTTTTGGCCGGCAGATCCTTGGCTTCGATGATCCACAGCCTCAGCATGTTCTCGACCCGTCGGCTGTTGTCCTGGAGACGGAAGATGACAGGAAGTAGTTTGATCAAATTTTTAAAAGCAACATGATAAACATAATTTACTGAATAAAAAAAGGCAGTGAACAAATCCACTAAACAAACCACATAGTTGGAAAAGCAAACTGATAAAATTCGAGATCAGACCCCGACAGGGAAGTCTCACCGCTTCAAGAGTCAAAAACAACCTCAGCAGTATTTCAAACATTTCACTGAAGCAATTTAAAAACCTCCCTTTCTCCCTTCCATTCCCGATCATTAAAGAGCTAAGAAATATCCTACATTATTTCACAGAGTGCTAACCCATTCTTATGTCATCAATTGATTTTGCCAAGAGCGGGCATATTTTTGGCCCATTATTCACACTGCCTTTGAAAACTACCTCCCAAAAAGAAGAGAGGAGATGAGAATTACATTATTTTTAAAAAAAGAGGAAAAAAAAAGAAAAAGAAGTGGCAGAGCGTCTTACAATCACGAGAACTACTTTAGATCTCTGGAGTGCTCAGAACTCACCGGTATCTGAATACGTTTCACATTTTTTTTAATGGTGCAGTTAAATTTCGTTTACGCTTCGTGTTTCTGTTGCTCTTCATCTTATTTTTGATGTCTCCGCCATTCATTTAAGTGCAGCTACATGAAACGGGGAGCTGAAATTTGAGGCACTAAGCTGAGTTACAGACACCTACAAAGAAAAGACGGGCCTTTTTTTTTTCCTCCCCAAGGCTTTTTAACTTGCTTCTATTTGTAACTGAAAAACATACATATGTCTCTATCAAAATATCATCGTGCTCTTCTACATATTGCCTGGTTATGTCACAGTCTTACATAAACCTTCAAGGAATGTCAAGGGATCGCACTTGTGTTCCTTTCCAGGTCCGTCCCCCACAAATCTAGAGAATAAACCCTCCAAATGATGAGCACTTAACTTCCTTATTAATCTCTCCAACAGACAGCAAATATCTTGACTTGCGTGATTCATGTGCTGAGTCACTGCGCACATGATAATTAAAGCACAGTTCTACCATTTGACGTAACCAAGCAGGAAATTAAAAGGGTAATTAAATATGCTGCTGTTTGCTCTTTAAAAGCGTTTTCATTCTTCAACTGCAGTTCGGTTAGCCTTGATAAAAATACTTAGGTTTAGAAAGAAAACAATCACACAATTGTTGTTTGCCCAGTGAGTGCACTGAATGTTTTTGCTTTCTACAACTGATTGCAAGTGGTTGACCTTAGGCTGAGTGTGCAACGCCCTCAACCTCTGGACAACCAACTTTCACTCGCAATTTTACTCTTCAAATCTATGAGGCTTTGGCAGTATTCTGAATGTAAGTAGCTAATGGGAATTTCTCTGTTTGTAGACGACAAAGGATTTCCAGTTTTCACCTTGTTTATCTCAGTTAATCACCTCATTATCATAAAGAGCGCGCACCGAATTACAGACTAATTGCAAACTTGACCCAATTTAATTGCAAACTGATTGCAGACTGTCTTTTTTATTGCGTTTTCGTCACCATCTTGGTGCCTCAAAGTTGCTTTGAAGATGGCAACTGGCTGCAAGCGGTCACAAACCTGGTCTCAACCTTTCAAGCAATTATTTCAAAGGCAGCTCAATCTCAAGTTCCTTGTTCACAGTCACTATAATTGTGCTCCTGCTGCAGTCTCCAGCCACTGCCTTCCTTAGTGACTGTGATCATTAGGAAGCCATTCTGGCAGAAAGATCCGAGTGCAAACTGTGTGCAGTAGCCTTTATGTAACCAAAACTGAAACTGCTTTTTCACCGAGATGTATGATCTTAAAAACGCCATAGTTTTCTTGACTGTCTAACCTGGTATAGGTAATATCATAGTAGTGGTGGATTAGTGGTAGTAGATATATTTAAAGTGCTTTAGAGAAAAATTACGAAATAAAGTTTAATTTTTAAAAACATTTGCTAAAAAAATGCATTTCATCCACTCAAAACACACATATCAAAAGGGCTAAGACAAGGAACATTCCAGAGCTATTTAAGAACCCCTCCACACCCCCAACGCCGCCACTTCTCCACATCTAATTAATGAGTAATTTGCTAAATAATGACGGATGAAAGAGTGAAGAGGCTGGGTGAGCAGGACTATTTCCCTGGCTTAAAATGTTTGCCACCTTCCCCTTGTCACAGCTGTTTGTCAGGATCCCAGATGGTACTGAAACATAAAAAGCTCTTTACATGTTGCCTGTATGCCTTCTTCATCAAACCTGACGTGCACACATCGGATTCTTGCTGCGTGAGTTGCAACACAGTGTAAACTCTGTATGGCTCTGTCCTCATCACTGTTTCAAAGTGTTTGGAATTGAGACACTTGTGTATGAACATATTACCACTGAATACTTCACACCCACTGTGTGTTTTTGCATACTCACCTTGTTTGGTTGTACAGCCCTCCTCAGATTCTCCATCCATTTGTCTCTTTCGGCTGCTGAACGGCATGAGAAACATTTGCTTCCTGTGGAGGTAGTGACCTACCACAGAGAGAAGGGAAAATTTAAAATGCTTTGGTGATACTGTCAGAAAAAAAATAGAACAGTGAAGGTTTCACTAAAACTTTGCTCATAAATACCACAGACAGCAAAAGAATGGTAGGAGCATCTTCAGTCTCCTTATGTGAGAGCTGTTTTTGAAACTGGATGGTTTAAAATAAGCACAGCAGGATGAATGGTGAACAGAGCACAGGGCAGAAAGTTTAGGATAGTATTGGGTCGCTTCCCTCCAAGAAGCTCCCTTCTTGACAATTCAGCCCTTAATGCAGTGATTAAAGACAAAGTCTGTCATAATTTGTTTTGAATTTCTCTGCTCCAACAACAATAATTACAAGACATCAAATTTCATGTAGTAATTAAAGAAACTGCCCACTGTACTTCCATTGATTTTCTGTAACTAGAGAAAAGTCATCAAGAGTTAATCACAACATTGTGTGTTCCACAATAAAGAGAAGTTGGCTCTATCATGACTTTTGATTGCGACTGGTCATCAGCAGCTCATAAAGAAGGAGATTTACAGCAAAGACAGGGGATTAGAGGACTCGCTGGTTCCAAAAATATTCCTGCTAGAGGCTGAATGATATAGGCTTTTTAAGACAGATACCAACACCAATATTTGGGGACTTAGAACTCCAATATATCGGCTGATATTATGAATCATGAACAGATTTCCATTACATTTGTTATCTTTAGTTACTTATGAGTCTTTCTCAAGATAATATGGGAATGCAGTTTAAAAATAATGTCATTTTATTTTGTCTTACTTGTTCACGCTCTGCTCGATTCTGCTGGAATCAACTGCTTGTTGCGTTTGTGGCGTTTCAAAGACGGGTTGCCAAATGATGACACCAATATATTTGCAAATAGCTAATATTGTCCTACGGACTCTATTTCCCAAACTAATGATTAAAATTTGTGAATTAGTAAACTATGGCACAGGGGGGTTCCTGGATAAATAGCAATACTAAAGATTTGTTGTGACCATTAGTTTTAATTAGCTTTTTCTCAGCTTTTGAGTATTATTATTGTGTAGATATGACAGATGGCACTGAATGCCCAGGAGCTTCAGCTAGTGTTGTTGCTAGAATAATATTAAAAAAAATGTACCAAGCAGTTCCAGATTCTTCTTTCTAGCTTTAGTTTTTCTTATGTGATCTGAAACTAAAATCTTGGGGGCGAGGGGCAGATTAAGGAAATACTCAGCAAAAAAAAAGTCCTACTTTGAGTTGAGAAAAAGCCAGTTAAGGGTTATAGCAAACCCAAAATAGCGTGTTGTGGTAACTGGGAAAACAACACAGAGTCGTTACTTCACTCGAACTACAAATAAAGGCAGGCTCATTAAAATTAATGAATATTTCAGCTGTTAGCTTATTCTGGGATTCTGCTGCGCATGCAGAAAAGCTGCAGAACAAACTGTAAATCCAAAAACTGACTTTTCCTGTAAGCTCAGCTTTGATGGCTGCCAGCATCTGGATGTCAAATTCAGATACAGTTGATGACTGTCAGCTATGTGTGTAGTTGTAGTAAGTACATTAACTATTGAATTATTTTATTTCACAAGCAAAGCAGCATATAGGCTGTGTGTGGATGCATATAGCCCCCCCGTCCCCCCGACATCCTCTCACCTCAAAGCAGTAGTCTTGCCCGAGGATGCTGCTGTGAACGGGCTTGATGATAACCTCGTCCTCCATACTTAGGTCCAGGGCTTCCACAGCGCTGCTGGGGCTGAGCAGTGATTCATGGGAGCGGGACTCCTTCAGCCTTGGCATCAGATGAGATCTAAAAGCGGAGAAAGAAGAAGAGAAAACTGAATCACCCTGCCGAGTTTGACGGGCAGGAGCGAGAGAGGAAGCATATGGGCCGCCCATAACAGCAAGCGCGAAGGAAGCGAGCGCGAGGAGGACGAGGAGAGGATGCTCCACTTGCCTTCGAGTCAGCCGACGAGTTCGCACGCTGCGCTTATATCGACACATTCACGCAGCCACTTCTAAGCACGGCGATAGCAGATGCTTTGTGGCTCCTCATTTACAAGTTGGAGCATCAATGAATTAATGAAACGAGCTCGGAGGATTGACTCAAGCTGTTCTGCCAACTAATGCAGCAGAACCACCATAAATAGGAAGTTAAGCATTTTACAGATTATCATTAATGTTCAGACATCCGTGATGCAATCATCTTCCACCGCTATAAACCCGCTTCATAGATGCTTTTTTGGACTTCCATTTAGGACCCAAAACACAACAGCATTCTCTGGCTCAGAGTGCCCTTAGAGAAACGTTCAATAGTTTGTCAAAGACGGCCCCTAAGCCCACAATTCACAGGCATTTTTTTTTTTTTAGCCAAAGAAGATTAAGAGACAAAGTAAAGAGCTTTCCACTGTTTGCTGTGTTTGATGTTGCCCTACTTTGTCTTTACAGAAGAGTTGGATTGAGTGTCACTTATGACGAGCAAATGTGTCTCTACGCCGTGTATATATGCTGGTGAGCAACATTAATTTGAGATTTCCACATCATGAAGTCAACCAACATCATCCAGAGTCAAAAACAAGCACTTAACGCTCGCGTGTTTCCTTTAACCACTAACCCTACGATCCCCACCGCATCGCAGCTGGAAGAGGATGAAAAGTTAAATACTGTAACATCAGTGAGGGCTGCACGCAGCAACAGGCACGCTACATAACATCAGCCCCTGATGCTCCAATACTCGAGAGGAAGATGAAGACAAGGGTTCAATTGCTCATGTAATGAGTGAGAACAGTCTTTTAACAGTGCCCTCTATGGACGGCTTACACACTAATCCCATGCATGTGTGCGCGCGTGTGTGTGTGTGTGTATACTGTACATATTTTCAGCGGAGTAGAGGAAGAGCTTTTCAGGAAAAATGCAGCAGCCGTAATGACAGATTAGTGACTGCGTGCGGCCCTTTGTAGAGTCAGTCAGCTTTGTTGCCAAATCCTCTGTGCAATGTGAAGTGGATAATGACCTGGACACTGTGCTTTTTCCCCCCTTTTTTTTTTACTTAATAACAAACGCACACACACGCACACATACACAAGCGTACAGAGGAAAATGCCATCCTGTGAAACAGAAGAAAAGAATACAACAAGGTGCAAAATACAGAAAAAAGGAGAGGAAAAAAAGCCTTAAGGATAGCTCTGAATATGAAAATCCAGTTTTAGAAGCTCTTACTCCCCCAGCATAGCTGGAGAGGAAGTGACTTTGCACCTTCCTCTGCTTTGTGATTGGCTGACAGGGTACTGGGCAGAACAGAGAGCAAGTAAAATAATCAGAAAGGAGGGGAAATGGGGATTTTTTTTTTCTCTTGCTTTTTTTTTTTGGTGGGATGTTCTGTCAGAAACAGGAAGGGAATGTCCACGGACCACAGTTCAAACTCCTAAAGCTGCACGGATGATTCTAAGGGAACTAACTGCAGGAAAACAATCCGTCAGAGCGCTGCTTTAATGAACTCGTAGCACGTGCATTTCTCATACTGAGGCAGAGGTGAACAGGGAGCGTGAGCATTTAATCTGTAAAAGAATGATCCAGAATTTGACTAAAGTACAGAAGAACTGCCTCAGAAAGAATGCACTGCGTCCCCTAAAAGGCATCCATTTCATTCTTACATAATGACTCTTTTTTTTTTTTCCTCTCAGCATATTGTATTAGAAGAACATTAGTGTCAGCGAGAATTGTGCCAGACTGTGAAAGTATGAATTGATAAATAAATATGCTGCCTGTCATCTGTGTGGCACTGTATTAAACTGTGCCGCGACGTGTAATTTACAGCCTATTCTGGGCCGCTTCACCATAACGACAGTAAAAGAGTGTCTGACGTCTGAATCCTGTTCATAACGTCTACATCTGACAAAGCCTTTATGCCAACCTCCTGCAAATGTCAACCTGCAATACAAGCAGGACATGGTGCTTTCTCCTTTTCATTCCTACCACCCTCAGCTTCAGCCATTATAAGAAAACGTCCTTCTTTGTCCTTGGCAATCCTTCAGTAACTTGTATCTACGCTTCCCTTCATCTGTTTAGGTGGGGGTCCACGTTTCACATCGACTACCTGACACATATCTTTCCAGCGCTTTCTCTAAGTTGTGCTTCAGATTTGTTTCACTCACTGTGTTCTTCTGGCTTTCTTTTTAAATATTACAGATATTTCAAACCAGTGGCTCATAACGCAAGAAAATAAATATGCAGAAATACGTGCTCGTGTAACGCTTGATTTAGACTTCCGTGGGGAAATGCATGTTGTAAGCTATGACATAACTGGAAACCCCTTTTAACCCCTAAGCCATAACCTTGCACGTAACCTGATGCGCAACCCCCAAGAAATGTAACTGTAGTCCCGGACAAGTAGCCAGGATAATAAATACATTCACATCGACAAAAGAGGATTGCATTTTTAATCAACCAAGTACCTCTTATGTGATGGAAGGCATGACGGCCCCCTGTTGGGTTTTTATTAGATGCTAAAGTTTCGAGATGTTGCCAACATGAACCAGAGTCTCCCGTCTGGATTCAAACTGCAGACTTTACATGTTCATTTAAACCCATTTTGATCCTTTATGTTTTTGTCTTGGATGAGAGACAGTTTTTTTCCTACCGTTACTGTTAAACCAGCTTCTACCTGCACCTTTTTCTTTTCTCAGCTTTTCCACTTCAGCCAAATTGCAGAATCCTTTTTCTGACTGCAGAGCAAAATGTATCAACAACAACAACAATCCGGGTGGTTGTTCCGCACATTTAAAATAGCCCCCCCAAAAAACAAAAAAAAACCAAGGAGGGATAGAGACTGGTGAAAATATTCTTCGATCGGCGAGCGCTGTGTGGGAAAGCAAAGCTGCTGCTCTTCCAGTACGTAATTGTCTCTGAAGGACTGTTTAAATTTCTTTTTTTATAATCCCAGAAACCTGGTAGTGTAGCTGTACATTCACTATTTAGGAATTTATGCTGCTGCATCAGGCCAAATCCCATCAGCCCACTGTGAGAACTAGACAGACTGTGTTCTGCTCTGCCAGCCCTAATACTGACTCCTAACTGAGTTTCCATTGAACCTCGGCAGAGTAATGGATCCTGAGTGTGTCTGGGCTTCACCCAGTGCGCTTTGTGTCTGCATCCTGTAAAGAGAGTTCATCAGATAGGCTGTCTGGGCTCCGATACAGTCTGAAACATCAGGCGCTTATAGGCGTCAGTGTACTTAGACGCATAACACTGCACTGGCTACACCGCAAGGGAGTATGTTTGTACTGGGAGCTCGAGATAGGCTGAATTAATGGAGTGCGACGCAAAGAAACAGCACTCTCAAAATCCACATCCCACTGAGCTACTACAAGAGTTTGCTTTGTTTCACTACAATCATATGAACTACAACAAAAACACATTAACGTGCACGTGAATTAGTGCTAATCTCCACATGGGAAATAAATGCCCTCTTTGTGTTGTCGTTCCAATAACCAACAACCAGAACGAGCCAAAAGAGCAAAGTTAACCCTTCCAACATGACGAAAAACAATAAACCCAGGCAGGGTGTTAAGTCTTCTTGATTTTGGCGGTTACTGTGGATACCACCCCCACGTCCAGTGTTTACACAGCATTTAGTTAGTCCAACATTCACAACAATCGATACTCTTCCAGCTTGCATGCTGGCACGACAGTTAGTTGTTAATCGTCCTCTCTACTAAGCACACAAGAGACAATGTTTAGGTAAACATATTAGCAACCACAGCCAATCAAAGACAAAGGATGACAAATTAGTACTTGCTAAATTTTTGATGCCATCTAACTCATTCTTTCAGAAGCGAGATGAACTTATTTTATTCCAAAGTAATTGTGAGACATTATCTAGCCAAACTTAAAAAAGAGGCAAAGACACATAAAGTTAAAAAGAATTCAGGAGAGAAATGCATACAAGTTTAAAATATCTGTGTATGGTTTCTGATGGAAAGTTGGAAAGCGATTCAACTTTTACAGCAGGAGCACAGAGGGTACAGACGGTTGAAAAGTTGCCTATTATCACTTTAACTACGATGTGTGCCTTTGTGCAACTATAAATACTGTCAGCAAAAAAAGAGAAACTCTCTGTATTAAGAACAAACATCAATACTGTTGGACTGCCTGCTCTATAACCGATCGATTGGCTACAGGATCGAGAAAAAAAAAAGTCCATAAGGGGGTCTAAGATTATCCATAAGGGGTTAGGGTTAGGGTCATTATGGTCATTCATTATCCATAAATGAATTACAAACAAATATAAAAAGGTAGTTTTGCAGCGTCAATCCCGAGCAGTAGATTCCATTGTGTCCGTTCTCGTGATATGATTTTTCTATTCTGATGAGCAAAGGCTTTGCATCCAGCATGAGTGTAGCTGTCAGAGCTATTCGAGATGCTGCTCGATGTGCCTGCAGTTAGAAAGCAGGTATAAGCCACACTTATTGAATTATATGGTAAATGGCCTGTATTTGTATAGCGCTTTACTAGTCCCTAAGGACCCCAAAGCGCTTTACATATCCAGTCATCCACCCATTCACACACACATTCACACACAGGTGATGGCAAGCTACATTGTAGCCACAGCCACCCTGGGGCGCACTGACAGAGGCTGCCGGACACTGGCGCCACCGGGCCCTCTGACCACCACCAGTAGGCAACGGGTGAAGTGTCTTGCCCAAGGACACAATGACCGAGACTGTCCAAGCCGGGCTCGAACCGGCAACCTTCCGATTACAAGGCGAACTCTCAACTCTTGAGCCACGATCGCCCCATAGGTTGAAGTTGTAAAATGTTGCTTTTTTTGTTTCTTTTTGTTTTGTTTTTGTAAATGTACCATTTACCTTCTGGGTTAAAAGTCGGTTGCCTATTCCTCCTAACAAAAAAACAAACTGGTTCGTGCCCCAAGGCCACTGATGTAGTGCTCTTTTGCTGTGAAACCAGTCAAAGACATTTGGGGTTAGAAACTGCAACACAATGCTTAAACCAGTTCTTTGTAACACTATACCTAAAGCAATGTCCAACACAGTGACTTTTCATCACATTTGCGCCTGAAGCATTCTCCAGCTTCTGCAGCTGGCCTGGCTCATAGATGGTCCTCAAAGCAAAAAAAAAAAAAAAAAAGATCCAGGCAGCCGGCAGCAACTACTCTGCAAGCACCTGGGCCCCTAACTCAAAGCATCAAAGAGGAGAGCATCACACTTAACAAACACATGCTGCACAAACACACGCACACACATAAACACACACAGAGTAATTGTTCTAGCTTGATTATGAAACACGTGCACTACATGAACAGGAAAGCAGACAAACAGACCATTATTCATGCATCAAGCCTCATACAATGAAGTGTCCATTATTCCCACTGCTTTGGCGCTGACTCAGTGGAAAGGACCAGTGGAACAAAAAAGTGTCTGTCACACTGGCTGCAGAAAACTCTGTCATGAGTCCGATCGCTCGTTTGATCCAGGCAGACGTGGGGAGTCTCTCTCAGAGCTCAGCCTGAATAATGAGGCAATACGGACTCAGGGAGTAATGTTGAGGAAAAAAAATAAATCTCACAACACTCACTGTCAGAATTCTTTTTTCTTTTCTTTTTTTGCATTCGTGTCCTCGTTTCACATTTTATTCAGCGACAGAACAGCATTTTGGGTAAAGACCATGAACATGTACGTTTTCCTGCATCAACCAGCCATCTGTCGACTGTCATCGGAACAGTTGGGTGATGGGTAGCAAGAGAATATACACAAAACAAAAAAAGAAAAAAAAATCTGGCCCATAGTAAGAGCAGGAAAGAATAGCAGTCAAAGAAAAGGAGACAAAAGGGATCTTGTCAGATGCTGCTGGTGCAGAACAGTGGATGTGTGAGCTGCACCGCTGACATGTGGCTACAGGCCTCGGAGACCAAACAGCAATCAGGCCAGCCGGCGGATCCAGTCAACAGAGCAACAGAGCAAACCTCATCCAGAGCTGAAGCCTGACACACGGTGAAAAACCGATCTCTTGAGATGAAGACGAGGTTGCCGATGAAATGAATTTGTGATGTGGCGCTGAAAGAGACGGTCCACTTACAATTGGCTTTGCGGGAGGACATTTGCACATAATATCTGAGCTTCAACTCTTAATTAAAAGCTCATCCATCTGTGACGTGGTTGAGTTCCCCGAGTGGCTAAATGGCGTGGCTGCGAGAGTCGCGACGTTGACAGCGAAAGCCGTAAAAAACATTCATGCACATGTAAACGGGGGTAACACAGACGTCAGTCCAAAACTAGCATGTTAGCACTTCGTGGTACCTATTCTTGATGGCGGTTTTGACACTTTAGGCTTCTGCGCTGCCAGTGGTCTTAATAGCACACAAGACAAATGAGAAATCACACTGGGAAGTGGGAATACTGACCCAGGGAATAAAAGAACGAGCGCTGGCATCAACGTTTTTTGCGAGGAATAATAAGAACCAGTTAGAGCTGTACGTGGACCACACATTGGCTTAGAGTATAGTAGAGAAGAAATAGCGCCACACAAGAGGGACTTTCATATACATAGAGGAAGGAAGCTTTTAAAGGAGCGAATGAGACACAGAAAGACATGCACACAAAAGGGACAAATACACACAGGAAAGGAGGGACCTAGCTCTAGTATTCAGTATCTCCTAAATGATCAGCTCCTTGAGCCCACCCCCACTCCCCCCTTTTAGGCATCTGTAGGGATGTCTGACTCAGAGTGCTGGCAGACACATTACAATGTGGAAAGCATTGGCTGGTAGCTGAGATCAGGTGGTTGAGGAGCAACTGTTGGAGAGAGCTAAGGCAGCCGCTGAGCCTGTCTTGTAACACTCGTGCACGTACACACACACACACACACACACACACACACACACACACACACACACACACAGCTTGATTACAGTGAGTGTGCAGTCTCCCTGCGAGACTGGGAGGTAATTCACTGTAACATCTGCCAGGACACTCGCAGCAGGAGGCCAATGAGGACTGCTGAAGCGCTGAATTGGTGTGGGGGCCGAGCTTTTGGCTTGGAGCTGGTGCGCTGAGTGAAAGAGAACAGGACAGCTGGCTGCAAAGACAATGGCTGCATACAGAATGACTGAATGATGATCTGCGAGGACTGTTTGGTTGTCATTGGCGGTGATGTCATAGCATGTGGTAAATCCCTCTTACACGTTTCATTTTTCTAACCCAGGTCAGTAAAGGGTCAGAAAAAGGGTCTATCAAAACATATTGTACAGTTTCTTCAGGACGGGGAAACCGACTGTGGATCCATAGCTGTACTCATAATTACATCAGGCGTGAGGCAATCAAGCCAAGAGATTTTATAGTAAGGTCAAAGGTTATACTTATTGGTGACTCTTTAAATCAAAGCTAAAGGGCAAGGGTCACAGTATTGACCACCAATGAATTATGAGCACCGCATCAATGCACTTCATGTGATGAAAAGAAGGGGAAAAAATATCCTAATGATTTATTATGATCAATAAGGTGTTATCAGTGTCTTATTTTTCCCCATACAATATGAATCATAGAAAGAAAATCCTGAACAACAGGACGAGCCCCTGTGAGCAAGAACTTGGCGACAGTGGAAAGGAAAAACCCCTTTTTAACAGGAAGAAACCTTCAGCAAAACCAGGCTCAGGGAGGGGCAGCCATGTGGTGTGAGCGGTTGGAAGTGATGGAAAGGAGACAAGACCAAGGTCACGCTGAGAGATCCGGTCTCTGGATCCAAACTGGGAGGCGGTTCCACAGAAGAGGCGCCTCAAAGCTGAAACCCTGCCTCCCATTCTACTTTTAAATAGCCTAGGAACCACAAGTAAGCCTGCAGTCTGAGAAAGAAGTGCCCTGTTGGCACTATAAGGTATTTAAGTTGGGGCTTGATTATTAAAGAGCGTGTATGTGAGAAGAAGGTTTTAAATTGGATTGTGAATCCAGCAGGGGTTAAATTCAGTCCACAACTGAATGTCAGTTAAATCAATAAAAAGCACCTTGAGGCAACTGTTACACGCGCTATACAAATACAACTGGATTGTTTTAAAGTTTATCATCAGACAGACAAACACACTTTCCATTAAACATCACCCATTTTTTTTTGTTCATTAGCCATTATTGATTTTTTTTATTTAATCTTATCACCTGGGGAAGTTCAACATATAGGCTCTAACAACAAACCTCCACAGTGACATTAATAGACTATTAGGATCAGGACTGTCACATACTAGCGGGTATGACTCAGGCTGAGAATACCTAAGGTATGCCAAGGTCACGGAAACAGTGTGAGCATCTGTGCTCATGTGCTGGATTCACGTGTGAGCATTTTACGCTGAGAAAGAAACACAAATTAGTAAGAAGCAACAAAGCTTCTCTCTTGAACTCTTGCATAACTGCTAAGTGCTCAGGGAACATGGATTAAAAAAACAAACCAAAAAAAAAACAAAACATGCAAATGAGCAGAGGAGATGAGGAAGTGTGTTTTTCACTTCTTGACCTGAATATGCAAACACCCCAGTGGCTTTTGGACAACGAAGCAGGCGAACACCGGAGTTTACGAGGAGAAAAGGGCAGAGACTTTTCTTCCCACACAATACGGCAAAACTGAGATGGGAAAACAACAAGTAGCTTACGATCGCTGCATATAGCATCCCCCCCCCCTTCATAGCTGCATTTTTATTCATATCAGAGTTAGATAGTTATTTTCACACATAATTGGCTCTAAACTTCAGAGCGTGCTGTCAATACAGAGATCTTATTTGCAATCTAAAGCCAAGATTTGCCTCTGGCATTGAATAGTTTTCATCTCCAAGTCTAAACCTGTCTTTCTTTTTTTCCTCTAGCCACCTTCCTGTCCGACTGTTCAGATGTATTGCACTTTTACTCCTTCTTTTTCCTTTTACAAATCATTTCATAAGGAAAACACTTTGTCATTTATGTACTAAAAACTAGTTGAACGGAAGCCACACTGTACAGTGAACCCTTGAGACGGATGCAACAACAGAGGTCTCCAGAAACCACAGAGTGCAGCTGTGCTGTAGCTATCCACAGCAGCAGTCGTTCCCCTGAACACAGCATTAAAACAAAAGTGACACTTACGATTTACTAAATAGGTGAAACATTCTCCAGCAGGACCTCTCGGAGCCGGATTCCCCCAAACGCACAACTCTACGTTGGATTGCATTCCTCGCTAGTGAACTGTCCCTGCGTTTTCCTTGACTATTTTTGAGTCTCTGGGAACGTGGCTGGAGACTCTGCCCTCTGAGTTACACCACACCGCTCCCTAAGGATGTCTGCTGCTACTAACACACACCCATCTCCACATCCCATTTAAAAAGACAGCGCTGTTATTTAGGACAGGCCTGCCCACACTGCACTTTGAAATTACACTGGCATAAAATAAAGCACAAGTAACAGCATGAAAAGTTCAAGCGCTTTGATATAATGCTTTGAGGTCACTTTAACTTATCCAGGATTGTGTATTCATATATGGGTGCTGCCTTTAACCACCAAGTTAAACCAACAAGTCATTTAGTTCCAACTTTTAAAAAAAGAAGTTAATCTAGCTGTACTCGTTCTCTGGGACACACACACTTTCAAAGTCATCAGATCAGTCTCCTCTGCTTTTTCTCACACTGACATAGGCCTTGTACTGGCAGCCAGGAAGTCAACCCCCACCCCAGCTCCACCACCACCCACCCCCCTCTCTCGTTCCCTGTAGCAGGAAACAATGGCTCAGCCTTCAGTACCATGTTCTGTGGGAAAATCCTGGTTCCTTGGCTAGCGAGTAGGACTCAAGGAAAAAGGAGAAGAAAAAAAAAAGAATGAGAGAAGAAGGTCCACACAAAAAAAAAAAAACAGAGCGAGACAAGAAGAAGAAAATGAGGCCAACCAAGTTTAGGAAATGGACACGCTGCCAGATGTGTCGCTTGTTTTTTGCTTCCACTCCCCCTCCCATTTTCCACATAGTTGGTGACCTGGTGACGGAAGACATGGCTGCTGAGACAGGCTGTCAAAAACACCTCAATTCAAACTGATGCCCGAGTTACAAAACAGAACAAGAAAACCCAGAAATGTCTGTCATTTCTACCAAAACAATAATTTGAAAACTTTGGCATACACTAGTTTAAATGAGTTAGAATGATTCTGAATGACTGGGGAATATTATACCTCAATCATTCCAAGAGTCAAGCGAGGACGACATAGGAGCTGGTAGCAATCACCTACTGTATGGCTCAATTCGCTGTGAACTGAACAGCAGAAAGCCCATTCTAGCTGCACCGATTGCTCATCTTTCAAACAGTTTAAACAACATTTGAAAGGTGAAACTGGCCTAGGTTGAACGTACTTGTCCCCCCCTTCATTTAATGATTTGGAGTTGTTTGCTCTTATCTAGAGTAAACACACTTGCATGCCTTGGTGTTTTGGAGAGCAGCCGGGTAAAGGTTAACTTACAAAGCCGGGGCAAAGCTGGGAGACTAAACACTCGGGGGATTTCCTCATTCCTCTGGTCTAGGCCGCGATAATATCATACCTTATTGGTTTGTTTGGAGATATAAATAAATAATAAAATGTGGGACAAGGAAAAGGAAGTTGTACCCATTGAAGCTCATTTGTAATCACAGTAGCACGAGAAGGACGGATCCGGAAAATTCTAATGAATCTTCATTATTCATTGGAGGGGAAAACATTCTGAACAATGATCCTCTGTATTCGGTGAGTCATCTGACTGCACAGGTTTTTGTTTTTTTTTAGCATTCTGAATATTTATAATTGAATTACGATGTACAGAGAAGGCGTATTTGCATCTGTCTGTCCGATGCCGTTTTGCAACGAAAAATCCACGTAGACTCGTGCCAGCGAGCATGTTGGCGGATATGTGCAAGGTCAGGAGCTGACTGCAGCGACCAACAATGCAAAGGGATGAGATCACAAGTGAAGGCAGGGCTGTGTTGGCTAGCTGCCTGCTTTGCAGGTATTCCCTGAGAAGCCTCGCCTCTTTGGTGCTTTTCTTCCCCCACTAACCACTGACCTGCTTAGAGGAGGAACACCTGCATGCACAGAGGTAAATACAGAGGGGGAGAGAGAAGAAGGAGAAGAAGAAGAGTAAAAATAGTCTGTGGATACAGTACATTCCAGGCAAGCTTCCACAAGTCTGCATGGTGGAGAGACAGAGGTGGATGGAGAAATCTGGAGACATCTTGAAAGATAGGGAGCAGGAAAGATGAGTGCAGATGAAAAGAAAAAGATGGATGGACTAACAAGATAGGAGGCCAAGGAGAGGTGCAGAACACAGTGTAATTCAATGTTATAGAGATAAAGTAGCTCATACTTTCTGGTGGAAGCTTAGTTGAAAGAGTCATTGATGTTTTACTTCAATATTTTAATATGTGGGACTGAAATGGGACTAGAAAGACAGCATATTTCTCCCATATTGGCTTCTCTATACTGGCTCCCAGTCAAATCCAGAATCAAATTTAAAACCCGTCTCCTCACATGCAAGCTCTTAAAGACTTCATAATGCTACATCACTCCAATAGAGCACATCACTCTGAGACTGCAGGCTTACTTGTGGTTTCTAGAGTATTTAAAAGTAGAATGGGAGGCAGAGCTTCAGCTTTCAGATCCCTCGTCTGTGGAATCAGCTCCCAGTTTGGATTAGAGAGGCAGACACCCTGTCTATTTGTAAGAAATAAATTAAAAGCTTTCCTTTCACACATTCATTACTTCTACAATAGTCCTAGGTTGCTCTGGGCTTCCCATGATGCACTGAGTCTTTCTTCTCCACCTCTTTTCACTTTCTGTGTTCAGACACACTCTGCAATTGATCATTAGTTATTATTAATCTCTGGCTCTCTTTGACAGTGTGTCTTTTTTCCTCTCTCCTTCCTCTTACCCCCATTTCCTCACAGCAGACAGCTGCCCCTCCCTTAGCCTTGTTCTGTTCCCCCCCTGTTAAAAATGTTTTTTTTCCTTCCCAATATCGCCAAGTGCTTGCTCATACAGCAGGGGGGCCCTCTAACAGTTGGGGTTTTCTCTGTACTGTTGTAGGGTCTTTACCTTACAACAAAAATAAAATTACATTGCAAACTGGATTATTTGCCTTCAAATGCTCAGATTTGCATGTCTTGTTTTGATATGTCTGTGTATTTTTAAAAGTGGGAGGAAAAAAGATTAGCTGTGCTGCAGGCCTAATGGAGATCACGACAACTAAATACCAATATTAGATTTAGATAAATTGGATTTAGAAGATTTTTGCATCATGTCATAAAGAACCTTGACAAATCAATTAGTCAAATAAAAGACTGCATTGTCTTGCCCCCCTCCCCCCCCCCCCCCCGAGTCTTAAATTCAAGTAATTTCCTGAAAGAATAAAACTGCAGGTCCCTCCCACCATCACCACCACACACCCCAACCAAATATCAGACAGTATTTTCAGACACACAGTACTAAAACTGTTAGTATGTACAGACACAGGGCATAATAACACTAATAACTGCTGACTAATAACACCAATGGCTGCGTGAAGTCATGCACATACTGTATTTCCCTTTGGCTTCACAACATACACTAGCAAGATAAATGACTTGCACTGGATCATTTCGCTGAATTTGTTGATAGTAAATGATACACAGAATATTAGTCTTATCTAAACACTAAACCCTATCTGGAGGTTTTATCTGCATCATCCACTCCCTATTCTAGAGTCAACAACAGTTAATAAGCGCACCACATACCCTGTGTGTGTTTCGGGAGTGCGTGTAAATCCCTCGTCACTGTGATGTCAATGTCCAAATGTAGTCAGAGGGGAACAAAAATCAATGTGTTTTCGTCAGTTTTGGCTAAAGCGCTGTTAAGACATGAAGGTAATTCAAAGACAGTGTCTCCCTCTCCTGCAGACATAGGCACAGGAAGAGAAAGGAAAAGGTACAAGGTGGTATTACAATTCCCAGCCTTGGCTTCTTTATTCATTTCCCCGTGTACAGCTTGCCTTCCATTTCATTTCTGCAAAGCAGCTTACTGCTGAGAAACAGACGCACAAACAGAACCGAGACGCAGCATTAACATCAGCGGCAGTGTGTTTGTTTGGGTAGAAGAAATACATAAAGACATAGATTTAAAAAAAAAAAAAAAGCATGAGAGCAGACGCACAGAAAGAGACCTGTAGGTCTGATGCTTGAGAGCTCTCCTCTCCCGTTGTTCCTATTGACTTTGCACTGTGGCCTTCGGGGCACGAGAGCGCATGAGTGATTGAATTATTGACAATGCGCAACATTGCCTCATCACGAGCATATGTTCCTCTTTCATCTCCTCCCAGGCAAAGTCGAGGAGATGCAGAATAATGTTGCCAAACGCCTTTCATTCACCCCAGTCTGCCATCTTTCATTCACAGCGGTGAGCACTGACGGGAGCAATACACCAGCCTCCCATTTGCTGATGTGCACCAGGAGTGACAACGCACTTAACTCACTGAACGAACAAGCCGTCTGAAATGGGACAGTTTTGTTGGGGTTTTTTGCAAGGCCACATCGTCTCTCTTATTTTTAAGCCCCAGATCCTTTTCAGATTAATCACTTTGACTAAAACAAGGCTAAATGCTATGTACTTTATATTTAAAAAAAATGGATGCACTTTAAGCATGTTACGCTGTTTAGATGCCAGTTCTAGACACTTTAGGAAAGCTGTACTCATAACAGTTGTTATGACCACCTGTCTAATACTGTGTTGGTTCCCCTTTTGCTGCCAAAACAGCGCTGACCCATCGATACATGGACTCCACTAGACCCCTGAAGGTGTGCTGTGGTATCTGGCACCAAGATGTTAGCAACAGATCCAACTCCTGTAAGTCGAGGATGGGCCACCATGGATCTTTGGCCAAGTCAACACCTCAAACTCATTCCTGGTCTGCAGCAGTGCTTCGGTAAATGGTACGTGTCAAACTAGCATCAATATAGATGGCAAGTTTTCCCAGCAGAACATTGCCCAAAGCATCACAGCTTCTCCTTGGGTTTTCCTTCTTCCCATATTGGATCCGGATACTAGGCGTTTCCCCAGGTAAGTGATGCACTTGCACCTGGTCATCCCCATGTGATGTAAAAGAAATCATGAAAATGTCATCAGACCAGGCCACCTTCTTCAATTGCTTTGTGGTTCAGTGCTGTAAGGATTATTCTAATTTTATTGTGTTTTGGACATTTTCTGTGCGTTATTCTAGTTTCACTATTGCCAAAATCACACTGGGTCATGATGTCATCAGTGAGCGCGAGTGAGTAGTAGAAACTCACGTGTGAGAAGAGAGAATGTATGTTAACTATGGCGTGCTACGCTTCAGTGTAAGCTCCACAACTGAACTGAAGCTATTAAAATGGACAAAAGGACGATGGAGTCGTGTCTCAACGTGGACAGAGGTCGGCATGGGCACCCTGACTGGTGTGCGACGAAGCAGCCTCATACACAACAAACTGTACTCTGTATTCTGACACCTTTCTATAAGAACCAGAATGAACCTTTTCAGCAATCTGAGCTACAGTAGCTCGTCTCTTGTATCGGGCTGCACAGACAAGCCTTCGCTACCCACGTGCATCAGTGAGCCTAAGCCACCCATGACCCTGTTAGTGGTTCACCACTGTTCCTTCCCCACACGAGCTTCAGTGGAGATGTTCTGACCCCGTCATCTACAGTAGCCATCACAATTTGGACCTCGTCAGACTTGCTCAAATCCTTATGCTCGCCCCTTTTTTTCCTGCTTCTAACACATCAACTCTGAGCGCAAAATGTTTACAGGTTCCCTAAAATATCCCACCCAGTAACAGTTTCCATGATGAAAAGATGATCAGTGTTATTCACTTCACCTGTCAAGAGTCACTATGTTATGTCTGATCGGTGTATACTAAAATCCCAAACAGCTTTGTTGATATACATTTTTGAAATGCTCTTTAATAACCAAACTCATTTTTCAAATTTCAGAAAAAGATAAAAAGAACTCAAATCTGGAGATTTGAGGCTTTGTGGAAAGTAATGTTACACACTGAAACACTAAGATTACTATTTACATTTATGGACAGTGTGAACAAACACCTGCCCCCACCATGTCGGTGACCAAATGCGTTTCCCTCCCCCATTTCTAAACCAGCGGTGGTCCAAACCTCTTGACCTCGCTCCCATTCGAGCAGTAGCCCCAGGTTGTAGCGCTATATTCCTGCCCGCCCCCCCACCATACATGTGTCTGATCGAATGCTCTGCTCCACTTCATCAGCTCTTAGTGAATCAATGGACATCACAAAGACAATCTGCACTATGATAGAGTGCTTACACAGCGACAGAGCGCTTTGAAAACTATATAAAGAGACAGGAAGCAAAAATGGAAAGATACTGAAACTGGAAAGACGTTTCAATCACAGACATTTTATACATGTATCATAATTGAGGGGGTAGTAACTGCTGCATCTGGATGTTAGCAGTTACTCCCCCTTGAATTATTTTGATCCTATTTTTATTCAGTCCAGGAGAAAATTTTAAGAGCAACAGTCTGGCAGGTGAATGAACATTGCATAAGAGGTTTAGTCACCCAGAATTAACTAGTGTGCAAAATACCGGGGCATAAACAATTGCTCAGTGTCTCTCCTTCTATGTTTTGTCATTTCAGTCATTCTATTTTCTTCCTCCATTTTCCCTCTGTTGTATTTCCCCCCTAATTATCAGCATGTCATATTTGTCAATCGCTTCCTTTTTGCTCTAATTAAACATTTAAAGCTGTAAAAATAAAATCTGATTTTCTCACACTTCCATCCCTCATACGACTCCGAACTTGCGTCTGAAGGCAGTAAGCGAACGGGCAATCATATGCGCAGAAACATTTGCACATGAATGGAAGCAGATACAGCACCTCAGGCTAGGAGGGAAAAAAACATTTAAAAGGAGGATCCTACTGTTACTGCATACAAACATTGACTGTCCCGCACAATATGTAGAAGTCAAGCTCGGCTTTGTTCCGGAGCGCTCGAGAGCAGGCGACAATCAACAAGAGCCACCAGCTGAGCTCTCACGCTGAAGCGTATCTGCACACCACAGTAAACAAGCAAACTAATCATCGGCCATCAATTTGCGTGTTTTCTAAACCGGGTGGGTGGCTTTCTCCTAAGGAGCAATCTCCTCGGAGGAGAATAAATGATGAGCTGCTTCCTGCTCCCCACCAGAAGCTCTTTAACGTAGCTCTTCTTGTATAATGTGGCAGGGAAGTTTGGGTGTGTGGAACAATTACAGACGGCTTGAGGATTTTATCTGTTGTCATGATACACTTATAGAATGACACGCTCGGCAAACTGGATTAAACCATATTTTGATTCAAAGCTATGTTTGGTGCATCAACTGGATTACGCATTTATGGAAGAATCAAACATATCATCCTAACTGTAAACAAATCTGAGATAGCAAGCACAATAACTTGTAGTGCCTGAATCACATTTTATGACATGTTATCAAGCCTTAGATGAAGTGATTGCCAACCACTTGCACGGCCATTGCAATGTTGCAACAACACAGGGAAAAAAAAGAAGCTTTTGCTCTGTGGAATTCGCAGACTCTCCTGTCACACACCTCTCCGACTGCTAATTGCCTCCAGCATGGGACTTGGACTGAGAGCTGCCGGCCAAAACTGGCAGGCTGACCTCACATCGTGGCCCAGTCATCTGATTCGCGTTAGCTGGCTGCCCTCTGTCACACAGGCCGGCTTTGTGTGATGGTACCACAATTAGGATGTGGAAAGCACTCCCAAACAACTGCCACAAAAAAACAAAGCAAAAAAAGAACATCTTCTCATGATCATGTCTGGGGTTCGACATGATCTCACGCATAACAAATGCACTACTTTGAATTGGGAGTTAAAATCCAATTACATAATAATGACTGAGTCCTGAAAGTGCGCAGGGTGCATGTGTGTGTGGCTGTCTGTCTGTGTGTGTGATCATAAGCACCCTCTCTTGCATTATCACCGCTACAGGAAAGGAAAGAAGTAAGAGAACAGCACAGCTGGAGAACCGAGAGGCAGAAGAGCATAAACAGTCTTTAATGAAGCATCTCCATCTAAAAGACCAGAGTCCACCACTTTTCCTTATTCGCCGCCGCACATTCACACCAAGCAAAATAATCTCACAGTTCGTAAACCGACGTGCAAAAAGGGTGGCGAGTGACATGTTTCAAATAAAAGGAGAGAGAAAGAGAAAGAAAGAAAAGCAGGATAACACTCACCCGGCATTGTTAGAATCTCACAGAGCAATCGAAGGCAGGCATTGAGAGAGAGAAACCGAGGTTGAGTCAGAACAAGAGAGGAGAAAAAAAAAAGGAGAGAGAGAGAGGCAGAGATAGATGAGGGTAAAGGCGATTTCAGAGCTCCATTTTTTTCTCCCCCCCCCCGATGCGGACCGTCGCCTGCCTCTCCTCTTCCTTACTTGTGGGTTTTCTTCTTCCCTCCTCCTCTCCCCTGACTACATCTCGCTTTCCTCTCGCTGCTGCTTTAAGGCGAGGGGTGGGGAATGAGCGCTACAATGGTCTCTCTCTCTCCTCCTGCCTTTCTCCCACCCTCTCTCCCTCCTCACCCTGCACAGAGCATGTCCTACTTCCTGTGTTGTCTCTGAAATGGGACGCACTCCCTCTTCCTTTTCTGTTTATTTCTTTCACTCCGCATGAACGAATTTAAAGGCGCCCTGACACTTGACTCGGATTTCGGAGTGATGAAGATTTCTCCCCCCTCTCCTCTTCTGCCTGTCCCTCCCCCCTCTCAGCAACTCCCGCTTAACCCCCTCTCTCCTCTGTCAGTGATTGACTGCGCCTCCCGTCTCTGTCTCCTTGCACAGGGAGGAGCCTGCGTGCGATGTGTGAGTGCCTGTATGCGTGGGTGTGGATCACATGTGTGTGTAGTTCAGCCTAGCTTTGCCCTACCCCCTGTGTGGCTCCAGGGGGAGTTTGTATGTGTGCTCTTTGTCCTGTCAACTCTTGTGCGAGGTGTGCCCCTTTCTCTTTAAGCCACTGCTGTTGACCCCCCCACCCGGTGTTGCTGGGACTGAGAGGAGTGAGAAATGTGTGTGGTGCCAACCAGCTCCAGAGTGCCTACAGTGAACTCAGATCAGCTGGAAGACCTAGACTCAGTACTGGAACTCAGACAGATAAACACTGTACATATGTGGCTGAAGCTCAGCTTTGGCAAAGTGACTTGACTGATGGGGGCCAGCCAAAGGGTTGGTAGTAGTGAGGTTGGAAAGTGGGCAGGATGGTTTTGCCATGCTCAATTTAAGCCTGGAATGGTAAGACTGCAAGATGAGAGGAGGTGTGTGTGGGGGGGTTTGCTATTTCTAGAGCTTACACTTTGGCAGAGCTGGCACGAGGGAATAAAGGGCTGGACGGGCGTACTGATAAGGAAGGGCAGCTGTGGAGAGCTGGTTCAGAAAGAGCAACGGCCACTAATCTGCACTCCCCGCACGTCTGCAATGATGTCATCAAATATGACATCACCCTTACCCCTTATACTCCCAGACACATGAGACATACACTTACACACACACACACACACACACACACACACACACACACACACACACACACACACACGTGCATTTATAAAGCATATTACTGCACAATAGGGTGTGAAGTAAGATACAGTTCCAGCTCCACACCCTTTCTAAACAAAAGCACTGGAGGCACACTGTTGGCTTTAAAATCACTCAGTATCTCAGCACCCCATGACCGCTTTCAAGACACGAGCTAACAAGATCTTTCAACTTACAAGATAAAAACAATTCAAATGAAACTCCAAGTTAGTTTAAATCTGCAAATGTTGGGACTTTCCTATGGCAGAGATTCTGTCTACTTTTCTGAATAAGTGCATACATGGTAAATACACTTGGTAAAAAAAAATTAAAAAATACCGTAGATAAACAAAAACAACGACAACGGGTTCTTCGCCACACTTAAATTTAAACAGTTGTAATTAAAATTAAATTATAATTTAGCGTAGCCAGCTGTTGTTTGTGGATTAATTGCTCTTTCTTACAGTGAGAGCAATCTAATCCAGCGATGCTGCAGGAGGGGGGTCATGATGAAACTGCATGCATAGCAGTTAACTGGTGCTGTGCTGCAAATTTTGGTATCCTTTGGATACCAACGAAATACATGGCCATTACTGCCGATACTAAAACCGATACTGATGGTTTTAAGCTGTAAAGACAGCGCATGTAAGGGAGAGCGATCACGATTCATGAGATGAATCATCATTAAGTTCCACATTTTACTGACCACTAAATCACTGTGATTTTTACACCTTTTTGCGTATTCTGAAACTTTGTTGGTGAACTGGAACGTAAACCTGCCTCTGTCTCTAAAGCACTTAAGGTCAACTTCTGTTGTTTTAATGTGCTGTAGGCTATAAATAAAACAAACATGGCGGTCAACCCAAAAAGGTTCAGACATTTTTCATAGTGCATATTTGTGGTATACGTTTTCATTTCCAAAGGAGAATTGAACACAATTCAGTGGGCTACATACTGAACCGAGAGGACTGAAACAATATTGATCGCTCATCACATTAATATCGATTCAATAACAATACTACCTTTGGTATTGATGCTATTAAAATCTTTGGATCAATTCATACAGCTCTACAGAAAACATGTTTTCATGCATTGTCTTATGCAGAAACATTTTTATGCATTCCCACTTCCTCCAAAAAGAAGCTGATCGGTGATAATTATTCATCAAATTCCTGCTGATTTAAACTATGTAAAAATGTTTTATATAACTGTGGCAGAGTAATTGTAATTCCATGACAGTACGGGCGCTTTTGAAGATCAATCTTTTTTCTTAACTGATCTTAATGAGGCCTTTATTAGGAAGGCTTCTGCGTTTATAACTTCCTCTTAGCGGTGCCTCTGGGCTCCTGTCCATTCGTATATTTTACCGCCTCGCTCTATTATCCTATCAGCTGAAAATCTACACGGCAACTCCTTTCTGGTTCGCTTAATCCAATTAGGTAAGCCTAAAGCTACCACTCCTCTCTCTTCCCACACACAAACCAATCACTATGCTTTTTTATCAGACCAATTAGCTGCACCTCTAACATGCTGATTTAAGCTCCTGCCGCCAACGCCAACATTTAACCGCCACCACCCTCTTCCTCAAGACTCCATTTAGAATCTGAATGATTAAATGAGCTATTTTTCCCCCAGATTGAAACAGATGCACTTTGAACAAATCTTTTTCAAAGGTAGCAGCTGAGTGAGGATGAGAACCAGATTGATAGCTCAAATTGCAAACAGTTCAATCAAAATTAAGTGCTGGGTGGCTAATATATCATCTGCTTTCCCCAAACCAGATATAAACACTTAGCCTTAGAAAATAACACAGAGTATGAGGATAAAAAAAAAAATCTTTGCAATGCAGCACAGTGCAACGGAATTGCAAACAAAGGCAAAGCAATCGAAAACTATACAGCTTTTCTTTTTTGTTTTCCAATACAAAAAAAACACGATTTCAGTCCGAGTGTGGGGAGCGGACAACGGAAAGCCGACAGCTTGAATCAGACGCAATCCAGCTTTACAGTAAGAGCACTCCGAAAACAGTTTCTGATGGAGTCTCAGCGTCTCCCTTGCACTTCAATATTTACAGTTCATTACGTTAATATGGTGCATTTCATTGCATCAGCGTGCACCGCACTGCTCATGTCAGTCTAGCAGTTTGCAAGTAATTGTAAGCAACTAAAGTAAAAGAGAAAAAAAAAGCTGCTTCACTGTGGTTATCTAATACGGCGGTGACAGGTGAGCATTCTGTGAACCTGAAATGCCCATCTGCACTCAAGAGATGGAGCTGTGAGCAGGCAGAGGTGCAAACAGGCTGCTAGGACACTTGGTAGTTAAATTTTTTTTTGTTTCTAACTAGGTCAGACTGCACCATCAGAGCTGAGCTGTTTTTACACCACATATGCCAATCTCCTCTCTTGCTGTCTCTCTTTTGCAGAGTTTAATTCTGTTTGAGCTACGAGACAAATATTGCAGCAAAAGTATTTACCAACTGAGTGTAAAGCATGTCTATTAACAGCAGAAGAATAAAAATGTGCATATTGGTTAAGAGTGTGTGTGTGTA